>NW_027328721.1:53452632-53760092 GCF_048564905.1 Vicugna pacos
CTGCGTGGAGTTGTGTCTCGAGCTCCCCCACTCAATGACAATGGTTCCGGAATCCTGAGCGTGGGGAGGTTCCACCAACGGTCGGCAGCGCGTGGGTTCTAACGGAATGCCAGTGGTCTTCTCCCCTGAGGGTTTTCCTCATTTCTATTTGCCAGGGAATGCTAGGAGGGTTTGCAGGAAATCCCAGTGACAGAGGCTGCCTCCCCAAGGTTATGGACGGTATTTCTCGGACTTCCCCGAGCAGGGAACACCTGTGACTGACGAGAGCTTCGTGGAGTTTTCTCTCGATATCCCCCACTCAATGACTATGGTTCCGGAATCCTGAGCGTGGGGAGGTTCCACCAACGGTCGGCAGCGCGTGGGTTCCAAGGGAGTGCCTGTGCTCGACTCCCGTGAGGGTTTTCCTCATGTCTCTGTGCCAGGGAATGCTAGGGGATGTTGCAGGAAATCCCAGTGACAGAGGCGGCCTCCCCAAGGTCAGGGAAGTTATTTCTCGCACTTCCCCGAACAGGGAACACCTGTGACTGAAGAGAGCTGCGTGGAGTTGTCTCTCGAGATCCCCCACTCAATGAAAATGGTTCCGGAATCCTGAGCGTGGGGAGGTTCCACCAACGGTCGGCAGCGCGTTGGTTCTAAGGGAATGCCTGTGTTCGCCTCCCCTGAGGGTTTTCCTCATGTCTCTGTGCCAGGGAATGCTAGGGGGGGTTGCAGGAAATCCCAGTGACGGAGGCTGCCTCCCCAAGGTCAAGGAAGTTATTTCTCGGACTTCCCCGAGCAGGGAACACCTGTGACTGAAGAGAGCTGCGTGGAGTTGTCTCTCGAGTTCCCCACTCAATGACAATGTTTCCGGAATCCTGAGCGTGGGGAGGTTCCAGAAACGGTCGGCAGCGCGTGGGTTCTAACGGAATGCCTGTGCCCGTCTCCCCTGAGGGTTTTCCTCATGTCTCTGTGCCAGGGAATGCTAGGGGGGGTTGCAGGAAATCCCAGTGACAGAGGCTGCCTCCCCAAGGTCAGGGAAGGTATTTCTCGGACTGCCCCGAGCAGGGAACACCTGTGACTGAAGAGAGCTGCGTGGAGTTGTGTCTCGAGCTCCCCCACTCAATGACAATGGTTCCGGAATCCTGAGCGTGGGGAGTTTCCACCAACGGTCGGCAGCGCGTGGGTTCTAACTGAATGCCAGTGGTCTTCTCCCCTGAGGGTTTTCCTCATTTCTATTTTCCAGGGAATGCTAGGAGGGTTTGCAGGAAATCCCAGTGACAGAGGCTGCCTCCCCAAGGTTATGGACGGTATTTCTCGGACTTCCCCGAGCAGGGAACACCTGTGACTGAAGAGAGCTTCGTGGAGTTTTCTCTCGATATCCCCCACTCAATGACTATGGTTCCGGAATCCTGAGCGTGGGGAGGTTCCACCAACGGTCGGCAGCGCGTGGGTTCCAAGGGAGTGCCTGTGCTCGACTCCCGTGAGGGTTTTCCTCATGTCTCTGTGCCAGGGAATGCTAGGGGAGGTTGCAGGAAATCCCAGTGACAGAGGCGGCCTCCCCAAGGTCAGGGAAGGTATTTCTCGCACTTCCCCGAACAGGGAACACCTGTGACTGAAGAGAGCTGCGTGGAGTTGTCTCTCGAGCTCCCCCACTCAATGAAAATGGTTCCGGAATCCTGAGCGTGGGGAGGTTCCACCAACGGTCGGCAGCGCGTGGGTTCAAAGGGAATGCCTGTGCTCGTCTCCCCTGAGGGTTTTCCTCATGTGTCTGTGCCAGGGAATGCTAGGGGGGGTTGCAGGAAATCCCAGTGCCAGAGGCTGCCTCCCCAAGGTCAGGGAAGGTATTTCTCAGACTTCCCCGAGCAGGGAAAACCTGTGACTGAAGAGAGCTGCGTGGAGTTGTCTCTCGAGCTCCCCCACTCAATGACAATGGTTCCGGAATCCTGAGCGTGAGGAGGTTCCACCAACGGTCGGCAGAGCGTGGGTAATAACGGAATGCCTGTGCTCGTCTCCCCTGAGGGTTTTCCTCATGTCTCTGTGCCAGGGAATGCTAGGGGTGGTTGCAGGAAATCCCAGTGACAGAGGCTGCCTCCCCAAGGGCAGGGTAGGTATTTGTCGGACTTCCCCGAGCAGGGAACACCTGTGACTGAAGAGAGCTGCGTGGAGTTTTCTCTCGAGCTCCCCCACTCAATGACAATGGTTCCGGAATCCTGAGCGTGGGGAGGTTTCACCAACGGTCGGCAGCGCGTTGGTTCTAAGGGAATGCCTGTGCTCGTCTCCCCTGAGAGTTTTCCTCATGTCTCTGTGCCAGGGAATGCTAGGGGTGGTTGCAGGAATTCCCAGTGACAGAGGCTGCCTCCCTAAGGTCAGGGAAGGTATTTCTCGGACTTCCCCGAGCAGGGAACACCTGTGAGTGAGGAGAGCTGCGTGGAGTTATCTCTCGAGCTCCCCTACTCAATGACAGTGGTTCCGGGATCCTGAGCGTGGGGAGGTTCCACCAACGGTCGGCAGCGCTTGGGTTCTAACCGAATGCCTGTGCTCGTCTCCCCTGAGGGTTTTCCTCATGTCTCTGTGCCAGGGAATGCTAGGGGTGGTTGCAGGAAGTCCCAGTGACAGAGGCTGCCTCCCCAAGTTCAGGGAAGGTATATCTCGGACTTCCCCGAGGAGGGAACACCTGTGACTGAAGAGAGCTGCGTGGAGATTTCTCTCAAGCTCCCCCACTGAATGACAATGGTTCCGGAATCCTGAGCGTGGGAAGGTTCCACCAACGGTCGGCAGCGCGTGGGTTCTATGGGAATGCCTGTGCTCGTCTCCCCTGCGTGTGTTCCTCATGTCTCTGTGCCAGGGAATGCTAGGCGGTGTTGCAGGAAATCCCAGTGAAAGAGGCTGCCTCCCCAATGCAGGGAAGTTATTTCTCGGACTTCCCCGAGCAGGGAACACCTGTGACTGAAGAGAGCTGCGTGGAGTTGTCTCTCGAGCTCCCCCAATCAATGACAATGGTTCCGGAATCCTGAGCGTGGGGAGGTTCCACCAACGGTCGGCAGCGCTTGGGTTTTAAAGGAATGCTGTGCTCGTCTCCCCTGAGGGTTTTCCTCATGTCTCTGAGCCAGGGAATGCTAGGGGGGGGTTGCAGGAAATCCCAGTGACAGAGGCTGCCTCCCCAAGTTCAGGGAAGTTATATCTCGGACTTCCTCGAGCAGGGAACACCTGTGACTGAAGAGAGCTGCGTGGAGTTGGAGTTGTCTCTCGAGCTCCCCCACTGAATGACAATGGTTCCGTAAACCTGAGCGTGGGGAGTTTCCATCAACGGTCGGCAGCGCTTGGTTTCTAACGGAATGCCTGTGCTCGTCTCCCATGAGGGTTTCCCTCATGTCTCTGTGCCAGGGAATGCTAGGGAGGTTTGCAGGAAATCCCAGTGACAGAGGCTGCTTCCCCAAGGTCAGAGAAGCTATTTCTCGGACTTCCCCGGACAGGGAACACCTGTGACTGAAGAGAGCTGCGTGGAGTTGTCTCTCGAGCTCCCCCACTCACTGACAATGGTTCCGGAACCCTGAGCGTGGGGAGGTTCCACCAACGGTCGGCACTGCGTGGGTTCCAACGGAATGCATGAGCTGGTCTCCCCTGAGGGTTTTCCACATATCTCTGTGCCACGGAATGCTAGGAGGGTTTGCAGGGAATCCCAGTGACAGAGGCTGCCTCCCCGAGGTCAGGGAAGCTATTTCTCGGACTTCCCCGTGCAGGGAACACCTGTGACTGAAGAGAGCTGCGTGGAGTTGTCTCTCGAGATCCCCCACTCAATGACTATACTTCCGGAATCCTGAGCGTGGGGAGGTTCCACCAACCGTCGTCAGCGCGTGGGTTGTAAGGGAATGCCTGTGCTCATCTCCCCTGAGGGTTTTCCTCATGTCTCTCTGCCAGGGAATGTTAGGGGGGGTTGCAGGAAATCCCAGTGACAGAGGCTGCCTCCACAAGGTCAGGGAAGGTATTTCTCGCACTTCCCTTAGCAGGGAACACCTGTGACTGAATAGAGCTGCGTGGAGATTTCTCTCGTGCTCCCCCACTCAGTGACAATGGTTCCGGAATCCTGAGCGTGGGGAGGTTCCACCAACGGTCGGCAGCACGTGGGTTCTAAGGGAATGCCTGTGCTCGTCTCCCCTGAGGGATTTCCTCATGTCTCTGTGACAGGGAATGCTAAGGGGTGTTGCAGGAAATCCCAGTGACAGAGGCTGCCTCCCCAAGGGCAGGGAAGTTATTTCTCGGACTTCCCCGAACAGGGAACACCTGTGACTGAAGAGAGCTGCGTGGAGTTGTCTCTCGAGCTCCCCCAATCAATGACAATGATTCCGGAATCCTGAGGGTGGGGAGGTTCCACCAACGGTCGGCAGCGCGTTGGTTCGAAGGGAATGCCTGAGCTCGTCTCCCCTTAGGGTTTTCCTCATGTCTCTGTGCCAGGAAATGCTAGGGGGGGTTGCAGGAAATCCCAGTGACAGAGGCTGCCTCCCCAAGGTCAGGGAAGGTATTTCTCGGACTTCCCCGAGCAGGGAACACCTGTGACTGAAGAGAGCTGCGTGGAGTTGTCTCTCGAGATCCCCCACTCAATGACAATGGTTCCGGAATCCTGAGCGTGGGGAGGTTCCACCAACGGTCGGCAGCGCGTGGGTTCTATGGGAATGCATGTGCTCGTCTCCCCTGAGGGTTTTCCTCATGTCTCTGTGCCAGGGAATGCTAGGGGGGGTTGCAGGAATTCCCAGTGACAGAGGCTGCCTCCCCAAGGTCAGGGAAGTTATTTCTCAGACTTCCCCGAGCAGGGAACACCTGTGACTGAAGAGAGCTGCGTGGAGTTGTCTCTCGAGCTCCCCTACTCAATGACAATGGTTCCAGAATCCTGAGAGTGGGCAGGTTCCACCAACGGTCGGCAGCACGTGGTTTCTAAGGGAATGCCTGTGCTCGTCTCCCCTGAGGGTTTTCCTCATGTCTCTGTGCCAGGGAATGCTAGGAGGGTTTCCAGGAAATCCCAGTGACAGAGGCTGCCTCACCAAGGTCAGGGAAGGTATTTCTCGGACTTCCCCGAGCAGGGAACACCTGTGACTGAAGAGAGCTGCGTGGAGTTGTCTCTCGAGATCCCCCACTCATTGACTATGGTTCCGGGATCCTGAGCGTGGGGAGGTTCCACCAACGGTCGGCAGCGCTTGGGTTCTAACGGAATGCCTGTGCTCGTCTCCCCTGAGGGTTTTCCTCATGTCTCTGTGCCAGGGAATGCTAGGGGTGGTTGCAGGAAATCCCAGTGACAGAGGCTGCCTCCCCAAGTTCAGGGAAGGTATATCTCGGACTTCCCCGAGCAGGGAACACCTGTGACTGAAGAGATCTGCGTGGAGATTTCTCTCAAGCTCCCCCACTCAATGACAATGGTTCCGGAATCCTGAGCGTGGGAAGGTTCCACCAATGGTCGGCAGCGCGTGGGTTCTATGGGAATGCCTGTGCTCGTCTCCCCTGCGTGTGTTCCTCATGTCTCTGTGCCAGGGAATGCTAGGCGGTGTTGCAGGAAATCCCAGTGACAGAGGCTGCCTCGCCAAGGTCAGGGAAGGTGTTTCTCAGACTTCCCCGAGCAGGGAACACCTATGATTGAAGAGAGCTGCGTCGAGTTGTCTCTCGAACTCCCCCACTCAATGACAATGGTTCCGGAACCCTGAGCGTGGGGAGGTTCCATCAACGGTCGGCAGCGCGTGGGTTCTAAGGGAATGCCTGTGCACGTCTCCCCTGAGGGTTTTCCTCATGTCTCTGTGCCAGGGAATGCTAGGGGGGGTTGCAGGAAATCCCAGTGAAAGAGGCTGCCTCCCCAATGTCAGGGAAGTTATTTCTCGGACTTCCCCGAGCAGGGAACAACTGTGACTGAAGAGAGCTGCGTGGAGTTGTCTCTCGAGCTCCCCCAATCAATGACAATGGTTCCGGAATCCTGAGCGTGGGGAGGTTCCACCAACGGTCGGCAGCGCTTGGGTTCTAAAGGAATGCTGTGCTCGTCTCCCCTGAGGGTTTTCCTCATGTCTCTGAGCCAGGGAATGCTAGGGGGGGTTGCAGGAAATCCCAGTGACAGAGGCTGCCTCCCCAAATTCAGGGAAGTTATATCTCGGACTTCCTCGAGCAGGGAACACCTGTGACTGAAGAGAGCTGCGTGGAGTTGGAGTTGTCTCTCGAGCTCCCCCACTGAATGACAATGGTTCCGTAAACCTGAGCGTGGGGAGTTTCCATCAACGGTCGGCAGCGCGTGGTTTCTAACGGAATGCCTGTGCTCGTCTCCCATGAGGGTTTCCCTCATGTCTCTGTGCCAGGGAATGCTAGGGAGGTTTGCAGGAAATCCCAGTGACAGAGGCTGCCTCCCCAAGGTCAGGGAAGGTATTTCTCAGACTGCCCCGAGCAGGGAACACCTGTGACTGAAGAGAGCTGCGTGGAGTTGTGTCTCGAGCTCCCCCACTCAATGACAATGGTTCCGGAATACTGAGCGTGGGGAGGTTCCACCAACGGTCGGCAGCGCGTGGGTTCTAACTGAATGCCAGTGGTCTTCTCCCCTGAGGGTTTTCCTCATTTCTATTTTCCAGGGAATGCTAGGAGGGTTTGCAGGAAATCCCAGTGACAGAGGCTGCCTCCCCAAGGTTATGGACGGTATTTCTCGGACTTCCCCGAGCAGGGAACACCTGTGACTGAAGAGAGCTTCGTGGAGTTTTCTCTCGATATCCCCCACTCAATGACTATGGTTCCGGAATCCTGAGCGTGGGGAGGTTCCACCAACGGTCGGCAGCGCGTGGGTTCCAAGGGAGTGCCTGTGCTCGACTCCCGTGAGGGTTTTCCTCATGTCTCTGTGCCAGGGAATGCTAGGGGAGGTTGCAGGAAATCCCAGTGACAGAGGCGGCCTCCCCAAGGTCAGGGAAGGTATTTCTCGCACTTCCCCGAACAGGGAACACCTGTGACTGAAGAGAGCTGCGTGGAGTTGTCTCTCGAGCTCCCCAACTCAATGAAAATGGTTCCGGAATCCTGAGCGTGGGGAGGTTCCACCAACGGTCGGCAGCGCGTGGGTTCAAAGGGAAAGCCTGTGCTCGTCTCCCCTGAGGGTTTTCCTCATGTGTCTGTGCCAGGGAATGCTAGGGGGGGTTGCAGGAAATCCCAGTGCCAGAGGCTGCCTCCCCAAGGTCAGGGAAGGTATTTCTCGGACTTCCCCGAGCAGGGAAAACCTGTGACTGAAGAGAGCTGCGTGGAGTTGTCTCTCGAGCTCCCCCACTCAATGACAATGGTTCCGGAATCCTGAGCGTGAGGAGGTTCCACCAACGGTCGGCAGAGCGTGGGTTATAACGGAATGCCTGTGCTCGTCTCCCCTGAGGGTTTTCCTCATGTCTCTGTGCCAGGGAATGCTAGGGGTGGTTGCAGGAAATCCCAGTGACAGAGGCTGCCTCCCCAAGGGCAGGGTAGGTATTTCTCGGACTTCCCCGAGCAGGGAACACCTGTGACTGAAGAGAGCTGCGTGGAGTTTTCTCTCGAGCTCCCCCACTCAATGACAATGGTTCCGGAATCCTGAGCGTGGGGAGGTTTCACCAACGGTCGGCAGCGCGTTGGTTCTAAGGGAATGCCTGTGCACGTCTCCCCTGAGAGTTTTCCTCATGTCTCTGTGCCAGGGAATGCTAGGGGTGGTTGCAGGAATTCCCAGTGACAGAGGCTGCCTCCCTAAGGTCAGGGAAGGTATTTCTCGGACTTCCCCGAGCAGGGAACACCTGTGAGTGAGGAGAGCTGCGTGGAGTTATCTCTCGAGCTCCCCTACTCAATGACAGTGGTTCCGGGATCCTGAGCGTGGGGAGGTTCCACCAACGGTCGGCAGCGCTTGGGTTCTAACCGAATGCCTGTGCTCGTCTCCCCTGAGGGTTTTCCTCATGTCTCTGTGCCAGGGAATGCTAGGGGTGGTTGCAGGAAATCCCAGTGACAGAGGCTGCCTCCCCAAGTTCAGGGAAGGTATATCTCGGACTTCCCCGAGGAGGGAACACCTGTGACTGAAGAGAGCTGCGTGGAGATTTCTCTCAAGCTCCCCCACTGAATGACAATGGTTCCGGAATCCTGAGCGTGGGAAGGTTCCACCAACGGTCGGCAGCGCGTGGGTTCTATGGGAATGCCTGTGCTCGTCTCCCCTGCGTGTGTTCCTCATGTCTCTGTGCCAGGGAATGCTAGGCGGTGTTGCAGGAAATCCCAGTGAAAGAGGCTGCCTCCCCAATGTCAGGGAAGTTATTTCTCGGACTTCCCCGAGCAGGGAACACCTGTGACTGAAGAGAGCTGCGTGGAGTTGTCTCTCGAGCTCCCCCAATCAATGACAATGGTTCCGGAATCCTGAGCGTGGGGAGGTTCCACCAACGGTCGGCAGCGCTTGGGTTTTAAAGGAATGCTGTGCTCGTCTCCCCTGAGGGTTTTCCTCATGTCTCTGAGCCAGGGAATGCTAGGGGGGGGTTGCAGGAAATCCCAGTGACAGAGGCTGCCTCCCCAAGTTCAGGGAAGTTATATCTCGGACTTCCTCGAGCAGGGAACACCTGTGACTGAAGAGAGCTGCGTGGAGTTGGAGTTGTCTCTCGAGCTCCCCCACTCACTGACAATGGTTCCGGAACCCTGAGCGTGGGGAGGTTCCATCAACGGTCGGCAGCGCGTGGGTTCTGAGGGAATGCCTGTGCTCGTCTCCCCTGAGGGTTTTCCTCATGTCTCTGTGCCAGGGAATGCTAGGGGGTGTTGCAGGAAATCCCAGTGACAGAGGCTGCCTCCCCAAGGTCAGGGAAGGTATTTCTCGGACTTCCCCGAGCAGGGAACACCTGTGACTGAAGAGAGCTGCGTGGAGTTGTCTCTCGAGCTCCCCCACGCACTGACAATGGTTCCGGAACCCTGAGCGTGGGGAGGTTCCACCAACGGTCGGCAGCGCGTGGGTTCCAACGGAATCCCTGAGCTGGTCTCCCCTGAGGGTTTTCCTAATTTCTCTGTGCCAGGGAATGCTAGGGGGGTTTCAGCAAATCCCAGTGACAGAGGCTGCCTCCCCAAGGTCAGGGAAGGTATTTCTCGGACTTCCCCGGACAGGGAACAGCTGTGACTGAAGAGAGCTGCGTGGAGTTGTCTCTCGAGCTCCCCCACGCACTGTCAATTTTTCCGGAACAATGAGCGTGAGGAGGTTCCACCAACGGTCGGCACTGCGTGGGTTCCAACGGAATGCATGAGCTGGTCTCCCCTGAGGGTTTTCCTCATATCTCTGTGCCACGGAATGCTAGGAGGGTTTGCAGGGAATCCCAGTGACAGAGGCTGCCTCCCCGAGGTCAGGGAAGCTATTTCTCGGACTTCCCCGTGCAGGGAACACCTGTGACTGAAGAGAGCTGCGTGGAGTTGTCTCTCGAGATCCCCCACTCAATGACTATACTTCCGGAATCCTGAGCGTGGGGAGGTTCCACCAACCGTCGTCAGCGCGTGGGTTGTAAGGGAATGCCTGTGCTCATCTCCCCTGAGGGTTTTCCTCATGTCTCTCTGCCAGGGAATGTTAGGGGGGGTTGCAGGAAATCCCAGTGACAGAGGCTGCCTCCACAAGGTCAGGGAAGGTATTTCTCGCACTTCCCTTAGCAGGGAACACCTGTGACTGAATAGAGCTGCGTGGAGATTTCTCTCGTGCTCCCCCACTCAGTGACAATGGTTCCGGAATCCTGAGCGTGGGGAGGTTCCACCAACGGTCGGCAGCACGTGGGTTCTAAGGGAATGCCTGTGCTCGTCTCCCCTGAGGGATTTCCTCATGTCTCTGTGACAGGGAATGCTAAGGGGTGTTGCAGGAAATCCCAGTGACAGAGGCTGCCTCCCCAAGGGCAGGGAAGTTATTTCTCGGACTTCCCCGAACAGGGAACACCTGTGACTGAAGAGAGCTGCGTGGAGTTGTCTCTCGAGCTCCCCCAATCAATGACAATGATTCCGGAATCCTGAGGGTGGGGAGGTTCCACCAACGGTCGGCAGCGCGTTGGTTCGAAGGGAATGCCTGAGCTCGTCTCCCCTTAGGGTTTTCCTCATGTCTCTGTGCCAGGAAATGCTAGGGGGGGTTGCAGGAAATCCCAGTGACAGAGGCTGCCTCCCCAAGGTCAGGGAAGGTATTTCTCGGACTTCCCCGAGCAGGGAACACCTGTGACTGAAGAGAGCTGCGTGGAGTTGTCTCTCGAGATCCCCCACTCAATGACAATGGTTCCGGAATCCTGAGCGTGGGGAGGTTCCACCAACGGTCGGCAGCGCGTGGGTTCTATGGGAATGCATGTGCTCGTCTCCCCTGAGGGTTTTCCTCATGTCTCTGTGCCAGGGAATGCTAGGGGGGGTTGCAGGAATTCCCAGTGACAGAGGCTGCCTCCCCAAGGTCAGGGAAGTTATTTCTCAGACTTCCCCGAGCAGGGAACACCTGTGACTGAAGAGAGCTGCGTGGAGTTGTCTCTCGAGCTCCCCTACTCAATGACAATGGTTCCAGAATCCTGAGCGTGGGCAGGTTCCACCAACGGTCGGCAGCACGTGGTTTCTAAGGGAATGCCTGTGCTCGTCTCCCCTGAGGGTTTTCCTCATGTCTCTGTGCCAGGGAATGCTAGGAGGGTTTCCAGGAAATCCCAGTGACAGAGGCTGCCTCACCAAGGTCAGGGAAGGTATTTCTCGGACTTCCCCGAGCAGGGAACACCTGTGACTGAAGAGAGCTGCGTGGAGTTGTCTCTCGATATCCCCCACTCATTGACTATGGTTCCGGGATCCTGAGCGTGGGGAGGTTCCACCAACGGTCGGCAGCGCTTGGGTTCTAACGGAATGCCTGTGCTCGTCTCCCCTGAGGGTTTTCCTCATGTCTCTGTGCCAGGGAATGCTAGGGGTGGTTGCAGGAAATCCCAGTGACAGAGGCTGCCTCCCCAAGTTCAGGGAAGGTATATCTCGGACTTCCCCGAGCAGGGAACACCTGTGACTGAAGAGAGCTGCGTGGAGATTTCTCTCAAGCTCCCCCACTCAATGACAATGGTTCCGGAATCCTGAGCGTGGGAAGGTTCCACCAATGGTCGGCAGCGCGTGGGTTCTATGGGAATGCCTGTGCTCGTCTCCCCTGCGTGTGTTCCTCATGTCTCTGTGCCAGGGAATGCTAGGCGGTGTTGCAGGAAATCCCAGTGACAGAGGCTGCCTCGCCAAGGTCAGGGAAGGTATTTCTCAGTCTTCCCCGAGCAGGGAACACCTATGATTGAAGAGAGCTGCGTCGAGTTGTCTCTCGAACTCCCCCACTCAATGACAATGGTTCCGGAACCCTGAGCGTGGGGAGGTTCCATCAACGGTCGGCAGCGCGTGGGTTCTAAGGGAATGCCTGTGCACGTCTCCCCTGAGGGTTTTCCTCATGTCTCTGTGCCAGGGAATGCTAGGGGGGGTTGCAGGAAATCCCAGTGAAAGAGGCTGCCTCCCCAATGTCAGGGAAGTTATTTCTCGGACTTCCCCGAGCAGGGAACACCTGTGACTGAAGAGAGCTGCGTGGAGTTGTCTCTCGAGCTCCCCCAATCAATGACAATGGTTCCGGAATCCTGAGCGTGGGGAGGTTCCACCAACGGTCGGCAGCGCTTGGGTTCTAAAGGAATGCTGTGCTCGTCTCCCCTGAGGGTTTTCCTCATGTCTCTGAGCCAGGGAATGCTAGGGGGGGTTGCAGGAAATCCCAGTGACAGAGGCTGCCTCCCCAAATTCAGGGAAGTTATATCTCGGACTTCCTCGAGCAGGGAACACCTGTGACTGAAGAGAGCTGCGTGGAGTTGGAGTTGTCTCTCGAGCTCCCCCACTGAATGACAATGGTTCCGTAAACCTGAGCGTGGGGAGTTTCCATCAACGGTCGGCAGCGCGTGGTTTCTAACGGAATGCCTGTGCTCGTCTCCCATGAGGGTTTCCCTCATGTCTCTGTGCCAGGGAATGCTAGGGAGGTTTGCAGGAAATCCCAGTGACAGAGGCTGCCTCCCCAAGGTCAGGGAAGGTATTTCTCGGACTGCCCCGAGCAGGGAACACCTGTGACTGAAGAGAGCTGCGTGGAGTTTTGTCTCGAGCTCCCCCACTCAATGACAATGGTTCCGGAATCCTGAGCGTGGGGAGGTTCCACCAACGGTCGGCAGCGCGTGGGTTCTAACTGAATGCCAGTGGTCTTCTCCCCTGAGGGTTTTCCTCATTTCTATTTTCCAGGGAATGCTAGGAGGGTTTGCAGGAAATCCCAGTGACAGAGGCTGCCTCCCCAAGGTTATGGACGGTATTTCTCGGACTTCCCCGAGCAGGGAACACCTGTGACTGAAGAGAGCTTCGTGGAGTTTTCTCTCGATATCCCCCACTCAATGACTATGGTTCCGGAATCCTGAGCGTGGGGAGGTTCCACCAACGGTCGGCAGCGCGTGGGTTCCAAGGGAGTGCCTGTGCTCGACTCCCGTGAGGGTTTTCCTCATGTCTCTGTGCCAGGGAATGCTAGGGGAGGTGGCAGGAAATCCCAGTGACAGAGGCGGCCTCCCCAAGGTCAGGGAAGGTATTTCTCGCACTTCCCCGAACAGGGAACACCTGTGACTGAAGAGAGCTGCGTGGAGTTGTCTCTCGAGCTCCCCCACTCAATGAAAATGGTTCCGGAATCCTGAGCGTGGGGAGGTTCCACCAACGGTCGGCAGCGCGTGGGTTCAAAGGGAATGCCTGTGCTCGTCTCCCCTGAGGGTTTTCCTCATGTGTCTGTGCCAGGGAATGCTAGGGGGGGTTGCAGGAAATCCCAGTGCCAGAGGCTGCCTCCCCAAGGTCAGGGAAGGTATTTCTCGGACTTCCCCGAGCAGGGAAAAACTGTGACTGAAGAGAGCTGCGTGGAGTTGTCTCTCGAGCTCCCCCACTCAATGACAATGGTTCCGGAATCCTGAGCGTGAGGAGGTTCCACCAACGGTCGGCAGAGCGTGGGTTATAACGGAATGCCTGTGCTCGTCTCCCCTGAGGGTTTTCCTCATGTCTCTGTGCCAGGGAATGCTAGGGGTGGTTGCAGGAAATCCCAGTGACAGAGGCTGCCTCCCCAAGGGCAGGGTAGGTATTTCTCGGACTTCCCCGAGCAGGGAACACCTGTGACTGAAGAGAGCTGCGTGGAGTTTTCTCTCGAGCTCCCCCACTCAATGACAATGGTTCCGGAATCCTGAGCGTGGGGAGGTTTCACCAACGGTCGGCAGCGCGTTGGTTCTAAGGGAATGCCTGTGCACGTCTCCCCTGAGAGTTTTCCTCATGTCTCTGTGCCAGGGAATGCTAGGGGTGGTTGCAGGAATTCCCAGTGACAGAGGCTGCCTCCCTAAGGTCAGGGAAGGTATTTCTCGGACTTCCCCGAGCAGGGAACACCTGTGAGTGAGGAGAGCTGCGTGGAGTTATCTCTCGAGCTCCCCTACTCAATGACAGTGGTTCCGGGATCCTGAGCGTGGGGAGGTTCCACCAACGGTCGGCAGCGCTTGGGTTCTAACCGAATGCCTGTGCTCGTCTCCCCTGAGGGTTTTCCTCATGTCTCTGTGCCAGGGAATGCTAGGGGTGGTTGCAGGAAATCCCAGTGACAGAGGCTGCCTCCCCAAGTTCAGGGAATGTATATCTCGGACTTCCCCGAGGAGGGAACACCTGTGACTGAAGAGAGCTGCGTGGAGATTTCTCTCAAGCTCCCCCACTGAATGACAATGGTTCCGGAATCCTGAGCGTGGGAAGGTTCCACCAACGGTCGGCAGCGCGTGGGTTCTATGGGAATGCCTGTGCTCGTCTCCCCTGCGTGTGTTCCTCATGTCTCTGTGCCAGGGAATGCTAGGCGGTGTTGCAGGAAATCCCAGTGAAAGAGGCTGCCTCCCCAATGTCAGGGAAGTTATTTCTCGGACTTCCCCGAGCAGGGAACACCTGTGACTGAAGAGAGCTGCGTGGAGTTGTCTCTCGAGCTCCCCCAATCAATGACAATGGTTCCGGAATCCTGAGCGTGGGGAGGTTCCACCAACGGTCGGCAGCGCTTGGGTTTTAAAGGAATGCTGTGCTCGTCTCCCCTGAGGGTTTTCCTCATGTCTCTGAGCCAGGGAATGCTAGGGGGGGGTTGCAGGAAATCCCAGTGACAGAGGCTGCCTCCCCAAGTTCAGGGAAGTTATATCTCGGACTTCCTCGAGCAGGGAACACCTGTGACTGAAGAGAGCTGCGTGGAGTTGGAGTTGTCTCTCGAGCTCCCCCACTGAATGACAATGGTTCCGTAAACCTGAGCGTGGGGAGTTTCCATCAACGGTCGGCAGCGCGTGGTTTCTAACGGAATGCCTGTGCTCGTCTCCCATGAGGGTTTCCCTCATGTCTCTGTGCCAGGGAATGCTAGGGAGGTTTGCAGGAAATCCCAGTGACAGAGGCTGCTTCCCCAAGGTCAGAGAAGCTATTTCTCGGACTTCCCCGGACAGGGAACACCTGTGACTGAAGAGAGCTGCGTGGAGTTGTCTCTCGAGCTCCCCCACTCACTGACAATGGTTCCGGAACCCTGAGCGTGGGGAGGTTCCATCAACGGTCGGCAGCGCGTGGGTTCTGAGGGAATGCCTGTGCTCGTCTCCCCTGAGGGTTTTCCTCATGTCTCTGTGCCAGGGAATGCTAGGGGGTGTTGCAGGAAATCCCAGTGACAGAGGCTGCCTCCCCAAGGTCAGGGAAGGTATTTCTCGGACTTCCCCGAGCAGGGAACACCTGTGACTGAAGAGAGCTGCGTGGAGTTGTCTCTCGAGCTCCCCCACGCACTGACAATGGTTCCGGAACCCTGAGCGTGGGGAGGTTCCACCAACGGTCGGCAGCGCGTGGGTTCCAACGGAATCCCTGAGCTGGTCTCCCCTGAGGGTTTTCCTAATTTCTCTGTGCCAGGGAATGCTAGGGGAGTTTGCAGCAAATCCCAGTGACAGAGGCTGACTCCCCAAGGTCAGGGAAGGTATTTCTCGGACTTCCCCGGACAGGGAACAGCTGTGACTGAAGAGAGCTGCGTGGAGTTGTCTCTCGAGCTCCCCCACGCACTGTCAATTTTTCCGGAACAATGAGCGTGAGGAGGTTCCACCAACGGTCGGCACTGCGTGGGTTCCAACGGAATGCATGAGCTGGTCTCCCCTGAGGGTTTTCCTCATATCTCTGTGCCACGGAATGCTAGGAGGGTTTGCAGGGAATCCCAGTGACAGAGGCTGCCTCCCCGAGGTCAGGGAAGCTATTTCTCGGACTTCCCCGAGCAGGGAACACCTGTGACTGAAGAGAGCTGCGTGGAGTTGTCTCTCGAGATCCCCCACTCAATGACTATACTTCCGGAATCCTGAGCGTGGGGAGGTTCCACCAACCGTCGTCAGCGCGTGGGTTGTAAGGGAATGCCTGTGCTCATCTCCCCTGAGAGTTTTCCTCATGTCTCTCTGCCAGGGAATGTTAGGGGGGGTTGCAGGAAATCCCAGTGACAGAGGCTGCCTCCCCAAGGGCAGGGAAGTTATTTCTCGGACTTCCCCGAACAGGGAACACCTGTGACTGAAGAGAGCTGCGTGGAGTTGTCTCTCGAGCTCCCCCAATCAATGACAATGATTCCGGAATCCTGAGGGTGGGGAGGTTCCACCAACGGTCGGCAGCGCGTTGGTTCGAAGGGAATGCCTGAGCTCGTCTCCCCTTAGGGTTTTCCTCATGTCTCTGTGCCAGGAAATGCTAGGGGGGGTTGCAGGAAATCCCAGTGACAGAGGCTGCCTCCCCAAGGTCAGGGAAGGTATTTCTCGGACTTCCCCGAGCAGGGAACACCTGTGACTGAAGAGAGCTGCGTGGAGTTGTCTCTCGAGCTCCCCCACTCAATGACAATGGTTCCGGAATCCTGAGCGTGGGGAGGTTCCACCAACGGTCGGCAGCGCGTGGGTTCTATGGGAATGCATGTGCTCGTCTCCCCTGAGGGTTTTCCTCATGTCTCTGTGCCAGGGAATGCTAGGGGGGGTTGCAGGAATTCCCAGTGACAGAGGCTGCCTCCCCAAGGTCAGGGAAGTTATTTCTCAGACTTCCCCGAGCAGGGAACACCTGTGACTGAAGAGAGCTGCGTGGAGTTGTCTCTCGAGCTCCCCTACTCAATGACAATGGTTCCAGAATCCTGAGCGTGGGCAGGTTCCACCAACGGTCGGCAGCACGTGGTTTCTAAGGGAATGCCTGTGCTCGTCTCCCCTGAGGGTTTTCCTCATGTCTCTGTGCCAGGGAATGCTAGGAGGGTTTCCAGGAAATCCCAGTGACAGAGGCTGCCTCACCAAGGTAAGGGAAGCTATTTCTCGGACTTCCCCGAGCAGGGAACACCTGTGACTGAAGAGAGCTGCGTGGAGTTGTCTCTCGAGATCCCCCACTCATTGACTATGGTTCCGGGATCCTGAGCGTGGGGAGGTTACACCAACGGTCGGCAGCGCTTGGGTTCTAACGGAATGCCTGTGCTCGTCTCCCCTGAGGGTTTTCCTCATGTCTCTGTGCCAGGGAATGCTAGGGGTGGTTGCAGGAAATCCCAGTGACAGAGGCTGCCTCCCCAAGTTCAGGGAAGGTATATCTCGGACTTCCCCGAGCAGGGAACACCTGTGACTGAAGAGAGCTGCGTGGAGATTTCTCTCAAGCTCCCCCACTCAATGACAATGGTTCCGGAATCCTGAGCGTGGGAAGGTTCCACCAATGGTCGGCAGCGCGTGGGTTCTATGGGAATGCCTGTGCTCGTCTCCCCTGCGTGTGTTCCTCATGTCTCTGTGCCAGGGAATGCTAGGCGGTGTTGCAGGAAATCCCAGTGACAGAGGCTGCCTCCCCAAGATCAGGGAAGATATTTCTCAGACTTCCCCGAGCAGGGAACACCTATGATTGAAGAGAGCTGCGTCGAGTTGTCTCTCGAACTCCCCCACTCAATGACAATGGTTCCGGAACCCTGAGCGTGGGGAGGTTCCATCAACGGTCGGCAGCGCGTGGGTTCTAAGGGAATGCCTGTGCACGTCTCCCCTGAGGGTTTTCCTCATGTCTCTGTGCCAGGGAATGCTAGGGGGGGTTGCAGGAAATCCCAGTGAAAGAGGCTGCCTCCCCAATGTCAGGGAAGTTATTTCTCGGACTTCCCCGAGCAGGGAACAACTGTGACTGAAGAGAGCTGCGTGGAGTTGTCTCTCGAGCTCCCCCAATCAATGACAATGGTTCCGGAATCCTGAGCGTGGGGAGGTTCCACCAACGGTCGGCAGCGCTTGGGTTCTAAAGGAATGCTGTGCTCGTCTCCCCTGAGGGTTTTCCTCATGTCTCTGAGCCAGGGAATGCTAGGGGGGGTTGCAGGAAATCCCAGTGACAGAGGCTGCCTCCCCAAATTCAGGGAAGTTATATCTCGGACTTCCTCGAGCAGGGAACACCTGTGACTGAAGAGAGCTGCGTGGAGTTGGAGTTGTCTCTCGAGCTCCCCCACGCACTGACAATGGTTCCGGAACCCTGAGCGTGGGGAGGTTCCACCAAAGGTCGGCAGCGCGTGGGTTCCAACGGAATCCCTGAGCTGGTCTCCCCTGAGGGTTTTCCTAATTTCTCTGTGCCAGGGAATGCTAGGGGGGTTTGCAGCAAATCCCAGTGACAGAGGCTGCCTCCCCAAGGTCAGGGAAGGTATTTCTCGGACTTCCCCGGACAGGGAACAGCTGTGACTGAAGAGAGCTGCGTGGAGTTGTCTCTCGAGCTCCCCCACGCACTGTCAATTTTTCCGGAACAATGAGCGTGAGGAGGTTCCACCAACGGTCGGCACTGCGTGGGTTCCAACGGAATGCATGAGCTGGTCTCCCCTGAGGGTTTTCCTCATGTCTCTGTGCCAGGGAATGCTAGAAGGGTTTGCAGGGAATCCCAGTGACAGAGGCTGCCTCCCCGAGGTCAGGGAAGGTATTTCTCGGACTTCCCCGAGCAGGGAACACCTGTGACTGAAGAGAGCTGCGTGGAGTTGTCTCTCGAGATCCCCCACTCAATGACAATGGTTCCGGAATCCTGAGCGTGGGGAGGTTCCACCAACGGTCGGCAGCGCGTGGGTTCTATGGGAATGCATGTGCTCGTCTCCCCTGAGGGTTTTCCTCATGTCTCTGTGCCAGGGAATGCTAGGGGGGGTTGCAGGAATTCCCTGTGACAGAGGCTGCCTCCCCAAGGTCAGGGAATTTATTTCTCAGACTTCCCCGGGCAGGGAACACCTGTGACTGAAGAGAGCTGCGTGGAGTTGTCTCTCGAGATCCCCCACTCATTGACTCTGGTTCCGGAATCCTGAGCGTGGGGAGGTTCCACCAACGGTAGGCAGCGCGTGGGTTCTAAGGGTGTGCTTGTGCTCGTCTCCCCTGAGGGTTTTCTTCATGTCTCTGTGCCAGGGAATGCTAGGGGGGGTTGCAGGAAATCCCAGTGACAGAGGCTGCCTCCCCATGGTCAGGGAAGATATTTCTCGGACTTCCCCGAGCAGGGAACTCCTGTGATTGAAGAGAGCTGCGTCGAGTTGTCTCTCAAACTCCCCCACTCAATGACAATGTTTCCGGAATCCTGAGCGTGGGGAGGTTCCACCAACGATCGGCAGCGCGTGGTTTCTAAGGGAATGCCTGTGCTCGTCTCCCCTGAGGGTTTTCCTCATGTCTCTGTGCCAGGGAATGCTAGGGGTTGTTGCAGGATATCCCAGTGACAGAGGCTGACTCCCCAAGGGCAGGGAAGTTATTTCTCGGACTTCCCCGAGCAGGGAACACCTGTGACTGAAGAGAGCTGCGTCGAGTTGTCTCTCGAGGTCCCCCACTCAATGACAATGGTTCCGGAACCCTGAGCGTGGGGAGGTTCCACCAACGGTCGGCAGCGCGTTGGTTCCAACGGAATGCCTGAGCTGGTCTCCCCTGAGGGTTTTCCTAATGTCTCTGTGCCAGGGAATGCTAGGGGGGTTTGCAGGAAGTCCCAGTGACAGAGGCTGCATCCCCAAGTTCAGGGAAGGTATTTCTCGCACTTCAACGAGCAGGGAACACCTGTGACTGAAGAGAGCTGCGTGGAGTTGTCTCTCGAGCTCCCCCACTCTATGACAATGTTTCCGGAATCCTGAGCGTGGGGAGGTTCCACCAACGGTTGGCAGCGCGTGGGTTCTAATGGAATGCCTGTGCTCGTCTCCCCTGAGTGTTTTCCTAATATCTCTGTGCCAGGGAATGCTAGGGGGTTTTGCAGGAAATCCCAGTGACAGAGGCTGCCTCACCAAGTTCAGGGAAGGTACTTCTCGGACTTCCCCGAGCAGGGAACACCTGTGAATGAAGAGAGCTGCGTGGAGTTGTCTCTCGTGCTCCCCCACTCAATGACTATGGTTCCGGAATCCTTAGCGTGGGGAGGTTCCACCAACGGTCGGCAGCGCGTGGGTTCTAACGGAATCCTGTGCTCGTATCCCCTGAGGTTTTTCCTCATGTCTCTGTGCCAGGGAATGCTAGGGGGGTTGCAGGAAATCCCAGTGACAGAGGCTGCCTCCCCAAGGTCAGGGAATGTATTTCTCGGACTTCCCCGAGCAGGGAACACCTGTGACTGAAGAGAGCTGCGTGAAGATGTCTCTCGAGCTCCCCCACTGAATAACAATGGTTCCGGAATACTGAGCGTGGGGAGGTTCCAACAACGGTCGGCAGCGCGTGGTTTCTAAGGGAATGCCTGTGCTCGTCTCCCCTGAGGGTTTTCCTCATGTCTCTGTGCCAGGGAATGCTAGGAGGGTTTGCAGAAAATCCCAGTGACAGAGGCTGCCTCCCCAAGGTCAGGGAAGGTATTTCTCGGACTTCCCCGAGCAGGGAACACCTGTGACTGAAGAGAGCTGCGTGGAGTTGTCTCTCGAGCTCCCCCACTCAATGACTATGGTTCCGAAATCCTGAGAGTGGGGAGGTTCCACCAACGGTCGGCAGCGCTTGGATTCTAAGGGAATGCCTGTGCTCGACTCCCCTGAGTGTTTTCCACATGTCTCTTTGCCAGGGAATGCTAGGGGGTGTTGCAGGAATTCCCAGTGACAGATGCTGCCTCTCCAAGTTCAGGGAAGATATTTATCAGACTTCCCCGAGCAGGGAACACCTGTGACTGAAGAGAGCTGCGTGGAATTCTCTCTCGAGCTCCCCCACTCAATGACAATGGTTCCGGAATCCTGAGCGTGGGGAGGTTCCACCAACGGTCGGCAGCGCGTTGGTTCGAAGGGAATGCCTGTGCTCGTCTCCCCTGAGGGTTTTCCTCATGTCTCTGTGCCAGGAAATGCTAGGGGGGGTTTCAGGAAATCCCAGTGTCAGAGGCTTAATCCCCAAGGACAGGGAAGTTATTTCTCGGACTTCCCCGAGCAGGGAACACCTGTGACTGAAGAGAGCTGCGTGGAATTGTCTCTCGAGCTCCCCCACTCAATGACAATGGTTCCGGAATCCTGAGCGTGCGGAGGTTCCACCAACGGTCGGCAGCGCGTGGGTTCTAAGGGAATGCCTGTGCTCGTCTCCCCTGAGGGTTTTCCTCATGTCCCTGTGCCAGGGAATGCTAGGGGGTGTTTCAGGAAATCCCAGTGACAGAGGCTGCCTCCCCAAGGTCAGGGAAGGTATTTCTCGCACTTCCCCGAGCAGGGAACACCTGTGACTGAAGAGAGCTGCGTGGAGTTATCTCTCGTGCTCCGCCACTCAATGACAATGGTTCCGGAATCCTGAGCGTGGGGAAGTTCCACCAACGGTCGGCACCGCGTGGTTTCTAAGGGAATGCCTGTGCTCGTCTCCCCTGAGGGTTTTCCTCATGTATCTGTGCCAGGGAATGCTAGGGGGGGTTGCAGGAAATCCCAGTGACAGAGGCTGCCTCACCATGGTCAGGGAAGGTATTTCTCGGACTTCCCCGAGCAGGGAACACCTGTGACTGAAGAGAGCTGCGTGGAGTTTTCTCTAGTGCTCCCCCACTCAATGACAATGGTTCCGGAATCTTGAGCGTGGGGAAGTTCCACCAACGGTCGGCAGCGCGTGGTTTCTAAGGGAATGCCTGTGCTTGTCTCCCCTGAGGGTTTTCCTCATATCACTGTGCCAGGGAATGCTAGGGAGGTTTGCAGGAAATCCCAGTGACAGAGGCTGCCTCCGCAAAGTCAGGGAATGTATTTCTCGGACTTCCCCGAGCAGGGAACACCTGTGACTGAAGAGAGCTGCGTGAAGATGTCTCTCGATCTCCCCTACTCAATGACAATGGTTCCGGAATCCTGAGCGTGGGGAGGTTCCACCAACGGTCGGCAGCGCGTTGGTTCGAAGGGAATGACTGTGCTCGTCTCCCCTGAGGGTTTTCCTCATGTCTCTGTGCCAGGAAATTCTAGGGGGGGTTGCAGGAAATCCCAGTGTCAGAGGTTTAATCCCCAAGGACAGGGAAGTTATTTCTCGGACTTCCCCGAGCAGGGAACACCTGTGACTGAAGAGAGCTGCGTGGAATTGTCTCTCGAGCTCCCCCACTCAATGAAAATAGTTCCGGAATCCTGAGCGTGGGGAGGTTCCACCAACGGTCGGCAGCGCGTGCGTTCTAAGGGAATGCCTGTGCTCGTCTCCCCTGAGGGTTTTCCTCATGTCTCTCTGCCAGGGAATGCTAGGGGGTGTTGCAGGAAATCCCAGTGACAGAGGCTGCCTCCCGATGGTCAGGGAAGGTATTTCTCGGACTTCCCGGAGCAGGGAACACCTGTGAGTGAAGAGAGCTTCGTGGAGTTATCTCTCGTGCTCCCCCACTCAATGACAATGGTTCCGGAATCCTGAGCGTGGGGATGTTCCACCAACGGTCGGCAGCGCGTGGTTTCTAAGGGAATGCCTGTGCTCGTCTCCCCTGAGGGTTTTCCTCATGTCTCTTTGCCAGGGAATGCTAGGGGGTGTTGCAGGAAATCCCAGTGACAGATGCTGCCTCCCCAAGGTCAGGGAAGATATTTCTCGGACTTCCCCGAGCAGGGAACACCAGTGAATGAAGAGAGCTGCGTGGAGTTGTCTCTCGAGCTCCCCAACTCAATGACAATGGTTCCGGAATCCTGAGCGTGGGGAGGTTCCACCAACGGTCGGCAGCGCGTGGTTTCTTAGGGAATGCCTGTGCTCGTCTCCCCTGAGTGTTTTCCTCATGTCTCTGTGCCAGGGAACGCGAGGAGGGTTTACAGGAAATCCCAGTGTCAGAGGCTTCCTCCCCAAGGACAGGGAAGTTATTTCTCGGACTTCCCCGAGCAGGGAACACCTGTGACTGAAGAGAGCTGCGTGGAGTTGTCTCTCGAGCTCCCCCACTCAATGACAATGGTTCCGGAATCCTGAGCGTGAGGAGGTTCCACCAACGGTCGGCAGCGCGTGGGTTCTAACGGAATGCCTGTGCTCGTCTCCCCTGAGGGTTTTCCTCATGTCTCTGTGCCAGGGAATGCTAGGGGTGGTTGCAGGAAATCCCAGTGACAGAGGCTGCCTCCCCAAGATCAGGGAAGGTATTTTTCAGACTTCCCCGATCAGGGAACACCTGTGACTGAAGAGAGCTGCGTGGAATTGTCTCTCGAGCTCCCCCACTCAAAGACAATGGTTCCGGAATCCTGAGCGTGGGGAGGTTCCACCAACGGTCGGCAGCGCGTGGGTTCTAAGAGAATGCCTGTGCTCGTCTTCCCTTAGGGTTTTCCTCATGTGTATGTGCCAGGGAATGCTAGGGGGGTTTGCAGGAAATCCCAGTGACAGAGGCTGCCTCCCCATGGTCAGGGAAGGTATTTCTCGGACTTCCCCGAGCAGGGAACACCTGTGACTCAAGAGAGGTGCGTGGAGTTGTCTCTCGTGCTCCCCCACTCAATGACAATGGTTCCGGAATACTGAGCGTGGGGAAGTTCCACCAACGGTCGGCAGCGCGTGGTTTCTAAGGGAATGCCTGTGCTCGTCTCCCCTGAGGGTTTTCCTCATGTCTCTGTGCCAGGGAATGCTAGGAGGGTTTGCAGGAAATCCCAGTGACAGAGGCTGCCTCCCCAAGGTCAGGGAAGGTATTTCTCAGACTTCCCCGAGCAGGGACCACCTGTGACTGAAGAGAGCTGCGTGGAGTTGTCTCTCGAGCTCCCCCACTCAATGACTATGTTTCCGAAATCCTGAGCGTGGGGAGGTTCCACCAACGGTCGGCAGCGCGTGGATTTTAAGGGAATGCCTGTGCTCATCTCCCCTGAGGGTTTTCCTAATGTCTCTGTGCCAGGGAATGCTCGGGGGTGTTGCAGGAAATCCCAGTGACAGAGGCTGCCTCCCCATGGTCAGGGAAGGTATTTCTCGGACTTCCCCGAGCAGGGAACACCTGTGACTGAAGAGAGCTGCGTGGAGTTGTCTCTCGTGCTCCCCCACTCAATGACAATGGTTCCGGAATCCTGAGCGTGGGGAAGTTCCACCAACGGTCGGCACCGCGTGGTTTCTAAGGGAATGCCTGTGCTCGTCTCCCCTGAGTGTTTTCCACATGTCTCTTTGCCAGGGAATGCTAGGGGGTGTTGCAGGAATTCCCAGTGACAGATGCTGCCTCTCCAAGGTCAGGGAAGATATTTATCAGACTTCCCCGAGCAGGGAACACCTGTGACTGAAGAGAGCTGCGTGGAATTGTCTCTCGAGCTCCCCCACTCAATGACAATGGTTCCGGAATCCTGAGCGTGGGGAGGTTCCACCAACGGTCGGCAGCGCGTTGGTTCGAAGGGAATGCCTGTGCTCGTCTCCCCTGAGGGTTTTCCTCATGTCTCTGTGCCAGGAAATGCTAGGGGGGGTTTCAGGAAATCCCAGTGTCAGAGGCTTAATCCCCAAGGACAGGGAAGTTATTTCTCGGACTTCCCCGAGCAGGGAACACCTGTGACTGAAGAGAGCTGCGTGGAATTGTCTCTCGAGCTCCCCCACTCAATGACAATGGTTCCGGAATCCTGAGCGTGGGGAGGTTCCACCAACGGTCGGCAGCGCGTGGTTTCTAAGGGAATGCCTGTGCTCGTCTCCCCTGAGGGTTTTCCTCATGTCTCTGTGCCAGGGAATGCTAGGAGGGTTTGCAGGAAATCCCAGTGAAAGAGGCTGCCTCCCCAAGGTCAGGGAAGGTATTTCTCGGACTTCCCCGAGCAGGGAACACCTGTGACTGAAGAGAGCTTCGTGGAGTTGTCTCTCGAGCTCCCCCACTCAATGACTATGGTTCCGAAATCCTGAGCGTGGGGAGGTTCCTCCAACGGTCGGCAGCGCGTGGATTCTAAAGGAATGCCTGTGATCGTCTCCCCTGAGGGTTTTCCACATGTCTCTTTGCCAGGGAATGCTAGGGGGTGTTGCAGGAATTCCCAGTGACAGATGCTGCCTCCCCAAGGTCAGGGAAGATATTTATCAGACTTCCCCGAGCAGGGAACACCTGTGACTGAAGAAAGCTGCGTGGAGTTATCTCTCGTGCTCCCCCACTCAATGACAATGGTTCCGGAATCCTGAGCGTGGGGAAGTTCCACCAACGGTCGGCAGCGCGTGGTTTCTAAGGGAATGCCTGTGCTCGTCTCCCCTGAGGGTTTTCCTCATGTCTCTGTGCCAGGGAATGCTAGGGGGGGTTGCAGGAAATCCCAGTGACGGAGGCTGCCTCCTCAAGGTGAGGGAAGGTGTTTCTCGGACTTCCCCGAGCAGGGAACACCTGTGACTGAAGAGAGCTGCGTGGAATTGTCTCTCGAGCTCCCCCACTCAATGACAATGTTTCCGGAATCCTGAGCGTGGGGAGGTTCCACCAACGGTCGGCCGCGCGTGGGTTCTAAGGGAATGCCTGTGCTCGTATTCCCTGAGGGTTTTCCTCATATGTATGTGCCAGGGAATGCTAGGGGTGTTTGCAGGAAATCCCAGTGACAGAGGCTGCCTCCCCATGGTCAGGGAAGGTATTTCTCGGACTTCCCTGAGCAGGGAACACCTGTGACTGAAGAGAGCTGCGTGGAGTTTTCTCTCGAGCTCCCCCACTCAATGACAATGGTTCCAGAATCCTGAGCGTGGGGAGGTTCCACCAACGATCGGCAGGGCGTGGGTGCTAAGGGAATGCCTGTGCTCGTCTCCCCTGAGGGTTTTCCTCATGTCTCTGTGCCAGGGAATGCTAGGGGTTGTTGCAGGTAATCCCAGTGACAGAGGCTGCCTCCCCATGGTCAGGGAAGGTATTTCTCGGACTTCCCCGAGCAGGGAACACCTGTGACTGAAGAGAGCTGCGTGGGGTTGTCTCTCGTGCTCCCCCACTCTATGACAATGGTTCCGGTATCCTGAGCGTGGGGAAGTTCCACCAACGGTCGGCAGCGCGTGGTTTCTAAGGGAATGCCTGTGCTCGTCTCCCCTGAGGGTTTTCCTCATGTCTCTGTGCCAGGGAATGCTAGGGGGGGTTGCAGGAAATCCCAGTGACAGAGGCTGCCTCCCCAAGGTCAGGGAAGGTATTTCTCGGACTTCCCCGAACAGGGAACACCTGTGACTGAAGAGAGCTGCCTGGAGTTGTCTCTCGAGCTCCCCCTCTCAATGACAATGATTCCGGAATCCTGAGCGTGGGGAGGTTCCACCAACGGTCGGCAGCGCGTGGGTTCTAGGGAATGCATGTGCTCGTCTCCCCTGAGTGTTTTCCTCATGTCTCTGTGGCAGGGAACGCTAGGAGGATTTGCAGGAAATCCTAGTGTCAGAGGCTTCCTCCCCAAGGACAGGGAAGTTATTTCTCGGACTTCCCCGAGCAGGGAACACCTGTGACTGAAGAGAGCTGCGTGGAGTTGTCTCTCGAGCTCCCCCACTCAATGACAATGGTTCCGGAATCCTGAGCGTGGGTAGGTTCCACCAACGGTAGGCAGCGCGTGGTTTCTAACGGAATGCCTGTGCTCGTCTCCCCTGAGTGTTTTCCTCATTTCTATGTGCCAGGGAATGCTAGGGGGGTTTGCAGGAATTCCCAGTGACAGAGGCTGCCTCCCTAAGGTCAGGGAACTTATTTCTCAAACTTCCCCAAGCAGAGAACACCTGTGACTGAAGAGAGCTGCATGGAGTTTTCTCTCGAGCTCCCCCACTCAATGACAATGGTTCCGGAATCCTGAGGGTGGGGAGGTTCGACCAACGGTCGGCAGCGCGTGGGTTCTAAGGGAATGCCTGTGCTCATCTCCCCTGAGTGTTTTCCTCATGTGTATGTGCCAGGGAATGCTAGGGAGGTTTGCAGGAAATCCCAGTGACAGAGGCTGCCTCCCCAAGGTCAGGGAAGGTATTTCTCGGACTTCCCCGAACAGGGAACACCTGTGACTGAAGAGAGCTGCGTGAAGATGTCTCTCGAGCTCCCCAACACAATGATAATGGTTCCGGAATCCTGAGCGTTGGGAGGTTCCACCAACGGTCGGCAGCGCGTGGTTTCTAAGGGAATGCCTGTGCTCGTCTCCCCTGAGTGTTTTCCTCATGTCTCTGTGCCAGGGAATGCTAGGAGTGTTTGCAGGAAATCCCAGTGACAGAGGCTGCCTCCCCAAGGTTAGGGAAGGTATTTCTTGGACTTCCCCGAGCAGGGAACTCCTGTGACTGAAGAGAGCTGCGTGGAGTTGTCTCTCGAGCTCCCCCACTCAATGAATATGGTTCCGAAATCCTGAGCGTGGGGAGGTTCCACCAACGGTCGGCAGCGCGTGGATTCTAAGGGAATGCCTGTGCTCGTCTCCCCTGAGGGTTTTCCTCATGTCTCTTTGCCAGGGAATGCTAGGGGGGGTTGCAGGAAATCCCAGTGACAGAGGCTGCCTCCCCAAGGTCAGGGAAGATATTTCTCGGGCTTCCCCGAGCAGGGAACACCTGGGACTGAAGAGAGCTGCGTGGAGTTGTCTCTCGAGCTCCCCCACTCAATGACAATGGTTCCGGAATCCTGAGCGTGGGGAGGTTCCACAAACGGTCGGCAGCGCGTGGTTTCTAAAGGAATGCCTGTGCTCGTCTCCCCTGAGTGTTTTCCTCATGTCTCTGTGCCTGGGAACGCTAGGAGGGTTTGCATGAAATCCCAGTGTCAGAGGCTTCCTCCCCAAGGACAGGGAAGTTATTTCTCGGACTTCCCCGAGCAGGGAACACCTGTGACTGAAGAGAGGTGCGTGGAATTGTCTCTCGAGCTCCCCCACTCAATGACAATGTTTCCGGAATCCTGAGCGTGCGGAGGTTCCACCAACGGTCGGCAGCGCGTGGGTTCTAACGGAATGCCTGTGCTCGTCTCCCCTGAGTGTTTTCCAAATTTTTATGTGCCAGGGAATGCTATGGGGGGTTTGCAGGAAATCCCAGTGACAGAGGCTGCCTCCCCAAGGTCAGGGAAGGAATTTCTCGGACTTCCGCGAGCAGGGAACACCTGTGACTGAAGAGAGCTGTGTGGATTTGTCTCTCGTGCTCCCCCACTCAATGACAATGGTTCCGGAATCCTGAGCGTGGGGAAGTTCCACCAACGGTCGGCACCGCGTGGTTTCTAAGGGAATGCCTGTGCTCGTCTCCCCTGAGGGTTTTCCTCATGTCTCTGTGCCAGGGAATGCTAGGGGGGGTTGCAGAAAATCCCGGTGACAGAGGCTGCCTCCCCATGGACAGGGAAGGTATTTCTCGGACTTCCCCGAGCAGGGAACACCTGTGAATGAAGAGAGCTGCGTGGAGTTGTCTCTCGTGCTCCAACACTCAATGACAATGTTTCCGGAATCCTGAGCGTGGGGAGGTTCCACCAACGGTCGGCAGCGCGTGGTTTCTAAGGGAATGCCTGTGCTCGCCTCCCCTGAGGGTTTTCCTCATGTCTCTGTGCCAGGGAATGCTAGGAGGGTTTGCAGCAAATCCCAGTGACCGAGGCTGCATCCCCAAGGTCACGGAAGATATTTCTCGGACTTCCCCGAGCAGGGAACACCTGTGACTGAAGAGAGCTGCATGGAGTTTTCTCTCGTGATCCCCCACTCAATGACAATGTTTCCGGAATCCTGAGCGTGGGGAGGTTCCACCAACGGTCGGCAGCGCGTGGGTTCTAGGGAATGCCTATGCTCGTCTCCCCTGAGGGTTTTCCTCATGTCTCTGTGCCAGGGAATGCTAGGGGGTGTTGCAGGAAATCCCAGTGTCAGAGGCTGCCTCCCCAAGGTCAGGGAAGGTATTTCTCGGACTTCCCCGAGCAGGGAACACCTGTGACTGAAGAGATCTGCGTGGAATTGTCTCTTGATCTCCCCCCCTCAATGAAAATGATTCCGGAATCCTGAGCGTGGGGAGGTTCCACCAACGGTCGGCAGCGCGTGGGTTCTAAGGGAATGCCTGTGCTCGTCTTCCCTGAGGGTTTTCCTCATATCTCTGTGCCAGGGAAAGCTAGGAGGGTTTGCAGGAAATCCCAGTGACAGAGGCTGCCTCCCCAAGGTCAGGGAAGGTATTTCTCGGACTTCCCCGAGCAAGGAACACCTGTGACTGAAGAGAGCTGCGTGGAGTTGTCTCTCGAGCTCCCCCACTCAATGACAATGGTTCCAGAATCCTGAGCGTGCGGAGGTGCCACCAACGGTCGGCAGCGCGTGGGTTCTAACGGAATGCCTGTGCTCGTCTCCCCTGAGGGTTTTCCCCATGTCTCTGTGCCAGGGAATGCTAGGGGGTGTTGCAGGAAATCCCAGTTACAGAGGCTGCCTCCCCATGGTCAGGGAAGGTATTTCTCGGACTTCCCCGAGCAGGGAACACCTGTGACTGAAGAGAGCTGCGTGGAGTTTTCTCTCGAGCTCCCCCACTCAATGACAATGGTTCCAGAATCCTGAGCGTGGGGAGGTTCCACCAACGATCGGCAGGGCGTGGGTGCTAAGGGAATGCCTGTGCTCGTCTCCCCTGAGGGTTTTCCTCATGTCTCTGTGCCAGGGAATGCTAGGGGGTGTTGCAGGTAATCCCAGTGACAGAGGCTGCCTCCCTATGGTCAGGGAAGGTATTTCTCGGACTTCCCCGAGCAGGGAACACCTGTGACTGAAGAGAGCTGCGTGGGGTTGTCTCTCGTGCTCCACCACTCTATGAAAATGATTCCGGAATCCTGAGCGTGGGGAGGTTCCACCAACGGTCGGCAGCGCGTGGGTTCTAGGGAATGCATGTGCTCGTCTCCCCTGAGTGTTTTCCTCATGTCTCTGTGCCAGGGAACGCTAGGAGGATTTGCAGGAAATCCCAGTGTCAGAGGCTTCCTCCCCAAGGACAGGGAAGTTATTTCTCGGACTTCCCCGAGCAGGGAACACCTGTGACTGAAGAGAGCTGCGTGGAGTTGTCTCTCGGGCTCCCCCACTCAATGACAATGGTTCCGGAATCCTGAGCGTGGGGAGGTTCCACCAACGGTAGGCAGCGCGTGGTTTCTAACGGAATGCCTGTGCTCGTCTCCCCTGAGTGTTTTCCTCATTTCTATGTGCCAGGGAATGCTAGGGGGGGTTGCAGGAAATCCCAGTGACAGAGGCTGCCTCCCCAAGGTCAGGGAAGGTATTTCTCGGACGTCCTCGAGCAGGGAACACCTGTGACTGAAGAGAGCTGCGTGGAGTTGTCTCTCGAGCTCCCCCACTCAATGACTATGGTTCCGGAATCCTGAGACTGGGGAGGTTCCACCAACGGTCGGCAGCGCGTGGGTTCTAACGGAATGCCTGTGCTCGTCTCCCCTGAGGGTTTTCCTCATGTCTCTGTGCCAGGGAATGCTAGGGGGGTTGCAGGAAATCCCAGTGACAGAGGCTGCCTCCCCAAGTTCAGGGAAGGTATTTCTCGGACTTCCCCGAGCAGGGAACACCTGTGACTGAAGACAGCTGCGTGGAGTTGTCTCTCGAGCTCCCCCACTCAATGACAATGGTTCCGGAATCCTGAGCGTGGGGAGGTTCCACCACCGGTCGGCAGAGCGTGGGTTCTAACGGAATGCCTGTGCTCGACTCCCCTGAGGGTTTTCCTCATGTCTCTGTGCCAGGGAATGCTAGGGCTTGTTGCAGGAAATCCCAGTGACAGAGGCTGCCTCCCTAAGATCAGGGAAGGTAATTCTCGGACTTCCCCGAGCAGGGAACACCTGTGACTGAAGAGAGCTGCGTGGAGTTTTCTCTCGAGTTCCCCCCACTCAATGACAATGGTTCCGGAATCCTGAGCGTGGGGAGGTTCCACCAACGGTCGGCAGCGCGTGGGTTCTAAGCGAATGCATGTGCTCGTCTCCCCTGAGGGTTTTCCTCATGTCTCTGTGCCAGGGAATGCTAGGGGGGGTTGCAGGAAATCCCAGTGACAGAGGCTGCCTCCCCAAGGTCAGGGAAGATATTTCTGGGACTTCCCCGAGCAGGGAACACCTGTGACTGAAGAGAGCTGCGTGGAGTTGTCTCTCGAGCTCCCCCACTCAATGACAATGGTTCCGGAATCCTGAGCGTGGGGAGGTTCCACCAACGGTCGGCAGCGCGTGGGTTCTAAGGGAATGCCTGTGGTCGACTCAGCTGAGGGTTTTCCTCATATCTCTGTGCCAGGGAATGCTAGGGGGTGTTGCAGGAAATCCCAGTGACAGAGGCTGGCTGCCCAAGGTCAGGGAATTATTTCTCGGACTTCCCCGAGCAGGGAACACCTGTGAATGAAGAGAGCTTCGTGGAGTTTTCTCTTGAGCTCCCTCACTCAATGGCAATGGTTCCGGGATCCTGAGCGTGGGGAGGTTTCACCAACGGTCGGCAGCGCGTGGGTTCTAAGGGAATGCCTGTGCTCGTCTCCCCTAAGGGTTTTCCTCATGTCTCTGTGCCAGGGAATGCTAGGGGTGTTGCAGGAAATCCCAGTGACAGAGGCTGCCTCCCCAATGTCAGGGAAGGTATTTCTCGGACTTCCCCGAGCAGGGAACACCTGCGATTGAAGAGAGCTGAGTGGAGTTGTCTCTCGAGCTCCCCCACTCAATGACAGTGGTTCCGGAATCCTGAGCGTGGGGAGGTTCGACCAACGGTCGGCAGCGCGTGGGTTCAAACGGAATGCCTGTGCTCGTCTCCCCTGAGGGTTTTCCTCATGTCTCTGTGCCAGGGAATGCTAGGGGGGGTTGCAGGAAATCCCAGTGACAGAGGCTGCCTCCCCAAAGTCAGGGAAGGTATTTCTCGGACTTCCCCTAGCAGGGAACAACTGTGACTGAAGAGAGCTTCGTGGAGTTGTCTCTCGAGCTCCCCCACTCAATGACAATGGTTCCGGAATCCTGAGCGTGGGGAGGTTCCACCAACGGTCGGCAGCGCGTGGGTTCTAACGGAATGCCATTGCTCTTCTCCCCTGAGGGTTTTCCTCATGTCTCTGTGCCAGGGAAAGCTAGGGGGTGTTGCAGGAAATCCCAGTGACAGAGGCTGAATCCCCAAGGTCAGGGAAGGTATTTCTCGCACTTCCCCGAGCAGGGAACACCTGTGACTGAAGAGAGCTGCGTGGAGTTGTCTCTCGAGCTCCCCCACTCAATGACAATGGTTCCGGAATCCTGAGCGTGAGGAGGTTCCACCAACGGTCGGCAGAGCGTGGGTTATAACGGAATGCCTGTGCTCGGCTCCCCTGATGGTTTTCCTCATGTCTTTGTGCCAGGGAATGCTAGGGCTTGTTGCAGGAAATCTCAGTGACAGAGGCTGCCTCCCCAAGGGCAGGGAAGTTATTTCTCGGACCTCCCCGAGCAGGGAACACCTGTGACTGAAGAGAGCTGCGTGGAATTTTGTCTCGAGCTCCCCCACTCAATGACAATTGTTCCGGAATCCTGAGCGTGGGGAGGTTCCACCAACGGTCGGCACACGTGGGTTTTAACGGAATGCCAGTGCTCTTCTCCCCTGAGGGTTTTCCTCATGTCTCTGTGCCAGGGAAAGCTAGGGGGTGTTGCAGGAAATCCCAGTGACAGAGGCTGACTCCCCAAGGTCACGGAAGGTATTTCTCGCACTTCCCCGAGCAGGGAACACCTGTGATTGAAGAGAGCTGCGTCGAGTTGTCTCTGGAACTCCCCCACACAATGACAATGGTTCCGGAATCCTGAGCGTGGGGAGGTTCCATCAATGGTCGGCAGCGCGTGGGTTCTAACGGAATGCCTGTGCTCTTCTCCCCTGAGGGTTTTCCTCATGTCTCTGTGCCAGGGAATGCTAGGGGGGGTTGCAGGAAATCCCAGTGACAGGGACTTCCTCCCCAAGGTCAGGGAAGGTATTTCTCGCACTTCCCCGCACAGGGAACACCTGTGACTGAAGAGAGCTGCGTGGAGTTGTCTCTCGAGCTCCCCCACTCAATGACTATGGTTCCGGAATCCTGACCGTGAGGAGGTTCCACCAACGGTCGGCAGAGCGTGGGTTATAACGGAATGCCTGTGCTCGTCTCCCCTGAGGGTTTTCCTCATGTCTCTGTGCCAGGGAATGCTTGGGGTGGTTGCAGGAAATCCCAGTGACAGAGGCTGCCTCCCCAAGGGCAGGGTAGGTATTTCTCGTACTTCCCCAAGCAGGGAACACCTGTGACTGAAGAGAGCTGCGTGGAGTTGTATCTCGAGCTGCCCCACTCAATGAAAATGGTTCCGGAATCCTGAGCGTGGGGAGGTTCCACCAACGGTCGACAGAGCGTGGGTTCTTACGGAATGCCTGTGCTCGTCTCCCCTGATGGTTTTCCTCATGTCTCTAAGCCAGGGAATGCTAGGGGGGGTTGCAGGAAATCCCAGTGACAGAGGCTGCCTCCCCAAGGTCAGGGAAGGTATTTCTCGGACGTCCTCGAGCAGGGAACACCTGTGACTGAAGAGAGCTGCGTGGAGTTGTCTCTCGAGCTCCCCCACTCAATGACTATGGTTCCGGAATCCTGAGACTGGGGAGGTTCCACCAACGGTCGGCAGCGCGTGGGTTCAAACGGAATGCCTGTGCTCGTCTCCCCTGAGGGTTTTCCTCATGTCTCTGTGCCAGGGAATGCTAGGGGGGGTTGCAGGAAATCCCAGTGACAGAGGCTGCCTCCCCAAAGTCAGGGAAGGTATTTCTCGGACTTCCCCTAGCAGGGAACAACTGTGACTGAAGAGAGCTTCGTGGAGTTGTCTCTCGAGCTCCCCCACTCAATGACAATGGTTCCGGAATCCTGAGCGTGGGGAGGTACCACCAACGGTCGGCAGCGCGTGGGTTCTAAGGGAATGCCTGTGCTCGTCTCCCCTGAGGGTTTTCCTCATGTCTCTGTGCCAGGGAATGCTAGGGGGGGTTGCAGGAAATCCCAGTGACGGAGGCTGCCTCCCCAAGGTCAAGGAAGTTATTTCTCGGACTTCCCCGAGCAGGGAACACCTGTGACTGAAGAGAGCTGCGTGGAGTTGTCTCTCGAGTTCCCCACTCAATGACAATGTTTCCGGAATCCTGAGCGTGGGGAGGTTCCAGAAACGGTCGGCAGCGCGTGGGTTCTAACGGAATGCCTGTGCTCGTCTCCCCTGAGGGTTTTCCTCATGTCTCTGTGCCAGGGAATGCTAGGGGGGGTTGCAGGAAATCCCAGTGACAGAGGCTGCCTCCCCAAGGTCAGGGAAGGTATTTCTCGGACTGCCCCGAGCAGGGAACACCTGTGACTGAAGAGAGCTGCGTGGAGTTGTGTCTCGAGCTCCCCCACTCAATGACAATGGTTCCGGAATCCTGAGCGTGGGGAGGTTCCACCAACGGTCGGCAGCGCGTGGGTTCTAACTGAATGCCAGTGGTCTTCTCCCCTGAGGGTTTTCCTCATTTCTATTTTCCAGGGAATGCTAGGAGGGTTTGCAGGAAATCCCAGTGACAGAGGCTGCCTCCCCAAGGTTATGGACGGTATTTCTCGGACTTCCCCGAGCAGGGAACACCTGTGACTGAAGAGTGCTTCGTGGAGTTTTCTCTCGATATCCCCCACTCAATGACTATGGTTCCGGAATCCTGAGCGTGGGGAGGTTCCACCAACGGTCGGCAGCGCGTGGGTTCCAAGGGAGTGCCTGTGCTCGACTCCCGTGAGGGTTTTCCTCATGTCTCTGTGCCAGGGAATGCTAGGGGAGGTTGCAGGAAATCCCAGTGACAGAGGCGGCCTCCCCAAGGTCAGGGAAGGTATTTCTCGCACTTCCCCGAACAGGGAACACCTGTGACTGAAGAGAGCTGCGTGGAGTTGTCTCTCGAGCTCCCCCACTCAATGAAAATGGTTCCGGAATCCTGAGCGTGGGGAGGTTCCACCAACGGTCGGCAGCGCGTGGGTTCAAAGGGAATGCCTGTGCTCGTCTCCCCTGAGGGTTTTCCTCATGTGTCTGTGCCAGGGAATGCTAGGGGGGGTTGCAGGAAATCCCAGTGCCAGAGGCTGCCTCCCCAAGGTCAGGGAAGGTATTTCTCGGACTTCCCCGAGCCGGGAAAACCTGTGACTGAAGAGAGCTGCGTGGAGTTGTCTCTCGAGCTCCCCCACTCAATGACAATGGTTCCGGAATCCTGAGCGTGAGGAGGTTCCACCAACGGTCGGCAGAGCGTGGGTAATAACGGAATGCCTGTGCTCGTCTCCCCTGAGGGTTTTCCTCATGTCTCTGTGCCAGGGAATGCTAGGGGTGGTTGCAGGAAATCCCAGTGACAGAGGCTGCCTCCCCAAGGGCAGGGTAGGTATTTCTCGGACTTCCCCGAGCAGGGAACACCTGTGAATGAAGAGAGCTGCGTGGAGTTTTCTCTCGAGCTCCCCCACTCAATGACAATGGTTCCGGAATCCTGAGCGTGGGGAGGTTTCACCAACGGTCGGCAGCGCGTTGGTTCTAAGGGAATGCCTGTGCTCGTCTCCCCTGAGAGTTTTCCTCATGTCTCTGTGCCAGGGAATGCTAGGGGTGGTTGCAGGAATTCCCAGTGACAGAGGCTGCCTCCCTAAGGTCAGGGAAGGTATTTCTCGGACTTCCCCGAGCAGGGAACACCTGTGAGTGAGGAGAGCTGCGTGGAGTTATCTCTCGAGCTCCCCTACTCAATGACAATGGTTCCGGGATCCTGAGCGTGGGGAGGTTCCACCAACGGTCGGCAGCGCTTGGGTTCTAACCGAATGCCTGTGCTCGTCTCCCCTGCGTGTGTTCCTCATGTCTCTGTGCCAGGGAATGCTAGGCGGTGTTGCAGGAAATCCCAGTGAAAGAGGCTGCCTCCCCAATGTCAGGGAAGTTATTTCTCGGACTTCCCCGAGCAGGGAACATCTGTGACTGAAGAGAGCTGCGTGGAGTTGTCTCTCGAGCTCCCCCAATCAATGACAATGGTTCCGGAATCCTGAGCGTGGGGAGGTTCCACCAACGGTCGGCAGCGCTTGGGTTTTAAAGGAATGCTGTGCTCGTCTCCCCTGAGGGTTTTCCTCATGTCTCTGAGCCAGGGAATGCTAGGGGGGGGTTGCAGGAAATCCCAGTGACAGAGGCTGCCTCCCCAAGTTCAGGGAAGTTATATCTCGGACTTCCTCGAGCAGGGAACACCTGTGACTGAAGAGAGCTGCGTGGAGTTGGAGTTGTCTCTCGAGCTCCCCCACTGAATGACAATGGTTCCGTAAACCTGAGCGTGGGGAGTTTCCATCAACGGTCGGCAGCGCGTGGTTTCTAACGGAATGCCTGTGCTCGTCTCCCATGAGGGTTTCCCTCATGTCTCTGTGCCAGGGAATGCTAGGGAGGTTTGCAGGAAATCCCAGTGACAGAGGCTGCTTCCCCAAGGTCAGAGAAGCTATTTCTCGGACTTCCCCGGACAGGGAACACCTGTGACTGAAGAGAGCTGCGTGGAGTTGTCTCTCGAGCTCCCCCACTCACTGACAATGGTTCCGGAACCCTGAGCGTGGGGAGGTTCCATCAACGGTCGGCAGCGCGTGGGTTCTGAGGGAATGCCTGTGCTCGTCTCCCCTGAGGGTTTTCCTCATGTCTCTGTGCCAGGGAATGCTAGGGGGTGTTGCAGGAAATCCCAGTGACAGAGGCTGCCTCCCCAAGGTCAGGGAAGGTATTTCTCGGACTTCCCCGAGCAGGGAACACCTGTGACTGAAGAGAGCTGCGTGGAGTTGTCTCTCGAGCTCCCCCACGCACTGACAATGGTTCCGGAACCCTGAGCGTGGGGAGGTTCCACCAACGGTCGGCAGCGCGTGGGTTCCAACGGAATCCCTGAGCTGGTCTCCCCTGAGGGTTTTCCTAATTTCTCTGTGCCAGGGAATGCTAGGGGGGTTTGCAGCAAATCCCAGTGACAGAGGCTGCCTCCCCAAGGTCAGGGAAGGTATTTCTCGGACTTCCCCGGACAGGGAACAGCTGTGACTGAAGAGAGCTGCGTGGAGTTGTCTCTCGAGCTCCCCCACGCACTGTCAATTTTTCCGGAACAATGAGCGTGAGGAGGTTCCACCAACGGTCGGCACTGCGTGTGTTCCAACGGAATGCATGAGCTGGTCTCCCCTGAGGGTTTTCCTCATATCTCTGTGCCACGGAATGCTAGGAGGGTTTGCAGGGAATCCCAGTGACAGAGGCTGCCTCCCCGAGGTCAGGGAAATTATTTCTCGGACTTCCCCGTGCAGGGAACACCTGTGACTGAAGAGAGCTGCGTGGAGTTGTCTCTCGAGATCCCCCACTCAATGACTATACTTCCGGAATCCTGAGCGTGGGGAGGTTCCACCAACCGTCGTCAGCGCGTGGGTTGTAAGGGAATGCCTGTGCTCATCTCCCCTGAGTGTTTTCCTCATGTCTCTCTGCCAGGGAATGTTAGGGGGGGTTGCAGGAAATCCCAGTGACAGAGGCTGCCTCCACAAGGTCAGGGAAGGTATTTCTCGCACTTCCCTTAGCAGGGAACACCTGTGACTGAATAGAGCTGCGTGGAGATTTCTCTCGTGCTCCCCCACTCAGTGACAATGGTTCCGGAATCCTGAGCGTGGGGAGGTTCCACCAACGGTCGGCAGCACGTGGGTTCTAAGGGAATGCCTGTGCTCGTCTCCCCTGAGGGATTTCCTCATGTCTCTGTGACAGGGAATGCTAAGGGGTGTTGCAGGAAATCCCAGTGACAGAGGCTGCCTCCCCAAGGGCAGGGAAGTTATTTCTCGGACTTCCCCGAACAGGGAACACCTGTGACTGAAGAGAGCTGCGTGGAGTTGTCTCTCGAGCTCCCCCAATCAATGACAATGATTCCGGAATCCTGAGGGTGGGGAGGTTCCACCAACGGTCGGCAGCGCGTTGGTTCGAAGGGAATGCCTGAGCTCGTCTCCCCTTAGGGTTTTCCTCATGTCTCTGTGCCAGGAAATGCTAGGGGGGGTTGCAGGAAATCCCAGTGACAGAGGCTGCCTCCCCAAGGTCAGGGAAGGTATTTCTCGGACTTCCCCGAGCAGGGAACACCTGTGACTGAAGAGAGCTGCGTGGAGTTGTCTCTCGAGATCCCCCACTCAATGACAATGGTTCCGGAATCCTGAGCGTGGGGAGGTTCCACCAACGGTCGGCAGCGCGTGTGTTCTATGGGAATGCATGTGCTCGTCTCCCCTGAGGGTTTTCCTCATGTCTCTGTGCCAGGGAATGCTAGGGGGGGTTGCAGGAATTCCCAGTGACAGAGGCTGCCTCCCCAAGGTCAGGGAAGTTATTTCTCAGACTTCCCCGAGCAGGGAACACCTGTGACTGAAGAGAGCTGCGTGGAGTTGTCTCTCGAGCTCCCCTACTCAATGACAATGGTTTCAGAATCCTGAGCGTGGGCAGGTTCCACCAACGGTCGGCAGCACGTGGTTTCTAAGGGAATGCCTGTGCTCGTCTCCCCTGAGGGTTTTCCTCATGTCTCTGTGCCAGGGAATGCTAGGAGGGTTTCCAGGAAATCCCAGTGACAGAGTCTGCCTCACCAAGGTCAGGGAAGGTATTTCTCGGACTTCCCCGAGCAGGGAACACCTGTGACTGAAGAGAGCTGCGTGGAGTTGTCTCTCGAGATCCCCCACTCATTGACTATGGTTCCGGGATCCTGAGCGTGGGGAGGTTCCACCAACGGTCGGCAGCGCTTGGGTTCTAACGGAATGCCTGTGCTCGTCTCCCCTGAGGGTTTTCCTCATGTCTCTGTGCCAGGGAATGCTAGGGGTGGTTGCAGGAAATCCCAGTGACAGAGGCTGCCTCCCCAAGTTCAGGGAAGGTATATCTCGGACTTCCCCGAGCAGGGAACACCTGTGACTGAAGAGAGCTGCGTGGAGATTTCTCTCAAGCTCCCCCACTCAATGACAATGGTTCCGGAATCCTGAGCGTGGGAAGGTTCCACCAATGGTCGGCAGCGCGTGGGTTCTATGGGAATGCCTGTGCTCGTCTCCCCTGCGTGTGTTCCTCATGTCTCTGTGCCAGGGAATGCTAGGCGGTGTTGCAGGAAATCCCAGTGACAGAGGCTGCCTCGCCAAGGTCAGGGAAGGTATTTCTCAGACTTCCCCGAGCAGGGAACACCTATGATTGAAGAGAGCTGCGTCGAGTTGTCTCTCGAACTCCCCCACTCAATGACAATGGTTCCGGAACCCTGAGCGTGGGGAGGTTCCATCAACGGTCGGCAGCGCGTGGGTTCTAAGGGAATGCCTGTGCACGTCTCCCCTGAGGGTTTTCCTCATGTCTCTGTGCCAGGGAATGCTAGGGGGGGTTGCAGGAAATCCCAGTGAAAGAGGCTGCCTCCCCAATGTCAGGGAAGTTATTTCTCGGACTTCCCCGAGCAGGGAACAACTGTGACTGAAGAGAGCTGCGTGGAGTTGTCTCTCGAGCTCCCCCAATCAATGACAATGGTTCCGGAATCCTGAGCGTGGGGAGGTTCCACCAACGGTCGGCAGCGCTTGGGTTCTAAAGGAATGCTGTGCTCGTCTCCCCTGAGGGTTTTCCTCATGTCTCTGAGCCAGGGAATGCTAGGGGGGGTTGCAGGAAATCCCAGTGACAGAGGCTGCCTCCCCAAGTTCAGGGAAGTTATATCTCGGACTTCCTCGAGCAGGGAACACCTGTGACTGAAGAGAGCTGCGTGGAGTTGGAGTTGTCTCTCGAGCTCCCCCACTGAATGACAATGGTTCCGTAAACCTGAGCGTGGGGAGTTTCCATCAACGGTCGGCAGCGCGTGGTTTCTAACGGAATGCCTGTGCTCGTCTCCCATGAGGGTTTCCCTCATGTCTCTGTGCCAGGGAATGCTAGGGAGGTTTGCAGGAAATCCCAGTGACAGAGGCTGCCTCCCCAAGGTCAGGGAAGATATTTCTCGGACTGCCCCGAGCAGGGAACACCTGTGACTGAAGAGAGCTGCGTGGAGTTGTGTCTCGAGCTCCCCCACTCAATGACAATGGTTCCGGAATCCTGAGCGTGGGGAGGTTCCACCAACGGTCGGCAGCGCGTGGGTTCTAACTGAATGCCAGTGGTCTTCTCCCCTGAGGGTTTTCCTCATTTCTATTTTCCAGGGAATGCTAGGAGGGTTTGCAGGAAATCCCAGTGACAGAGGCTGCCTCCCCAAGGTTATGGACGGTATTTCTCGGACTTCCCCGAGCAGGGAACACCTGTGACTGAAGAGAGCTTCGTGGAGTTTTCTCTCGATATCCCCCACTCAATGACTATGGTTCCGGAATCCTGAGCGTGGGGAGGTTCCACCAACGGTCGGCAGCGCGTGGGTTCCAAGGGAGTGCCTGTGCTCGACTCCCGTGAGGGTTTTCCTCATGTCTCTGTGCCAGGGAATGCTAGGGGTGGTTGCAGGAAATCCCAGTGACAGAGGCGGCCTCCCCAAGGTCAGGGAAGGTATTTCTCGCACTTCCCCGAACAGGGAACACCTGTGACTGAAGAGAGCTGCGTGGAGTTGTCTCTCGAGCTCCCCCACTCAATGAAAATGGTTCCGGAATCCTGAGCGTGGGGAGGTTCCACCAACGGTCGGCAGCGCGTGGGTTCAAAGGGAATGCCTGTGCTCGTCTCCCCTGAGGGTTTTCCTCATGTGTCTGTGCCAGGGAATGCTAGGGGGGGTTGCAGGAAATCCCAGTGCCAGAGGCTGCCTCCCCAAGGTCAGGGAAGGTATTTCTCGGACTTCCCCGAGCAGGGAAAACCTGTGACTGAAGAGAGCTGCGTGGAGATGTCTCTCGAGCTCCCCCACTCAATGACAATGGTTCCGGAATCCTGAGCGTGAGGAGGTTCCACCAACGGTCGGCAGAGCGTGGGTTATAACGGAATGCCTGTGCTCGTCTCCCCTGAGGGTTTTCCTCATGTCTCTGTGCCAGGGAATGCTAGGGGTGGTTGCAGGAAATCCCAGTGACAGAGGCTGCCTCCCCAAGGGCAGGGTAGGTATTTCTCGGACTTCCCCGAGCAGGGAACACCTGTGACTGAAGAGAGCTGCGTGGAGTTTTCTCTCGAGCTCCCCCACTCAATGACAATGGTTCCGGAATCCTGAGCGTGGGGAGGTTTCACCAACGGTCGGCAGCGCGTTGGTTCTAAGGGAATGCCTGTGCACGTCTCCCCTGAGAGTTTTCCTCATGTCTCTGTGCCAGGGAATGCTAGGGGTGGTTGCAGGAATTCCCAGTGACAGAGGCTGCCTCCCTAAGGTCAGGGAAGGTATTTCTCGGACTTCCCCGAGCAGGGAACACCTGTGAGTGAGGAGAGCTGCGTGGAGTTATCTCTCGAGCTCCCCTACTCAATGACAGTGGTTCCGGGATCCTGAGCGTGGGGAGGTTCCACCAACGGTCGGCAGCGCTTGGGTTCTAACCGAATGCCTGTGCTCGTCTCCCCTGAGGGTTTTCCTCATGTCTCTGTGCCAGGGAATGCTAGGGGTGGTTGCAGGAAATCCCAGTGACAGAGGCTGCCTCCCCAAGTTCAGGGAATGTATATCTCGGACTTCCCCGAGGAGGGAACACCTGTGACTGAAGAGAGCTGCGTGGAGATTTCTCTCAAGCTCCCCCACTGAATGACAATGGTTCCGGAATCCTGAGCGTGGGAAGGTTCCACCAACGGTCGGCAGCGCGTGGGTTCTATGGGAATGCCTGTGCTCGTCTCCCCTGCGTGTGTTCCTCATGTCTCTGTGCCAGGGAATGCTAGGCGGTGTTGCAGGAAATCCCAGTGAAAGAGGCTGCCTCCCCAATGTCAGGGAAGTTATTTCTCGGACTTCCCCGAGCAGGGAACACCTGTGAATGAAGAGAGCTGCGTGGAGTTGTCTCTCGAGCTCCCCCAATCAATGACAATGGTTCCGGAATCCTGAGCGTGGGGAGGTTCCACCAACGGTCGGCAGCGCTTGGGTTTTAAAGGAATGCTGTGCTCGTCTCCCCTGAGGGTTTTCCTCATGTCTCTGAGCCAGGGAATGCTAGGGGGGGGTTGCAGGAAATCCCAGTGACAGAGGCTGCCTCCCCAAGTTCAGGGAAGTTATATCTCGGACTTCCTCGAGCAGGGAACACCTGTGACTGAAGAGAGCTGCGTGGAGTTGGAGTTGTCTCTCGAGCTCCCCCACTGAATGACAATGGTTCCGTAAACCTGAGCGTGGGGAGTTTCCATCAACGGTCGGCAGCGCGTGGTTTCTAACGGAATGCCTGTGCTCGTCTCCCATGAGGGTTTCCCTCATGTCTCTGTGCCAGGGAATGCTAGGGAGGTTTGCAGGAAATCCCAGTGACAGAGGCTGCTTCCCCAAGGTCAGAGAAGCTATTTCTCGGACTTCCCCGGACAGGGAGCACCTGTGACTGAAGAGAGCTGCGTGGAGTTGTCTCTCGAGCTCCCCCACTCACTGACAATGGTTCCGGAACCCTGAGCGTGGGGAGGTTCCATCAACGGTCGGCAGCGCGTGGGTTCTGAGGGAATGCCTGTGCTCGTCTCCCCTGAGGGTTTTCCTCATGTCTCTGTGCCAGGGAATGCTAGGGGGTGTTGCAGGAAATCCCAGTGACAGAGGCTGCCTCCCCAAGGTCAGGGAAGGTATTTCTCGGACTTCCCCGAGCAGGGAACACCTGTGACTGAAGAGAGCTGCGTGGAGTTGTCTCTCGAGCTCCCCCACGCACTGACAATGGTTCCGGAACCCTGAGCGTGGGGAGGTTCCACCAACGGTCGGCAGCGCGTGGGTTCCAACGGAATCCCTGATCTGGTCTCCCCTGAGGGTTTTCCTAATTTCTCTGTGCCAGGGAATGCTAGGGGAGTTTGCAGCAAATCCCAGTGACAGAGGCTGCCTCCCCAAGGTCAGGGAAGGTATTTCTCGGACTTCCCCGGACAGGGAACAGCTGTGACTGAAGAGAGCTGCGTGGAGTTGTCTCTCGAGCTCCCCCACGCACTGTCAATTTTTCCGGAACAATGAGCGTGAGGAGGTTCCACCAACGGTCGGCACTGCGTGGGTTCCAACGGAATGCATGAGCTGGTCTCCCCTGAGGGTTTTCCTCATATCTCTGTGCCACGGAATGCTAGGAGGGTTTGCAGGGAATCCCAGTGACAGAGGCTGCCTCCCCGAGGTCAGGGAAGCTATTTCTCGGACTTCCCCGAGCAGGGAACACCTGTGACTGAAGAGAGCTGCGTGGAGTTGTCTCTCGAGATCCCCCACTCAATGACTATACTTCCGGAATCCTGAGCGTGGGGAGGTTCCACCAACCGTCGTCAGCGCGTGGGTTGTAAGGGAATGCCTGTGCTCATCTCCCCTGAGGGTTTTCCTCATGTCTCTCTGCCAGGGAATGTTAGGGGGGGTTGCAGGAAATCCCAGTGACAGAGGCTGCCTCCACAAGGTCAGGGAAGGTATTTCTCGCACTTCCCTTAGCAGGGAACACCTGTGACTGAATAGAGCTGCGTGGAGATTTCTCTCGTGCTCCCCCACTCAGTGACAATGGTTCCGGAATCCTGAGCGTGGGGAGGTTCCACCAACGGTCGGCAGCACGTGGGTTCTAAGGGAATGCCTGTGCTCGTCTCCCCTGAGGGATTTCCTCATGTCTCTGTGACAGGGAATGCTAAGGGGTGTTGCAGGAAATCCCAGTGACAGAGGCTGCCTCCCCAAGGTCAGGGAAGGTATTTCTCGGACTTCCCCGAGCAGGGAACACCTGTGACTGAAGAGAGCTGCGTGGAGTTGTCTCTCGAGATCCCCCACTCAATGACAATGGTTCCGGAATCCTGAGCGTGGGGAGGTTCCACCAACGGTCGGCAGCGCGTGGGTTCTATGGGAATGCATGTGCTCGTCTCCCCTGAGGGTTTTCCTCATGTCTCTGTGCCAGGGAATGCTAGGGGGGGTTGCAGGAATTCCCAGTGACAGAGGCTGCCTCCCCAAGGTCAGGGAAGTTATTTCTCAGACTTCCCCGAGCAGGGAACACCTGTGACTGAAGAGAGCTGCGTGGAGTTGTCTCTCGAGCTCCCCTACTCAATGACAATGGTTCCAGAATCCTGAGCGTGGGCAGGTTCCACCAACGGTCGGCAGCACGTGGTTTCTAAGGGAATGCCTGTGCTCGTCTCCCCTGAGGGTTTTCCTCATGTCTCTGTGCCAGGGAATGCTAGGAGGGTTTCCAGGAAATCCCAGTGACAGAGGCTGCCTCACCAAGGTCAGGGAAGGTATTTCTCGGACTTCCCCGAGCAGGGAACACCTGTGACTGAAGAGAGCTGCGTGGAGTTGTCTCTCGAGATCCCCCACTCATTGACTATGGTTCCGGGATCCTGAGCGTGGGGAGGTTCCACCAACGGTCGGCAGCGCTTGGGTTCTAACGGAATGCCTGTGCTCGTCTCCCCTGAGGGTTTTCCTCATGTCTCTGTGCCAGGGAATGCTAGGGGTGGTTGCAGGAAATCCCAGGGACAGAGGCTGCCTCCCCAAGTTCAGGGAAGGTATATCTCGGACTTCCCCGAGCAGGGAACACCTGTGACTGAAGAGAGCTGCGTGGAGATTTCTCTCAAGCTCCCCCACTCAATGACAATGGTTCCGGAATCCTGAGCGTGGGAAGGTTCCACCAATGGTCGGCAGCGCGTGGGTTCTATGGGAATGCCTGTGCTCGTCTCCCCTGCGTGTGTTCCTCATGTCTCTGTGCCAGGGAATGCTAGGCGGTGTTGCAGGAAATCCCAGTGACAGAGGCTGCCTCCCCAAGGTCAGGGAAGGTATTTCTCAGACTTCCCCGAGCAGGGAACACCTATGATTGAAGAGAGCTGCGTCGAGTTGTCTCTCGAACTCCCCCACTCAATGACAATGGTTCCGGAACCCTGAGCGTGGGGAGGTTCCATCAACGGTCGGCAGCGCGTGGGTTCGAAGGGAATGCCTGTGCACGTCTCCCCTGAGGGTTTTCCTCATGTCTCTGTGCCAGGGAATGCTAGGGGGGGTTGCAGGAAATCCCAGTGAAAGAGGCTGCCTCCCCAATGTCAGGGAAGTTATTTCTCGGACTTCCCCGAGCAGGGAACAACTGTGACTGAAGAGAGCTGCGTGGAGTTGTCTCTCGAGCTCCCCCAATCAATGACAATGGTTCCGGAATCCTGAGCGTGGGGAGGTTCCACCAACGGTCGGCAGCGCTTGGGTTCTAAAGGAATGCTGTGCTCGTCTCCCCTGAGGGTTTTCCTCATGTCTCTGAGCCAGGGAATGCTAGGGGGGGTTGCAGGAAATCCCAGTGACAGAGGCTGCCTCCCCAAATTCAGGGAAGTTATATCTCGGACTTCCTCGAGCAGGGAACACCTGTGACTGAAGAGAGCTGCGTGGAGTTGGAGTTGTCTCTCGAGCTCCCCCACTGAATGACAATGGTTCCGTAAACCTGAGCGTGGGGAGTTTCCATCAACGGTCGGCAGCGCGTGGTTTCTAACGGAATGCCTGTGCTCGTCTCCCATGAGGGTTTCCCTCATGTCTCTGTGCCAGGGAATGCTAGGGAGGTTTGCAGGAAATCCCAGTGACAGAGGCTGCTTCCCCAAGGTCAGAGAAGCTATTTCTCGGACTTCCCCGAACAGGGAACACCTGTGACTGAAGAGAGCTGCGTGGAGTTGTCTCTCGAGCTCCCCCACGCACTGACAATGGTTCCGGAACCCTGAGGGTGGGGAGGTTCCATCAACGGTCGGCAGCGCGTGGGTTCTGAGGGAATGCCTGTGCTCGTCTCCCCTGAGGGTTTTCCTCATGTCTCTGTGCCAGGGAATGCTAGGGGGTGTTGCAGGAAATCCCAGTGACAGAGGCTGCCTCCCCAAGGTCAGGGAAGGTATTTCTCGGACTTCCCCGAGCAGGGAACACCTGTGACTGAAGAGAGCTGCGTGGAGTTGTCTCTCGAGCTCCCCCACGCACTGACAATGGTTCCGGAACCCTGAGCGTGGGGAGGTTCCACCAAAGGTCGGCAGCGCGTGGGTTCCAACGGAATCCCTGAGCTGGTCTCCCCTGAGGGTTTTCCTAATTTCTCTGTGCCAGGGAATGCTAGGGGGGTTTGCAGCAAATCCCAGTGACAGAGGCTGCCTCCCCAAGGTCAGGGAAGGTATTTCTCGGACTTCCCCGGACAGGGAACAGCTGTGACTGAAGAGAGCTGCGTGGAGTTGTCTCTCGAGCTCCCCCACGCACTGTCAATTTTTCCGGAACAATGAGCGTGAGGAGGTTCCACCAACGGTCGGCACTGCGTGGGTTCCAACGGAATGCATGAGCTGGTCTCCCCTGAGGGTTTTCCGCATGTCTCTGTGCCAGGGAATGCTAGAAGGGTTTGCAGGGAATCCCAGTGACAGAGGCTGCCTCCCCGAGGTCAGGGAAGCTATTTCTCGGACTTCCCCGAGCAGGGAACACCTGTGACTGAAGAGAGCTGCGTGGAGTTGTCTCTCGAGATCCCCCACTCAATGACTATAGTTCCGGAATCCTGAGCGTGGGGAGGTTCCACCAACGGTCGGCAGCGCGTGGGTTGTAAGGGAATGCCTGTGCTCATCTCCCCTGAGTGTTTTCCTCATGTCTCTCTGCCAGGGAATGTTAGGGGGTGTTGCAGGAAATCCCAGTGACAGAGGCTGCCTCCACAAGGTCAGGGAAGGTATTTCTCGCAGTTCCCTTAGCAGGGAACACCTGTGACTGAATAGAGCTGCGTGGAGATTTCTCTCGAGCTCCTCCACTCAGTGACAATGGTTCCGGAATCCTGAGCGTGGGGAGGTTCCACCAACGGTCGGCAGCACGTGGGTTCTAAGGGAATGCCTGTGCTCGTCTCCCCTGAGGGATTTCCGCATGTCTCTGTGACAGGGAATGCTAAGGGGTGTTGCAGGAAATCCCAGTGACAGAGGCTGCATCCCCAAGGGCAGGGAAGATATTTCTCGGACTTCCCCGAGCAGGGAACACCTGTGACTGAAGAGAGCTGCGTGGAGTTTTCTCTCGAGCTCCCCCAATCAATGACAATGATTCCGGAATCCTGAGGTTGGGGAGGATCCACCAACGGTCGGCAGCGCGTTGGTTCGAAGGGAATGCCTGAGCTCGTCTCCCCTGAGGGTTTTCCTCATGTCTCTGTGCCAGGGAACGCGAGGAGGGTTTACAGGAAATCCCAGTGTCAGAGGCTTCCTCCCCAAGGACAGGGAAGTTATTTCTCGGACTTCCCCGAGCAGGGAACACCTGTGACTGAAGAGAGCTGCGTGGAGTTGTCTCTCGAGCTCCCCCACTCAATGACAATGGTTCCGGAATACTGAGCGTGGGGAAGTTCCACCAACGGTCGGCAGCGCGTGGTTTCTAAGGGAATGCCTGTGCTCGTCTCCCCTGAGGGTTTTCCTCATGTCGCTGTGCCAGGGAATGCTCGGGGGTGTTGCAGGAATTCCCAGTGACAGAGGCTGCCTCCCCATGGTCAGGGAAGGTATTTCTCGGACTTCCCCGAGCAGGGAACACCTGTGACTGAAGAGAGCTGCGTGGAGTTGTCCCTCGTGCTCCCCCACTCAATGACAATGGTTCCGGAATCCTGAGCGTGGGGAAGTTCCACCAACGGTCGGCACCGCGTGGTTTCTAAGGGAATGCCTGTGCTCGTCTCCCCTGAAGGTTTTCCTCATTTGTATGTGCCAGGGAATGCTAGGGGGGTTTGCAGGAAATCCCAGTGACAGTGGCTGCCTCCCCATGGTCAGGGAAGGTATTTCTCGGACTTCCCTGTGCAGGGAACACCTGTGACTGAAGAGAGCTGCGTGGAGTTGTCTCTCGTGCTCCCCCACTCAATGACAATTGTTCCGGAATCCTGAGCGTGGGGAAGTTCCACCAACGTTCGGCAGAACGTGGTTTCTAAGGGAATGCCTGTGCTCGTCTCCCCTGAAGGTTTTCCTCATGTCTCTGTGCCAGGGAATGCTAGGGGGTGTTGCAGGAAATCCCAGTGACAGAGGCTGCCTCCCCAAGGTCAGGGAAGGTATTTCTCGCACTTCCCCGAGCAGGGAACACCTGTGACTGAAGAGAGCTGCGTGGAGTTGTCTCTCGAGCTCCCCCACTAAATGACAATGGTTCCGGAATCCTGAGCGTGGAGAGGTTCCACCAACGGTCGGCAGCGCGTGGGTTCTTAGGGAATGCCTGTGCTCGTCTCCCCTGAGGGTTTTCCTCATATCTCTGTGCCAGGGAATGCTAGGGAGGTTTGCAGGAAATCCCAGTGACAGAGGCTGCCTCCCCAAGGTCAGGGAAGGTATTTCTGGGACTTCCCCGAGCAGGGAACACCTGTGAATGAAGAGAGCTGCGTGGAGTTGTCTCTCGAGCTCCCCCACTCAATGACAATGGTTCCGGAATCCTGAGCGTGGGGAAGTTCCACCAACGGTCGGCAGCGCGTGGTTTCTAAGGCAATGCCTGTGCTCGTCTCCCCTGAGGGTTTTCCTCATGTCTCTGTGCCAGGGAATGCTCGGGGGTGTTGCAGGAAATCCCAGTGACAGAGGCTGCCTCCCCATGGTCAGGGAAGGTATTTCTCGGACTTCCCCGAGCAGGGAACACCTGTGACTGAAGAGAGCTGCGTGGAGTTGTCTCTCGTGCTCCCCCACTCAATGACAATTGTTCCGGAATCTTGAGCGTGGGGAAGTTCCACCAACGGTCGGCAGCGCGTGGTTTCTAAGGGAATGCCTGTGCTCGTCTCCCCTGAGGGTTTTCCTCATATCTCTGTGCCAGGGAATGCTAGGGAGGTTTGCAGGAAATCCCAGTGACAGAGGCTGCCTCCACAAGGTCAGGGAATGTATTTCTCGGACTTCCCCGAGCAGGGAACACCTGTGACTGAAGAGAGCTGCGTGAAGATGTCTCTCGAGCTCCCCTACTCAATGACAATGGTTCCGGAATCCTGAGCGTGGGGAGGTTCCACCAACGGTCGGCAGCGCGTTGGTTCGAAGGGAATGCCTGTGCTCGTCTCCCCTGAGGGTTTTCCTCATATCTCTGTGCCAGGAAATGCTAGGGGGGGTTGCAGGAAATCCCAGTGTCAGAGGCTTAATCCCCAAGGACAGGGAAGTTATTTCTCGGACTTCCCCGAGCAGGGAACACCTGTGACTGAAGAGAGCTGCGTGGAATTGTCTCTCGAGCTCCCCCACTCAATGACAATGGTTCCGGAATCCTGAGCGTGGGGAGGTTCCACCAACGGTCGGCAGCGCGTGGGTTCTAAGGGAATGCCTGTGCTCGTCTTCCCTGAGTGTTTTCCTCATTTGTATGTGCCAGGGAATGCTAGGGGGGTTTGCAGGAAATCCCAGTGACAGTGGCTGCCTCCCCATGGTCAGGGAAGGTATTTCTCGGACTTCCCTGTGCAGGGAACACCTGTGACTGAAGAGAGCTGCGTGGAGTTGTCTCTCGTGCTCCCCCACTCAATGACAATTGTTCCGGAATCCTGAGCGTGGGGAAGTTCCACCAACGTTCGGCAGAACGTGGTTTCTAAGGGAATGCCTGTGCTCGTCTCCCCTGAAGGTTTTCCTCATGTCTCTGTGCCAGGGAATGTGAGGGGGGGTTGCAGGAAATCCCAGTGACAGAGGCTGCTTCCCCATGGTCAGGGAAGGTTTTTCTCGGACTTCCCCGAGCAGGGAACACCTGTGAATGAAGAGAGCTGCGTGGAGTTGTCTTTCGTGCTCCCCCACTGAGTGACAATGGTTCCGGAATCCTGAGCGTGGGGAGGTTCCACCAACGGTCGGCAGCGCGTGGGTTCTAAGGGAATGCCTCTGCTCGTCTTCCCTGAGGGTTTTCCTCATTTGTATGTGCCAGGGAATGCTAGGGTGGTTTGCAGGAAATCGCAGTGACAGAGACTGCCTCCCCATGGTCAGGGAAGGTATTTCTCGGACTTCCCTGAGCAGGGAAAACCTGTGAATGAAGAGAGCTGCGTGGAGTTGTCTCTCGTGCTCCCCCACTCAATGACAATATTTCCGGAATCCTGAGCGTGGGGAAGTTCCACCAACGGTCGGCAGCGCGTGGTTTCTAAGGGAATGACTGTGCTCGTCTCCCCTGAGGGTTTTCCTCATATCTCTGTGCCAGGGAATGCTAGGGAGGTTTGCAGGAAATCCCAGTGACAGAGGCTGCCTCCCCAAGTTCAGGGAATGTATTTCTCGGACTTCCCCGAGCAGGGAACACCTGTGACTGAAGAGAGCTGCGTGAAGATGTCTCTCGAGCTCCCCCACTCAATGAAAATGGTTCCGGAATCCTGAGCGTGGGGAGGTTCCACCAACGGTCGGCAGCGCGTGGTTTCTAAGGGAATGCCTGTGCTCGCTTCCCCTGAGGGTTTTCCTCATGTCTCTGTGCCAGGGAATGCTAGGAGGGTTTGCAGGAAATCCCAGTGACAGGGGCTGCCTCCCCAAGGTCAGGGAATTTATTTCTCGGACTTCCTCGAGCAGGGAACACCTGTGACTGAAGAGAGCTGCGTGGAGTTGTCTCTCGAGCTCCCCCACTCAATGACTATGGTTCCGAAATCCTGAGGGTGGGGAGGTTCCACCAACGGTCGGCAACGCGTGGATTCTAAGGGAATGCCTGTGCTCGTCTCCCCTGAGTGTTTTCCACATGTCTCTTTGCCAGGGAATGCTAGGGGTGTTGCAGGAATTCCCAGTGACAGATGCTGACTCCCCAAGGTCAGGGAAGATATTTATCAGACTTCCCCGAGCAGGGAACACCTGTGACTGAAGAGAGCTGCGTGGAGTTATCTCTCGAGCTCCCCCAATCAATGACAATGGTTCCGGAATCCTGAGCGTGGGGAAGTTCCACCAACGTTCGGCAGCACGAGGTTTCTAAGGGAATGCCTGTGCTCGTCTTCCCTGAAGGTTTTCCTCATGTCTCTGTGCCACGGAATGCGAGGGGGGGTTGCAGGAAATCCCAGTGACAGAGGCTGCTTCCCCATGGTCAGGGAAGATATTTCTCGGACTTCCCCGAGCAGGGAACACCTGTGACTGAAGAGAGCTGCGTGAAGATGTCTCTCGAGCTCCCCCACTCAATGACAATGGTTCCGGAATCCTGAGTGTGGGGAGGTTCCACCAACGGTCGGCAGCGCGTGGTTTCTAAGGGAATGCCTGTGCTCGTCTCCCCTGAGGGTTTTCCTCATGTCTCTGTGCCAGGGAATGCTAGGAGGGTTTGCAGGAAATCCCAGTGAAAGAGGCTGCCTCCCCAAGGTCAGGGAAGGTATTTCTCGGACTTCCCCGAGCAGGGAACACCTGTGACTGAAGAGAGCTGCGTGGAGTTGTCTCTCGAGCTCCCCCACTCAATGACTATGGTTCCGAAATCCTGAGCGTGGGGAGGTTCCTCCAACGGTCGGCAGCGCGTGGATTCTAAGGGAATGCCTGTGATCGTCTCCCCTGAGGGTTTTCCACATGTCTCTTTGCCAGGGAATGCTAGGGGGTGTTGCAGGAATTCCCAGTGACAGATGCTGCCTCCCCAAGGTCAGGGAAGATATTTATCAGACTTCCCCGAGCAGGGAACACCTGTGACTGAAGAGAGCTGCGTGGAGTTATCTCTCGTGCTCCCCCACTCAATGACAAAGGTTCCGGAATCCTGAGCGTGGGGAAGTTCCACCAACGGTCGGCAGCGCGTGGTTTCTAAGGGAATGCCTGTGCTCGTCTCCCCTGAGGGTTTTCCTCATGTCTCTGTGCCAGGGAATGCTAGGGTGGGTTGCAGGAAATCCCAGTGACGGAGGCTGCCTCCTCAAGGTGAGGGAAGGTGTTTCTCGGACTTCCCCGAGCAGGGAACACCTGTGACTGAAGAGAGCTGCGTGGAATTGTCTCTCGAGCTCCCCCACTCAATGACAATGGTTCCGGAATCCTGAGCGTGGGGAGGTTCCACCAACGGTCGGCCGCGCGTGGGTTCTAAGGGAATGCCTGTGCTCGTATTCCCTGAGGGTTTTCCTCATTTGTATGTGCCAGGGAATGCTAGGGGTGTTTGCAGGTAATCCCAGTGACAGAGGCTGCCTCCCCATGGTCAGGGAAGGTATTTCTCGGACTTCCCTGAGCAGGGAACACCTGTGACTGAAGAGAGCTGCGTGGAGTTTTCTCTCGAGCTCCCCCACTCAATGACAATGGTTCCAGAATCCTGAGCGTGGGGAGGTTCCACCAACGATCGGCAGGGCGTGGGTGCTAAGGGAATGCCTGTGCTCGTCTCCCCTGAGGGTTTTCCTCATGTCTCTGTGCCAGGGAATGCTAGGGGTTGTTGCAGGTAATCCCAGTGACAGAGGCTGCCTCCCCATGGTCAGGGAAGGTATTTCTCGGACTTCCCCGAGCAGGGAACACCTGTGACTGAAGAGAGCTGCGTGGGGTTGTCTCTCGTGCTCCCCCACTCTATGACAATGGTTCCGGTATCCTGAGCGTGGGGAAGTTCCACCAACGGTCGGCAGCGCCTGGTTTCTAAGGGAATGCCTGTGCTCGTCTCCCCTGAGGGTTTTCCTAATGTCTCTGTGCCAGGGAATGCTAGGGGGGGTTGCAGGAAATCCCAGTGACAGAGGCTGCCTCCCCAAGGTCAGGGAAGGTATTTCTCGGACTTCCCCGAACAGGGAACACCTGTGACTGAAGAGAGCTGCCTGGAGTTGTCTCTCGAGCTCCCCCTCTCAATGACAATGATTCCGGAATCCTGAGCGTGGGGAGGTTCCACCAACGGTCGGCAGCGCGTGGGTTCTAGGGAATGCATGTGCTCGTCTCCCCTGAGTGTTTTCCTCATGTCTCTGTGGCAGGGAACGCTAGGAGGATTTGCAGGAAATCCTAGTGTCAGAGGCTTCCTCCCCAAGGACAGGGAAGTTATTTCTCGGACTTCCCCGAGCAGGGAACACCTGTGACTGAAGAGAGCTGCGTGGAGTTGTCTCTCGAGCTCCCCCACTCAATGACAATGGTTCCGGAATCCTGAGCGTGGGGAGGTTCCACCAACGGTAGGCAGCGCGTGGTTTCTAACGGAATGCCTGTGCTCGTCTCCCTTGAGTGTTTTCCTCATTTCTATGTGCCAGGGAATGCTAGGGGGGTTTGCAGGAATTCCCAGTGACAGAGGCTGCCTCCCCAAGGTCAGGGAACTTATTTCTCAAACTTCCCCAAGCAGAGAACACCTGTGACTGAAGAGAGCTGCATGGAGTTTTCTCTCGAGCTCCCCCACTCAATGACAATGGTTCCGGAATCCTGAGGGTGGGGAGGTTCGACCAACGGTCGGCAGCGCGTGGGTTCTAAGGGAATGCCTGTGCTCATCTCCCCTGAGTGTTTTCCTCATGTGTATGTGCCAGGGAATGCTAGGGAGGTTTGCAGGAAATCCCAGTGACAGAGGCTGCCTCCCCAAGGTCAGGGAAGTTATTTCTCGGACTTCCACGAACAGGGAACACCTGTGACTGAAGAGAGCTGCGTGAAGATGTCTCTCGAGCTCGCCAACACAATGATAATGGTTCCGGAATCCTGAGCGTTGGGAGGTTCCACCAACGGTCGGCAGCGCGTGGTTTCTAAGGGAATGCCTGTGCTCGTCTCCCCTGAGTGTTTTCCTCATGTCTCTGTGCCAGGGAATGCTAGGAGTGTTTGCAGGAAATCCCAGTGACAGAGGCTGCCTCCCCAAGGTTAGGGAAGGTATTTCTTGGACTTCCCCGAGCAGGGAACTCCTGTGACTGAAGAGAGCTGCGTGGAGTTGTCTCTCGAGCTACCCCACTCAATGAATATGGTTCCGAAATCCTGAGCGTGGGGAGGTTCCACCAACGGTCGGCAGCGCGTGGATTCTAAGGGAATGCCTGTGCTCGTCTCCCCTGAGGGTTTTCCTCATGTCTCTTTGCCAGGGAATGCTAGGGGGGGTTGCAGGAAATCCCAGTGACAGAGGCTGCCTCCCCAAGGTCAGGGAAGATATTTCTCGGGCTTCCCCGAGCAGGGAACACCTGGGACTGAAGAGAGCTGCGTGGAGTTGTCTCTCGAGCTCCCCCACTCAATGACAATGGTTCCGGAATCCTGAGCGTGGGGAGGTTCCACAAACGGTCGGCAGCGCGTGGTTTATAAAGGAATGCCTGTGCTCGTCTCCCCTGAGTGTTTTCCTCATGTCTCTGTGCCTGGGAACGCTAGGAGGGTTTGCATGAAATCCCAGTGTCAGAGGCTTCCTCCCCAAGGACAGGGAAGTTATTTCTCGGACTTCCCCGAGCAGGGAACACCTGTGACTGAAGAGAGGTGCGTGGAATTGTCTCTCGAGCTCCCCCACTCAATGACAATTGTTCCGGAATCCTGAGCGTGCGGAGGTTCCACCAACGGTCGGCAGCGCGTGGGTTCTAACGGAATGCCTGTGCTCGTCTCCCCTGAGTGTTTTCCAAAATTTTATGTGCCAGGGAATGCTATGGGGGGTTTGCAGGAAATCCCAGTGACAGAGGCTGCCTCCCCAAGGTCAGGGAAGGAATTTCTCGGACTTCCGCGAGCAGGGAACACCTGTGACTGAAGAGAGCTGTGTGGATTTGTCTCTCGTGCTCCCCCACTCAATGACAATGGTTCCGGAATCCTGAGCGTGGGGAAGTTCCACCAACGGTCGGCACCGCGTGGTTTCTAAGGGAATGCCTGTGCTCGTCTCCCCTGAGGGTTTTCCTCATGTCTCTGTGCCAGGGAATGCTAGGGGGGGTTGCAGAAAATCCCGGTGACAGAGGCTGCCTCCCCATGGACAGGGAAGGTATTTCTCGGACTTCCCCGAGCAGGGAACACCTGTGAATGAAGAGAGCTGCGTGGAGTTGTCTCTCGTGCTCCCCCACTCAATGACAATGTTTCCGGAATCCTGAGCGTGGGGAGGTTCCACCAACGGTCGGCAGCGCGTGGTTTCTAAGGGAATGCCTGTGCTCGCCTCCCCTGAGGGTTTTCCTCATGTCTCTGTGCCAGGGAATGCTAGGAGGGTTTGCAGCAAATCCCAGTGACCGAGGCTGCATCCCCAAGGTCACGGAAGATATTTCTCGGACTTCCCCGAGCAGGGAACACCTGTGACTGAAGAGAGCTGCATGGAGTTTTCTCTCGTGCTCCCCCACTCAATGACAATGTTTCCGGAATCCTGAGCGTGGGGAGGTTCCACCAACGGTCGGCAGCGCGTGGGTTCTAGGGAATGCCTATGCTCGTCTCCCCTGAGGGTTTTCCTCATGTCTCTGTGCCAGGGAATGCTAGGGGGTGTTGCAGGAAATCCCAGTGTCAGAGGATGCCTCCCCAAGGTCAGGGAAGGTATTTCTCGGACTTCCCCGAGCAGGGAACACCTGTGACTGAAGAGATCTGCGTGGAATTGTCTCTTGATCTCCCCCCCTCAATGAAAATGATTCCGGAATCCTGAGCGTGGGGAGGTTCCACCAACGGTCGGCAGCGCGTGGGTTCTAAGGGAATGCCTGTGCTCGTCTTCCCTGAGGGTTTTCCTCATATCTCTGTGCCAGGGAAAGCTAGGAGGGTTTGCAGGAAATCCCAGTGACAGAGGCTGCCTCCCCAAGGTCAGGGAAGGTATTTCTCGGACTTCCCCGAGCAAGGAACACCTGTGACTGAAGAGAGCTGCGTGGAGTTGTCTCTCGAGCTCCCCCACTCAATGACAATGGTTCCAGAATCCTGAGCGTGCGGAGGTGCCACCAACGGTCGGCAGCGCGTGGGTTCTAACGGAATGCCTGTGCTCGTCTCCCCTGAGGGTTTTCCCCATGTCTCTGTGCCAGGGAATGCTAGGGGGTGTTGCAGGAAATCCCAGTTACAGAGGCTGCCTCCCCATGGTCAGGGAAGGTATTTCTCGGACTTCCCCGAGCAGGGAACACCTGTGACTGAAGAGAGCTGCGTGGAGTTTTCTCTCGAGCTCCCCCACTCAATGACAATGGTTCCAGAATCCTGAGCGTGGGGAGGTTCCACCAACGATCGGCAGGGCGTGGGTGCTAAGGGAATGCCTGTGCTCGTCTCCCCTGAGGGTTTTCCTCATGTCTCTGTGCCAGGGAATGCTAGGGGGTGTTGCAGGTAATCCCAGTGACAGAGGCTGCCTCCCTATGGTCAGGGAAGGTATTTCTCGGACTTCCCCGAGCAGGGAACCCCTGTGACTGAAGAGAGCTGCGTGGAGTTTTCTCTCGAGCTCCCCCACTCAATGACAATGGTTCCAGAATCCTGAGCGTGGGGAGGTTCCACCAACGATCGGCAGGGCGTGGGTGCTAAGGGAATGCCTGTGCTCGTCTCCCCTGAGGGTTTTCCTCATGTCTCTGTGCCAGGGAATGCTAGGGGGTGTTGCAGGTAATCCCAGTGACAGAGGCTGCCTCCCTATGGTCAGGGAAGGTATTTCTCGGACTTCCCCGAGCAGGGAACACCTGTGACTGAAGAGAGCTGCGTGGAGTTTTCTCTCGAGCTCCCCCAATCAATGACAATGATTCCGGAATCCTGAGGTTGGGGAGGATCCACCAACGGTCGGCAGCGCGTTGGTTCGAAGGGAATGCCTGAGCTCGTCTCCCCTGAGGGTTTTCCTCATGTCTCTGTGCCAGGGAACGCGAGGAGGGTTTACAGGAAATCCCAGTGTCAGAGGCTTCCTCCCCAAGGACAGGGAAGTTATTTCTCGGACTTCCCCGAGCAGGGAACACCTGTGACTGAAGAGAGCTGCGTGGAGTTGTCTCTCGAGCTCCCCCACTCAATGACAATGGTTCCGGAATACTGAGCGTGGGGAAGTTCCACCAACGGTCGGCAGCGCGTGGTTTCTAAGGGAATGCCTGTGCTCGTCTCCCCTGAGGGTTTTCCTCATGTCGCTGTGCCAGGGAATGCTCGGGGGTGTTGCAGGAATTCCCAGTGACAGAGGCTGCCTCCCCATGGTCAGGGAAGGTATTTCTCGGACTTCCCCGAGCAGGGAACACCTGTGACTGAAGAGAGCTGCGTGGAGTTGTCTCTCGTGCTCCCCCACTCAATGACAATGGTTCCGGAATCCTGAGCGTGGGGAAGTTCCACCAACGGTCGGCACCGCGTGGTTTCTAAGGGAATGCCTGTGCTCGTCTCCCCTGAGTGTTTTCCACATGTCTCTTTGCCAGGGAATGCTAGGGGGTGTTGCAGGAATTCCCAGTGACAGATGCTGCCTCTCCAAGGTCAGGGAAGATATTTATCAGACTTCCCCGAGCAGGGAACACCTGTGACTGAAGAGAGCTGCGTGGAATTGTCTCTCGAGCTCCCCCACTCAATGACAATGGTTCCGGAATCCTGAGCGTGGGGAGGTTCCACCAACGGTCGGCAGCGCGTTGGTTCGAAGGGAATGCCTGTGCTCGTCTCCCCTGAGGGTTTTCCTCATGTCTCTGTGCCAGGAAATGCTAGGGGGGGTTTCAGGAAATCCCAGTGTCAGAGGCTTAATCCCCAAGGACAGGGAAGTTATTTCTCGGACTTCCCCGAGCAGGGAACACCTGTGACTGAAGAGAGCTGCGTGGAATTGTCTCTCGAGCTCCCCCACTCAATGACAATGGTTCCGGAATCCTGAGCGTGCGGAGGTTCCACCAACGGTCGGAAGCGCGTGGGTTCTAAGGGAATGCCTGTGCTCGTCTCCCCTGAGGGTTTTCCTCATGTCTCTGTGCCAGGGAATGCTAGGGGGTGTTGCAGGAAATCCCAGTGACAGAGGCTGCCTCCCCAAGGTCAGGGAAGGTATTTCTCGCACTTCCCCGAGCAGGGAACACCTGTGACTGAAGAGAGCTGCGTGGAGTTGTCTCTCGAGCTCCCCCACTCAATGACAATGGTTCCGGAATCCTGAGCGTGGAGAGGTTCCACCAACGGTCGGCAGCGCGTGGGTTCTTAGGGAATGCCTGTGCTCGTCTCCCCTGAGGGTTTTCCTCATATCTCTGTGCCAGGGAATGCTAGGGAGGTTTGCAGGAAATCCCAGTGACAGAGGCTGCCTCCCCAAGGTCAGGGAAGGTATTTCTGGGACTTCCCCGAGCAGGGAACACCTGTGAATGAAGAGAGCTGCGTGGAGTTGTCTCTCGAGCTCCCCCACTCAATGACAATGGTTCCGGAATCCTGAGCGTGGGGAAGTTCCACCAACGGTCGGCAGCGCGTGGTTTCTAAGGCAATGCCTGTGCTCGTCTCCCCTGAGGGTTTTCCTCATGTCTCTGTGCCAGGGAATGCTAGGGGGGGTTGCAGGAAATCCCGGTGACAGAGGCTGCCTCCTCAAGGTGAGGGAAGGTATTTCTCGGACTTCCCCGAGCAGGGAACACCTGTGACTGAAGAGAGCTGCGTGGAATTGTCTCTCGAGCTCCCCAACTCAATGACAATGGTTCCGGAATCCTGAGCGTGGGGAGGTTCCACCAACGGTCGGCAGCGCGTGGGTTCTAAGGGAATGCCTGTGCTCGTCTTCCCTGAGTGTTTTCCTCATTTGTATGTGCCAGGGAATGCTAGGGGGGTTTGCAGGAAATCCCAGTGACAGTGGCTGCCTCCCCATGGTCAGGGAAGGTATTTCTCGGACTTCCCTGTGCAGGGAACACCTGTGACTGAAGAGAGCTGCGTGGAGTTGTCTCTCGTGCTCCCCCACTCAATGACAATTGTTCCGGAATCCTGAGCGTGGGGAAGTTCCACCAACGTTCGGCAGAACGTGGTTTCTAAGGGAATGCCTGTGCTCGTCTCCCCTGAAGGTTTTCCTCATGTCTCTGTGCCAGGGAATGCTAGGGGGTGTTGCAGGAAATCCCAGTGACAGAGGCTGCCTCCCCAAGGTCAGGGAAGGTATTTCTCGCACTTCCCCGAGCAGGGAACACCTGTGACTGAAGAGAGCTGCGTGGAGTTGTCTCTCGAGCTCCCCCACTCAATGACAATGGTTCCGGAATCCTGAGCGTGGAGAGGTTCCACCAACGGTCGGCAGCGCGTGGGTTCTTAGGGAATGCCTGTGCTCGTCTCCCCTGAGGGTTTTCCTCATATCTCTGTGCCAGGGAATGCTAGGGAGGTTTGCAGGAAATCCCAGTGACAGAGGCTGCCTCCCCAAGGTCAGGGAAGGTATTTCTGGGACTTCCCCGAGCAGGGAACACCTGTGAATGAAGAGAGCTGCGTGGAGTTGTCTCTCGAGCTCCCCCACTCAATGACAATGTTTCCGGAATCCTGAGCGTGGGGAAGTTCCACCAACGGTCGGCAGCGCGTGGTTTCTAAGGCAATGCCTGTGCTCGTCTCCCCTGAGGGTTTTCCTCATGTCTCTGTGCCAGGGAATGCTCGGGGGTGTTGCAGGAAATCCCAGTGACAGAGGCTGCCTCCCCATGGTCAGGGAAGGTATTTCTCGGACTTCCCCGAGCAGGGAACACCTGTGACTGAAGAGAGCTGCGTGGAGTTGTCTCTCGTGCTCCCCCACTCAATGACAATTGTTCCGGAATCTTGAGCGTGGGGAAGTTCCACCAACGGTCGGCAGCGCGTGGTTTCTAAGGGAATGCCTGTGCTCGTCTCCCCTGAGGGTTTTCCTCATATCTCTGTGCCAGGGAATGCTAGGGAGGTTTGCAGGAAATCCCAGTGACAGAGGCTGCCTCCACAAGGTCAGGGAATGTATTTCTCGGACTTCCCCGAGCAGGGAACACCTGTGACTGAAGAGAGCTGCGTGAAGATGTCTCTCGAGCTCCCCTACTCAATGACAATGGTTCCGGAATCCTGAGCGTGGGGAGGTTCCACCAACGGTCGGCAGCGCGTTGGTTCGAAGGGAATGCCTGTGCTCGTCTCCCCTGAGGGTTTTCCTCATATCTCTGTGCCAGGAAATGCTAGGGGGGGTTGCAGGAAATCCCAGTGTCAGAGGCTTAATCCCCAAGGACAGGGAAGTTATTTCTCGGACTTCCCCGAGCAGGGAACACCTGTGACTGAAGAGAGCTGCGTGGAATTGTCTCTCGAGCTCCCCCACTCAATGACAATGGTTCCGGAATCCTGAGCGTGGGGAGGTTCCACCAACGGTCGGCAGCGCGTGGTTTCTAAGGGAATGCCTGTGTTCGTCTCCCCTGAGGGTTTTCCTCATGTCTCTGTGCCAGGGAATGCTAGGGGGGGTTGCAGGAAATCCCGGTGACAGAGGCTGCCTCCTCAAGATGAGGGAAGGTATTTCTCGGACTTCCCCGAGCAGGGAACACCTGTGACTGAAGAGAGCTGCGTGGAATTGTCTCTCGAGCTCCCCCACTCAATGACAATGGTTCCGGAATCCTGAGCGTGGGGAGGTTCCACCAACGGTCGGCAGCGCGTGGGTTCTAAGGGAATGCCTGTGCTCGTCTTCCCTGAGTGTTTTCCTCATTTGTATGTGCCAGGGAATGCTAGGGGGGTTTGCAGGAAATCCCAGTGACAGTGGCTGCCTCCCCATGGTCAGGGAAGGTATTTCTCGGACTTCCCTGTGCAGGGAACACCTGTGACTGAAGAGAGCTGCGTGGAGTTGTCTCTCGTGCTCCCCCACTCAATGACAATTGTTCCGGAATCCTGAGCGTGGGGAAGTTCCACCAACGTTCGGCAGAACGTGGTTTCTAAGGGAATGCCTGTGCTCGTCTCCCCTGAAGGTTTTCCTCATGTCTCTGTGCCAGGGAATGTGAGGGGGGGTTGCAGGAAATCCCAGTGACAGAGGCTGCTTCCCCATGGTCAGGGAAGGTTTTTCTCGGACTTCCCCGAGCAGGGAACACCTGTGAATGAAGAGAGCTGCGTGGAGTTGTCTTTCGTGCTCCCCCACTGAGTGACAATGGTTCCGGAATCCTGAGCGTGGGGAGGTTCCACCAACGGTCGGCAGCGCGTGGGTTCTAAGGGAATGCCTCTGCTCGTCTTCCCTGAGGGTTTTCCTCATTTGTATGTGCCAGGGAATGCTAGGGTGGTTTGCAGGAAATCGCAGTGACAGAGACTGACTCCCCATGGTCAGGGAAGGTATTTCTCGGACTTCCCTGAGCAGGGAAAACCTGTGAATGAAGAGAGCTGCGTGGAGTTGTCTCTCGTGCTCCCCCACTCAATGACAATATTTCCGGAATCCTGAGCGTGGGGAAGTTCCACCAACGGTCGGCAGCGCGTGGTTTCTAAGGGAATGACTGTGCTCGTCTCCCCTGAGGGTTTTCCTCATATCTCTGTGCCAGGGAATGCTAGGGAGGTTTGCAGGAAATCCCAGTGACAGAGGCTGCCTCCCCAAGTTCAGGGAATGTATTTCTCGGACTTCCCCGAGCAGGGAACACCTGTGACTGAAGAGAGCTGCGTGAAGATGTCTCTCGAGCTCCCCCACTCAATGAAAATGGTTCCGGAATCCTGAGCGTGGGGAGGTTCCACCAACGGTCGGCAGCGCGTGGTTTCTAAGGGAATGCCTGTGCTCGCTTCCCCTGAGGGTTTTCCTCATGTCTCTGTGCCAGGGAATGCTAGGAGGGTTTGCAGGAAATCCCAGTGACAGGGGCTGCCTCCCCAAGGTCAGGGAATTTATTTCTCGGACTTCCTCGAGCAGGGAACACCTGTGACTGAAGAGAGCTGCGTGGAGTTGTCTCTCGAGCTCCCCCACTCAATGACTATGGTTCCGAAATCCTGAGGGTGGGGAGGTTCCACCAACGGTCGGCAACGCGTGGATTCTAAGGGAATGCCTGTGCTCGTCTCCCCTGAGTGTTTTCCACATGTCTCTTTGCCAGGGAATGCTAGGGGTGTTGCAGGAATTCCCAGTGACAGATGCTGACTCCCCAAGGTCAGGGAAGATATTTATCAGACTTCCACGAGCAGGGAACACCTGTGACTGAAGAGAGCTGCGTGGAGTTATCTCTCGAGCTCCCCCAATCAATGACAATGGTTCCGGAATCCTGAGCGTGGGGAAGTTCCACCAACGTTCGGCAGCACGAGGTTTCTAAGGGAATGCCTGTGCTCGTCTTCCCTGAAGGTTTTCCTCATGTCTCTGTGCCACGGAATGCGAGGGGGGGTTGCAGGAAATCCCAGTGACAGAGGCTGCTTCCCCATGGTCAGGGAAGATATTTCTCGGACTTCCCCGAGCAGGGAACACCTGTGACTGAAGAGAGCTGCGTGAAGATGTCTCTCGAGCTCCCCCACTCAATGACAATGGTTCCGGAATCCTGAGTGTGGGGAGGTTCCACCAACGGTCGGCAGCGCGTGGTTTCTAAGGGAATGCCTGTGCTCGTCTCCCCTGAGGAATTTCCTCATGTCTCTGTGCCAGGGAATGCTAGGAGGGTTTGCAGGAAATCCCAGTGAAAGAGGCTGCCTCCCCAAGGTCAGGGAAGGTATTTCTCAGACTTCCCCGAGCAGGGAACACCTGTGACTGAAGAGAGCTGCGTGGAGTTGTCTCTCGAGCTCCCCCACTCAATGACTATGGTTCCGAAATCCTGAGCGTGGGGAGGTTCCTCCAACGGTCGGCAGCGCGTGGATTCTAAGGGAATGCCTGTGATCGTCTCCCCTGAGTGTTTTCCACATGTCTCTTTGCCAGGGAATGCTAGGGGGTGTTGCAGGAATTCCCAGTGACAGATGCTGCCTCCCCAAGGTCAGGGAAGATATTTATCAGACTTCCCCGAGCAGGGAACACCTGTGACTGAAGAGAGCTGCGTGGAGTTATCTCTCGTGCTCCCCCACTCAATGACAAAGGTTCCGGAATCCTGAGCGTGGGGAAGTTCCACCAACGGTCGGCAGCGCGTGGTTTCTAAGGGAATGCCTGTGCTCGTCTCCCCTGAGGGTTTTCCTCATGTCTCTGTGCCAGGGAATGCTAGGGTGGGTTGCAGGAAATCCCAGTGACGGAGGCTGCCTCCTCAAGGTGAGGGAAGGTGTTTCTCGGACTTCCCCGAGCAGGGAACACCTGTGACTGAAGAGAGCTGCGTGGAATTGTCTCTCGAGCTCCCCCACTCAATGACAATGGTTCCGGAATCCTGAGCGTGGGGAGGTTCCACCAACGGTCGGCCGCGCGTGGGTTCTAAGGGAATGCCTGTGCTCGTATTCCCTGAGGGTTTTCCTCATTTGTATGTGCCAGGGAATGCTAGGGGTGTTTGCAGGTAATCCCAGTGACAGAGGCTGCCTCCCCATGGTCAGGGAAGGTATTTCTCGGACTTCCCTGAGCAGGGAACACCTGTGACTGAAGAGAGCTGCGTGGAGTTTTCTCTCGAGCTCCCCCACTCAATGACAATGGTTCCAGAATCCTGAGCGTGGGGAGGTTCCACCAACGATCGGCAGGGCGTGGGTGCTAAGGGAATGCCTGTGCTCGTCTCCCCTGAGGGTTTTCCTCATGTCTCTGTGCCAGGGAATGCTAGGGGTTGTTGCAGGTAATCCCAGTGACAGAGGCTGCCTCCCCATGGTCAGGGAAGGTATTTCTCGGACTTCCCCGAGCAGGGAACACCTGTGACTGAAGAGAGCTGCGTGGGGTTGTCTCTCGTGCTCCCCCACTCTATGACAATGGTTCCGGTATCCTGAGCGTGGGGAAGTTCCACCAACGGTCGGCAGCGCCTGGTTTCTAAGGGAATGCCTGTGCTCGTCTCCCCTGAGGGTTTTCCTCATGTCTCTGTGCCAGGGAATGCTAGGGGGGGTTGCAGGAAATCCCAGTGACAGAGGCTGCCTCCCCAAGGTCAGGGAATGTATTTCTCGGACTTCCCCGAACAGGGAACACCTGTGACTGAAGAGAGCTGCCTGGAGTTGTCTCTCGAGCTCCCCCTCTCAATGACAATGATTCCGGAATCCTGAGCGTGGGGAGGTTCCACCAACGGTCGGCAGCGCGTGGGTTCTAGGGAATGCATGTGCTCGTCTCCCCTGAGTGTTTTCCTCATGTCTCTGTGGCAGGGAACGCTAGGAGGATTTGCAGGAAATCCTAGTGTCAGAGGCTTCCTCCCCAAGGACAGGGAAGTTATTTCTCGGACTTCCCCGAGCAGGGAACACCTGTGACTGAAGAGAGCTGCGTGGAGTTGTCTCTCGAGCTCCCCCACTCAATGACAATGGTTCCGGAATCCTGAGCGTGGGGAGGTTCCACCAACGGTAGGCAGCGCGTGGTTTCTAACGGAATGCCTGTGCTCGTCTCCCTTGAGTGTTTTCCTCATTTCTATGTGCCAGGGAATGCTAGGGGGGTTTGCAGGAATTCCCAGTGACAGAGGCTGCCTCCCCAAGGTCAGGGAACTTATTTCTCAAACTTCCCCAAGCAGAGAACACCTGTGACTGAAGAGAGCTGCATGGAGTTTTCTCTCGAGCTCCCCCACTCAATGACAATGGTTCCGGAATCCTGAGGGTGGGGAGGTTCGACCAACGGTCGGCAGCGCGTGGGTTCTAAGGGAATGCCTGTGCTCATCTCCCCTGAGTGTTTTCCTCATGTGTATGTGCCAGGGAATGCTAGGGAGGTTTGCAGGAAATCCCAGTGACAGAGGCTGCCTCCCCAAGGTCAGGGAAGGTATTTCTCGGACTTCCACGAACAGGGAACACCTGTGACTGAAGAGAGCTGCGTGAAGATGTCTCTCGAGCTCGCCAACACAATGATAATGGTTCCGGAATCCTGAGCGTTGGGAGGTTCCACCAACGGTCGGCAGCGCGTGGTTTCTAAGGGAATGCCTGTGCTCGTCTCCCCTGAGTGTTTTCCTCATGTCTCTGTGCCAGGGAATGCTAGGAGTGTTTGCAGGAAATCCCAGTGACAGAGGCTGCCTCCCCAAGGTTAGGGAAGGTATTTCTTGGACTTCCCCGAGCAGGGAACTCCTGTGACTGAAGAGAGCTGCGTGGAGTTGTCTCTCGAGCTACCCCACTCAATGAATATGGTTCCGAAATCCTGAGCGTGGGGAGGTTCCACCAACGGTCGGCAGCGCGTGGATTCTAAGGGAATGCCTGTGCTCGTCTCCCCTGAGGGTTTTCCTCATGTCTCTTTGCCAGGGAATGCTAGGGGGGGTTGCAGGAAATCCCAGTGACAGAGGCTGCCTCCCCAAGGTCAGGGAAGATATTTCTCGGGCTTCCCCGAGCAGGGAACACCTGGGACTGAAGAGAGCTGCGTGGAGTTGTCTCTCGAGCTCCCCCACTCAATGACAATGGTTCCGGAATCCTGAGCGTGGGGAGGTTCCACAAACGGTCGGCAGCGCGTGGTTTATAAAGGAATGCCTGTGCTCGTCTCCCCTGAGTGTTTTCCTCATGTCTCTGTGCCTGGGAACGCTAGGAGGGTTTGCATGAAATCCCAGTGTCAGAGGCTTCCTCCCCAAGGACAGGGAAGTTATTTCTCGGACTTCCCCGAGCAGGGAACACCTGTGACTGAAGAGAGGTGCGTGGAATTGTCTCTCGAGCTCCCCCACTCAATGACAATTGTTCCGGAATCCTGAGCGTGCGGAGGTTCCACCAACGGTCGGCAGCGCGTGGGTTCTAACGGAATGCCTGTGCTCGTCTCCCCTGAGTGTTTTCCAAATTTTTATGTGCCAGGGAATGCTATGGGGGGTTTGCAGGAAATCCCAGTGACAGAGGCTGCCTCCCCAAGGTCAGGGAAGGAATTTCTCGGACTTCCGCGAGCAGGGAACACCTGTGACTGAAGAGAGCTGTGTGGATTTGTCTCTCGTGCTCCCCCACTCAATGACAATGGTTCCGGAATCCTGAGCGTGGGGAAGTTCCACCAACGGTCGGCACCGCGTGGTTTCTAAGGGAATGCCTGTGCCCGTCTCCCCTGAGGGTTTTCCTCATGTCTCTGTGCCAGGGAATGCTAGGGGGGGTTGCAGAAAATCCCGGTGACAGAGGCTGCCTCCCCATGGACAGGGAAGGTATTTCTCGGACTTCCCCGAGCAGGGAACACCTGTGAATGAAGAGAGCTGCGTGGAGTTGTCTCTCGTGCTCCCCCACTCAATGACAATGTTTCCGGAATCCTGAGCGTGGGGAGGTTCCACCAACGGTCGGCAGCGCGTGGTTTCTAAGGGAATGCCTGTGCTCGCCTCCCCTGAGGGTTTTCCTCATGTCTCTGTGCCAGGGAATGCTAGGAGGGTTTGCAGCAAATCCCAGTGACCGAGGCTGCATCCCCAAGGTCACGGAAGATATTTCTCGGACTTCCCCGAGCAGGGAACACCTGTGACTGAAGAGAGCTGCATGGAGTTTTCTCTCGTGCTCCCCCACTCAATGACAATGTTTCCGGAATCCTGAGCGTGGGGAGGTTCCACCAACGGTCGGCAGCGCGTGGGTTCTAGGGAATGCCTATGCTCGTCTCCCCTGAGGGTTTTCCTCATGTCTCTGTGCCAGGGAATGCTAGGGGGTGTTGCAGGAAATCCCAGTGTCAGAGGATGCCTCCCCAAGGTCAGGGAATGTATTTCTCGGACTTCCCCGAGCAGGGAACACCTGTGACTGAAGAGATCTGCGTGGAATTGTCTCTTGATCTCCCCCCCTCAATGAAAATGATTCCGGAATCCTGAGCGTGGGGAGGTTCCACCAACGGTCGGCAGCGCGTGGGTTCTAAGGGAATGCCTGTGCTCGTCTTCCCTGAGGGTTTTCCTCATATCTCTGTGCCAGGGAAAGCTAGGAGGGTTTGCAGGAAATCCCAGTGACAGAGGCTGCCTCCCCAAGGTCAGGGAAGGTATTTCTCGGACTTCCCCGAGCAAGGAACACCTGTGACTGAAGAGAGCTGCGTGGAGTTGTCTCTCGAGCTCCCCCACTCAATGACAATGGTTCCAGAATCCTGAGCGTGCGGAGGTGCCACCAACGGTCGGCAGCGCGTGGGTTCTAACGGAATGCCTGTGCTCGTCTCCCCTGAGGGTTTTCCCCATGTCTCTGTGCCAGGGAATGCTAGGGGGTGTTGCAGGAAATCCCAGTTACAGAGGCTGCCTCCCCATGGTCAGGGAAGGTATTTCTCGGACTTCCCCGAGCAGGGAACACCTGTGACTGAAGAGAGCTGCGTGGAGTTTTCTCTCGAGCTCCCCCACTCAATGACAATGGTTCCAGAATCCTGAGCGTGGGGAGGTTCCACCAACGATCGGCAGGGCGTGGGTGCTAAGGGAATGCCTGTGCTCGTCTCCCCTGAGGGTTTTCCTCATGTCTCTGTGCCAGGGAATGCTAGGGGGTGTTGCAGGTAATCCCAGTGACAGAGGCTGCCTCCCTATGGTCAGGGAAGGTATTTCTCGGACTTCCCCGAGCAGGGAACACCTGTGACTGAAGAGAGCTGCGTGGGGTTGTCTCTCGTGCTCCACCACTCTATGACAATGATTCCGGAATCCTGAGCGTGGGGAGGTTCCACCAACGGTCGGCAGCGCGTGGGTTCTAGGGAATGCATGTGCTCGTCTCCCCTGAGTGTTTTCCTCATGTCTCTGTGCCAGGGAACGCTAGGAGGATTTGCAGGAAATCCCAGTGTCAGAGGCTTCCTCCCCAAGGACAGGGAAGTTATTTCTCGGACTTCCCCGAGCAGGGAACACCTGTGACTGAAGAGAGCTGCGTGGAGTTGTCTCTCGGGCTCCCCCACTCAATGACAATGGTTCCGGAATCCTGAGCGTGGGGAGGTTCCACCAACGGTAGGCAGCGCGTGGTTTCTAACGGAATGCCTGTGCTCGTCTCCCCTGAGTGTTTTCCTCATTTCTATGTGCCAGGGAATGCTAGGGGGGTTTGCAGGAATTCCCAGTGACAGAGGCTGCCTCCCCAAGGTCAGGGAACGTATTTCTCAAACTTCCCCACCAGGGAACACCTGTGACTGAAGAGAGCTGCATGGAGTTATCTCTCGAGCTCCCCCACTCAATGACAATGGTTCCGGAATCCTGAGGGTGGGGAGGTTCCACCAACGGTCGGCAGCGCGTGGGTTCTAAGGGAATGCCTGTGCTCATCTCCCCTGAGTGTTTTCCTCATGTGTATGTGCCAGGGAATGCTAGAGGGGGTTGCAGGAATTCCCAGTGACAGAGGCTGCCTCCCCAAGGTCAGGGAAGGTATTTCTCGGACTTCCCCGAGCAGGGAACACCTGTGACTGAAGAGAGCTGCGTGGAATTTTCTCTCGAGCTCCCCCACTCAATGACAATGGTTCCGGAATCCTGAGCGTGGGGAGGTTCCACCAACGGTCGGCAGCGAGTGGTTTCTAAGGGAATGCCTGTGCTCGTCTCCCCTGAGGTTTTTCCTCATGTCTCTGTGCCAGGGAATGCTAGAGGGGTTTGCAGGAAATCCCAGTGACAGAGGCTGCCTCCCCAGGGTCAGGGAAGTTATTTCTCGGACTTCCCTGATCAGGGAACACATGTGACTGAAGAGAGCTGCGTGGAGTTGTCTCTCGAGCTCCCCCACTCAATGACAATGGTTCCGGAATCCTGAGCGTGGGGAGGTTCCAACAACGGTCGGCAGCGCGTGGTTTCTAAGGGAATGCCTGTGCTCGTATCCCCTGAGGGTTTTCCTAATGTCTCTGTGCCAGGGAATGCTAGGGGTTGTTGCAGGAAATCCCAGTGACAGAGGCTGCCTCCCCAAGGTCAGGGAAGGTTTTTCTCGGACTTCCCTGAGCAGGGAACACCTGTGAATGAAGAGAGCTGCGTGGAGTTGTCTCTCGAGCTCCCCCACTCAATGACAATAGTTCCGGAATCCTCAGCGTGGGGAGGTTCCACCAACGGTCGGCAGCGCGTGGTTTCTAAGGGAATGCCTCTGCTCATCTCCCAAGAGGGTTTTCCTCATGTCTCTGTGACAGGGAATGCTAGGAGGGTTTGCAGGAAATCCCAGTGACAGAGGCTGCCTCCCCAAGGTCAGGGAAGTTATTTCTCAGACTTCCCCGAGCAGGGAACACCTTTGACTGAAGAGAGCTGCGTGGAGTTGTCTCTCGAGCTCCCACACTCAATGACAATGTTTCCGGAATCCTGAGCGTGGGGAGGTTCCACCAACAGTCGGCAGCGCGTTGGTTCGAAGGGAATGCCTGTGCTCGTCTCCCCTGAGGGTTTTCCTCATGTCTCTGTGCCTGGAAATGCTAGGGGGGGTTGCAGGAAATCCCAGTGTCAGAGGCTTCCTCCCCAAGGACAGGGAAGTTATTTCTCGGACTTCCCCGAGCAGGGAACACCTGTGACTGAAGAGAGCTGCGTGGAATTGTCTCTCGAGCACCCCACTCAATGACAATGGTTCCGGAATCCTGAGCGTGCGGAGGTTCCACCAACGGTCGGCAGCGCGTGGGTTCTAAGTGAATGCCTGTGCTCGACTCCCCTGAGGGTTTTCCTCATGTCTCTGTGCCAGGGAATGCTAGGGGGTGTTGCAGGAAATCCCAGTGACAGAGGCTGCCTCCCCATGGTCAGGGAAGGTATTTCTCGGACTTCCCCGAGCAGGGAACACCTGTGACTGAAGAGAGCTGCGTGGAGTTGTCTCTCGTGCTCCCCCACTCAATGACAATGGTTCCGGAATCCTGAGCGTGGGGAAGTTCCACCAACGGTCGGCAGCGCGTGGTTTCTAAGGGAATGCCTGTGCTCGTCTCCCCTGAGGGTTTTCCTCATGTCTCTGTGCCAGGGAACGCTAGGGGGGTTTGCAGGAAATCCCAGTGACAGAGGCTTCTTCCCCATGGTCAGGGAAGGTATTTCTCGGACTTCCCCGAGCAGGGAACACCTGTGAATGAAGAGAGCTGCGTGGAGTTGTCTCTCGTGCTCCCCCACTTAATGACAATGTTTCCGGAATCCTGAGCGTGGGGAAGTTCCACCAACGGTCGGCAGCGCGTGGTTTCTAAGGGAATGCCTGTGCTCGTCTCCCCTGAGGGTTTTCCTCATGTCTCTCTGCCAGGGAATGCTAGGAGGGTTTGCAGGATATCCCAGTGACATAGGCTGCCTCCCCAAGTTCAGGGAAGGTATTTCTCGGACTTCCCCGAGCAGGGAACACCTGTGACTGAAGAGAGCTGCGTGGAGTTGTCTCTCGAGCTCCCCCACTCAATGGCTATGGTTCCGAAATCTTGAGCGTGGGGAGGTTCCACCAACGGTCAGCAGCGCGTGGATTCTAAGGGAATGCCTGGGCTCATTTCCCCTGAGTGTTTTCCTCATGTCTCTGTGCCAGGGAATGCTAGGGGGTGTTGCAGGAAATCCCAGTGACAGAGGCTGCCTCCCCATGGTCAGGGAAGGTATTTCTCGGACTTCCCCGAGCAGGGAACACCTGTGACTGAAGAGAGCTGCGTGGAGTTGTCTCTCGAGCTCCCCAACTCAATGACAATGGTTCCGGAATCCTGAGCGTGGGGAGGTTCCACCAACGGTCGGCAGCGCGTGGTTTCTAAGGGAATGCCTGTGCTCGTCTCCCCTGAGGATTTTCCCCATGTCTCTGTGCCAGGGAATGCTAGGAGGGTTTGCAGGAAATCCCAGTGACAGAGGCTGCCTTTCCAAGGTCAGGGAAGATATTTCTCGGACTTCCCCGAGCAGGTAACACCTGTGATTGAAGAGAGCTGCGTGGAGTTGTCTCTCGAGATCCCCCTCTCAATGACAATGGTTCCAGAATCCTGAGCGTGGGGAGGTTCCACCAACGGTCGGCAGGGCGTGGGTGCTAAGGGAATGCCTGTGCTCGTCTCCCCTGAAGGTTTTCCTCATGTCTCTGTGCCAGGGAATGCTAGGGGTTGTTGCAGGAAATCCCTGTGACAGAGGCTGCCTCCCCATGGTCAGGGAAGGTATTTCTCGGACTTCCCCGAGCAGGGAACACCTGTGACTGAAGAGAGCTGCGTGGGGTGGTCTCTCGTGCTCCCCCACTCTATGACAATGGTTCCGGAATCCTGAGCGTGGGGAGGTTCCACCAACGGTCGGCAGCGCGTGGGTTCTAAGGGAATGCCTGTGCTCGTCTCCCCTGAGGGCTTTTGTCATGTGTCTGTGCCAGGAAATGCTAGGGGGGTTTGCAGGGAATCCCAGTGACAGAGGCTGCCTCCCCAAGGTCAGGGAAGGTATTTCTCGGACTTCCCCGAGTAGGGAACACCTGTGACTGAAGAGAGCTGCGTGGAGTTTTTTCTCGAGCTCCCCCACTCAATGACAATGGTTCCGGAATCCTGAGAGTGGGGAGGTTCCACCAACGGTCGGCAGCGCGTGGTTTCTATGGGAATGCCTGTGCTCGTCTCCCCTGAGGGTTTTCCTCATGTCTCTGTGCCAGGGAATGCTAGGGGGTGTTGCAGGAAATCCCAGTGACATAGGCTGCCTCCCCAAGGTCAGGGAAGGTATTTTTCGGACTTCCCCGAGCAGGGAACACCTGTGACTGAAGAGAGCTGCGTGAAGATGTCTCTCGAGCTCCCCCTCTCAATGACAATGATTCCGGATTCCTGAGCGTGGGGAGGTTCCACCAATGGTCGGCAGCGCGTGGGTTCTAGGGAATGCCTGTGCTCGTCTCCCCTGAGGGTTTTCCTCATGTCTCTATGCCAGGGAATGCTAGGGGGTGTTGCAGGAAATCCCAGTGACAGAGGCTGCCTCCCCAAGGGCAGGGAAGGTATTTCTCGGACTTCCCCGTACAGGGAACACCTGTGACTGAAGAGAGCTGCGTGGAGTTGTCTCTCGAGCTCCCCCTCTCAATGACAATGATTCCGGAATCCTGAGCGTGGGGAGGTTCCACCAACGGTCGGCAGCGCGTGGGTTCTAGGGAATGCATGTGCTCGTTTCCCCTGAGGGTTTTCCTCATTTCTCTGTGCCAGGGAATGCTAGGAGGGTTTGCAGGAAATCCCAGTGACAGAGGCTGCCTCCCCAAGGTCAGGGAAGTTATTTCTCGGACTTCCCCGAGCAGGGAACACCTGTGAATGAAGAGAGCTGCGTGGAGTTGTCTCTCGAGCTCCCCCACTCAATGACAATGGTTCCGGAATCCTGAGCGTGGGGAGGTTCCACCAACGGTCGGCAGTGCGTGGTTTCTAAGGGAATGCCTGTGCTCGTCTCCCCTGAGTGTTTTCCTCATGTCTCTGTGCCAGGGAATACTAGGGGGGTTTGCAGGAATTCCCAGTGACAGAGGCTACCTCCCCAAGGTCAGGGAAATTATTTCTCAAACTTCCCCAAGCAGGGAACACCTGTGACTGAAGAGAGCTGCATGGAGTTGTCTCTCGAGCTCCCCCACTCAATGACAATGGTTCCGGAATCCTGAGCGTGGGGAGGTTCCACCAACGGTCGGCAGCGCGTGGGTTCTAAGGGAATGCCTGTGCTCGTCTCCCCTGAGAGTTTTCCTCATGTCTCTGTGCCAGGGAATGCTAGAGGGGGTTGCAGGAATTCCCAGTGACAGAGGCTGCCTCCCCAAGGTCAGGGAAGGTATTTCTCAGACTTCCCCGAGCAGGGAACACCTGTGAATGAAGAGAGCTGCGTTGAGTTGTCTCTCGAGCTCCCCCACTCAATGACAATGGTTCCGGAATCCTGAGCGTGGGGAGGTTCCACCAACGGTCGGCAGCGCGTGGTTTCTAAGGGAATGCCTCTGCTCATCTCCCCTGAGGATTTTCCTAATTTCTCTGTGACAGGGAATGCTAGGAGGGTTTGCAGGAAATCCCAGTGACAGAGGCTGCACCCCAAGTACAGGGAAGTTATTTCTCGGACTTCCCCGAGCAGGGAACACCTTTGACTGAAGAGAGCTGCGTGGAGTTGTCTCTCGAGCTCCCCCACTCAATGACAATGGTTCCGGAATCCTGAGCGTGGGTAGGTACCACCAACGGTCGGCAGCGCGTGGATTCTAAGGGAATGCCTGTGCTCGTCTCCCCTGAGGATTTTCCTCATGTCTCTGTGCCAGGGATTGCTAGGGGGCGTTGCAGGAAATCCCAGTGACAGAGGCTGCCTCCCCAAGGTCAGGGAAGGTATTTCTCGGACTTCCCCGAGCAGGGAACACCTGTGACTGAAGACAGCTGCCTGGAGTTGTCTCTCGAGCTCCACCACTCAATGACAATGTTTCCGGAATCCTGAGCGTGGGGAGGTTCCACCAACGGTCGGCAGCGCGTGGGTTCTAAGGGAATGCCTGTGCTCGTCTCCCCTGAGGGCTTTTCTCATGTGTCTGTGCCAGGTAATGCTAGGGGGGTTTGCAGGAAATCCCAGTGACAGAGGCTGCCTCCCCAAGGTCAGGGAAGGTATTTCTCGGACTTCCCCGAGCAGGGAACACCTGTGACTGAAGAGAGCTGCGTGGAGTTTTCTCTCGAGCTCCCCCACTCAATGACAATGGTTCCGGAATCCTGAGCGTGGGTAGGTTCCACCAACGGTCGGCAGCGCGTGGTTTCTATGGGAATTCCTGTGCTCGTCTCCCCTGAGGATTTTCCTCATGTCTCTGTGCCAGGGAATGCTAGGGGGTGTTGCAGGAAATCCCAGTGACATAGGCTGCCTCCCCAAGGTCAGGGAAGGTATTTCTCGGACTTCCCCGAGCAGGGAACACCTGTGACTGAAGAGGGCTGCGTGAAGATGTCTCTCGAGCTCCCCCTCTCAATGACAATGATTCCGGATTTCTGAGCGTGGGGAGGTTCCACCAATGGTCGGCAGCGCGTGGGTTCTAGGGAATGCCTGTGCTCGTCTCCCCTGAGGGTTTTCCTCATGTCTCTGTGCCAGGGAATGCTAGGGGTTGTTGCAGGAAATCCCAGTGACAGAGGCTGCCTCCCCAAGGTCAGGGAAGGTATTTCTCGGACTTCCCCGAACAGGGAACACCTGTGACTGAAGAGAGCTGCGTGGAGTTGTCTCTCGAGCTCCCCCTCTCAATGACAGTGATTCCGGAATCCTGAGCGTGGGGAGGTTCCACCAACGGTCGGCAGCGCGTGGGTTCTAGGGAATGCATGTGCTCGTCTCCCCTGAGGGTTTTCCTCATGTCTCTGTGCCAGGGAATGCTAGGAGGGTTTGCAGGAAATCCCAGTGACAGAGGCTGCATCCCCAAGGTCAGGGAAGTTATTTCTCGGACTTCCCCGAGCAGGGAACACCTGTGAATGAAGAGAGCTGCGTGGAGTTGTCTCTCGAGCTCCCCCACTCAATGACAATGGTTCCGGAATCCTGAGCGTGGGGAGGTTCCACCAACGGTCGGCAGTGCGTGGTTTCTTAAGGGAATGCCTGTGCTCGTCTCCCCTGAGTGTTTTCCTCATGTCTCTGTGCCAGGGAATACTAGGGGGGTTTGCAGGAATTCCCAGTGACAGAGGCTACCTCCCCAAGGTCAGGGAAAGTATTTCTCAAACTTCCCCAAGCAGGGAACACCTGTGACTGAAGAGAGCTGCATGGAGTTGTCTCTCGGGCTCCCCCACTCAATGATAATGGTTCCGGAATCCTGAGCGTGGGGAGGTTCCACCAACGGTCGGCAGCGCGTGGGTTCTAGGGAATGCCTGTGCTCGTCTCCCCTGAGGGTTTTCCTCATGTCTCTGTGCCAGGGAATGCTAGGATGGTTTGCAGGAAATCCCAGTGACAGAGGCGGCCTCCCCAAGGTCAGGGAAGTTATTTCTCGGACTTCCCCGAGCAGGGAACACCTGTGACTGAAGAGAGCTGCGTGGAGTTGTCTCTCGAGCTCCCCCACTCAATGACAATGTTTCCGGAATCCTGAGCGTGGGGAGGTACCACCAACGGTCGGCAGCGCGTGGATTCTAAGGGAATGCCTGTGCTCGTCTCCCCTGAGGATTTTCCTCATGTCTCTGTGCCAGGGAATGCTAGGAGGGTTTGCAGGAAATCCCAGTGACAGAGGCTGCCTCCCCAAGGTCAGGGAAGGTATTTCTCGGACTTCCCCGAGCAGGGAACACCTGTGAATGAAGAGAGCTGGTGGAGTTGTCTCTCGAGCTCCCCCACTCAATGACAATGGTTCCGGAATCCTGAGCGTGGGGAGGTTTCACCAACGGTCGGCAGCGCGTGGATTCTAAGGGAATGCCTGTGCTCGTCTCCCCTGAGTGTTTTCCTCATGTCTCTGTGCCAGGGAATGCTTGGGGGTGTTGCAGGAAATCCCAGTGACAGAGGCTGCCTCCCCATGGTCAGGGAAGGTATTTCTCGGACTTCCCCGAGCAGGGAACACCTGTGACTAAAGAGAGCTGCGTGGAGTTGTCTCTCGTGCTCCCCCACTCAATGAAAATGGTTCCGGAATCCTGAGCGTGGGGAAGTTCCACCAACGGTCGGCAGCGCGTGGTTTCTAAGGGAATGCCTGTGCTCGTCTCCCCTGAGGGTTTTCCTCATGTCTCTGTGCCAGGGAATGCTAGGGGCGGTTGCAGGAAAACCCAGTGACAGAGGCTGCCTCCTCAAAGTCAGAGAAGGTATTTTTCGGACTTCACCGAGCAGGGAACACCTGTGACAGAAGAGAGCTGCGTGGAATTGTCTCTCGAGCTCCCCCACTCAAAGACAATGGTTCCGGAATCCTGAGCGTGGTGAGGTTCCACCAACGGTCGGCAGCGCGTGGGTTCTAAGGGAATGCCAGTGCTCGTCTTCCCTGAGGGTTTTCCTCATGTGTATGTGCCAGGGAATGCTAGGGGGTTTGCAGGAAATCCCAGTGACAGAGGCTGCCTCCCCATGGTCAGGGAAGTTATTTCTCGGACTTCCCCGAGCAGGGAACACCTGTGACTGAAGAGAGCTGCGTGGAGTTGTCTCTCGTGCTACCCCACTCAATGACAATGGTTCCGGAATCCTGAGCGTGGGGAAGTTCCACCAACGGTCGGCAGCGCGTGGTTTCTAAGGGAATGCCTGTGCTCGTCTCCCCTGGGGGTTTTCCTCATGTCTCTGTGCCAGGGAATGCTAGGGGGTGTTGCAGGAAATCCCAGTGAAAGAGGCGGCCTCCCCATGGTCAGGGAAGGTATTTCTCGGACTTCCCCGAGCAGGGAACACCTGTGAATGAAGAGAGCTGCGTATAGTTGTCTCTCGTGCTCCCCCACTGAATGACAATGGTTCCGGAATCCTGAGCGTGGGGAAGTTCCACCAACGGTCGGCAGCGCGTGGTTTCTAAGGGAATGCCTGTGCTCGTCTCCCCTGAGGGTTTTCCTCATGTCTCTGTGCCAGGGAATGCTAGGAGGGTTTGCAGGAAATCCCAGTGACAGAGGCTGCCTCCCCAAGGTCAGGGAAGGTATTTCTCGGACTTCCGCGAGCAGGGAACACCTGTGACTGAAGAGAGCTGTGTGGAGTTGTCTCTCGTGCTCCCCCACTCAATGACAATGGTTCCGGAATCTTGAGCGTGGGAAAGTTCCACCAACGGTCGGCACCGCGTGGTTTCTAAGGGAATGCCTGTGCTCGTCTCCCCTGAGGGTTTTCCTCATGTCTCTGTGCCAGGGAATGCTAGGGGGGGTTGCAGAAAATCCCGGTGACAGAGGCTGCCTCCGCATGGTCAGGGAAGGTATTTCTCGGACTTCCCCGAGCAGGGAACACCTGTGAATGAAGAGAGCTGCGTGGAGTTGTCTCTCGTGCTCCCCCACTCAATGACAATGGTTCCGGAATCCTAAGCGTGGGGAAGTTCCACCAATGGTCGGCAGCGCGTTGTTTCTAAGGGAATGCCTGTGCTCGTCTCCCCTGAGAGTTTTCCACATATCTCTGTGCCTGGAAACGCTAGGGAGGTTTGCAGGAAATCCCAGTGACAGAGGCTGCCTCCCCAAGGTCAGGGAAGGTATTTCTCGGACTTCCCCGAGCAGGGAACACCTGTGACTGAAGAGAGCTGCGTGGAGTTGTCTCTCGAGCTCCCCCACTCAATGACTATGGTTCCGAAATCCTGAGCGTGGGGAGGTTCCACCAACGGTCGGCAGCGCGTGGATTCTAAGGGAATGCTTGTGCTCGTCTCCCCTGAGGGTTTTCCTCATGTCTCTTAGCCAGGGAATGCTAGGGGTTGTTGCAGGAATTCCCAGTGACAGATGCTGCCTCCCCAAGGTCAGGGAAGATATTTCTCGGACTTCCCCGAGCAGGGAACACCTGTGATTGAAGAGAGCTGCGTGGAGTTGTCTCTCGAGCTCCCCCACTCAATGACAATGATTCCGGAATCCTGAGAGTGGGGAGGTTCCACCATCGGTCGGCAGCGCGTGGTTTCTAAGGGAATGCCTGTGCTCGTCTCCCCTGAGTGTTTTCCGCATGTCTCTGTGCCAGGGAACGCTAGGAGGGTTTGCAGGAAATCCCAGTGTCAGAGGCTTCCTCCCCAAGGACTGGGAAGTTATTTCCCTGACTTCCCCGAGCAGGGAACACCTGGGACTGAAGAGAGCTGCGTGGAGTTATCTCTCGAGCTCCCCCACTCAATGACTATGGTTCCGAAATCCTGAGCGTGGGGAGGTTCCATCAACGGTCGGCAGCGCGTGGATTCTAAGGGAATGCTTGTGCTCGTCTCCCCTGAGGGTTTTCCTCATGTCTCTTAGCCAGGGAATGCTAGGGGGTGTTGCAGGAATTCCCAGTGTCAGATGCTGCCTCCCCAAGGTCAGGGAAGATATTTCTCGGACTTCCCCGAGCAGGGAACACCTGTGATTGAAGAGAGCTGCGTGGAGTTGTCTCTCGAGCTCCCCTACTCAATGAGAATGATTCCGGAATCCTGAGAGTGGGGAGGTTCCACCATCGGTCGGCAGCGCGTAGTTTCTAAGGGAATGCCTGTGCTCGTCTCCCCTGAGTGTTTTCCTCATGTCTCTGTGCCAGGGAACGCTAGGAGGGTTTGCAGGAAATCCCAGTGTCAGAGGCTTCCTCCCCAAGGACAGGGAAGTTATTTCCCTGACTTCCCCGTGCAGGGAACACCTGTGACTGAAGAGAGCTGCGTGGAGTTGTCTCTCGAGCTCCCCAACTCAATGACAATGGTTCCGGAATCCTGAGCGTGCGGAGGTGCCACCAACGGTCGGCAGCGCGTGGGTTCTAACGGAATGCCTGTGCTCGTCTCCCCTGAGGGTTTTCCCCATGTCTCTGTGCCAGGGAATGCTAGGGGGTGTTGCAGGAAATCCCAGTTACAGAGGCTGCCTCCCCAAGGTCAGGGAAGATATTTCTCGGACTTCCCCGAGCAGGGAACACCTGTGACTGAAGAGAGCTGCATGGAGTTTTCTCTCGAGCTCCCCCACTCAATGACAATGGTTCCAGAATCCTGAGCGTGGGGAGGTTCCACCAACGATCGGCAGGGCGTGGGTGCTAAGGGAATGCCTGTGCTCGTCTCCCCTGAGGGTTTTCCTCATGTCTCTGTGCCAGGGAATGCTAGGGGTGTTGCAGGTAATCCCAGTGACAGAGGCTGCCTCCCCATGGTCAGGGAAGGTATTTCTCGGACTTCCCCGAGCAGGGAACACCTGTGACTGAAGAGAGCTGCGTGGGGTTGTCTCTCGTGCTTCCCCACTCTATGACAATGGTTCCGGAATCCTGAGCGTGGGGAAGTTCCACCAACGGTCGGCAGTGCGTGGTTTCTAAGGGAATGCCTGTGCTCGTCTCCCCTGAGTGTTTTCCTCATGTCTCTGTGCCAGGGAACGCTAGGAGGATTTGCAGGAAATCCCAGTGTCAGAGGCTTCCTCCCCAAGGACAGGGAAGTTATTTCTCGGACTTCCCCGATCAGGGAACACCTGTGACTGAAGAGAGCTGCGTGGAGTTGTCTCTCGAGCTCCCCCACTCAATGACAATGGTTCCGGAATCCTGAGCGTGGGGAGGTTCCACCAACGGTCGGCAGCGCGTGGGTTCTAAGGGAATGCCTGTGCTCATCTCCCCTGAGTGTTTTCCTAATGTCTCTGTGCCAGGGAATGCTAGAGGGGGTTGCAGGAATTCCCAGTGACAAAGGTTGCATCCCCAAGGTCAGGGAAGGTATTTCTCGGACTTCCCCGAGCAGGGAACACCTGTGACTGAAGAGAGCTGCGTGGAATTTTCTCTCGAGCTCCCCCACTCAATGACAATGGTTCCGGAATCCTGAGCGTGGGGAGGTTCCACCAACGGTCGGCAGCGAGTGGTTTCTAAGGGAATGCCTGTGCTCGTCTCCCCTGAGGTTTTTCCTCATGTCTCTGTGCCAGGGAATGCTAGAGGGGTTTGCAGGAAATCCCAGTGACAGAGGCTGCCTCCCCAGGGTCAGGGAAGGTATTTCTCGGACTTCCCTGATCAGGGAACACCTGTGACTGAAGAGGGCTGCGTGGAGTTGTCTCTCGAGCTCCCCCACTCAATGACAATGGTTCCGGAATCCTGAGCGTGGGGAGGTTGCACCAACGGTCGGCAGCGCGTGGTTTCTAAGGGAATGCCTGTGCTCGTATCCCCTGAGGGTTTTCCTAATGTCTCTGTGCCAGGGAATGCTAGGGGGTTTTGCAGGAAATCCCAGTGACAGAGGCTGCCTCCCCAAGGTCAGGGAAGGTATTTCTCGGACTTCCCCGAGCAGGGAACACCTGTGAATGAAGAGAGCTGCGTGGAGTTGTCTCTCGAGCTCCCCCACTCAATGACAATAGTTCCGGAATCCTCAGCGTGGGGAGGTTCCACCAACGGTCGGCAGCGCGTGGTTTATAAGGGAATGCCTCTGCTCATCTCCCAAGAGGGTTTTCCTCATGTCTCTGTGACAGGGAATGCTAGGAGGGTTTGCAGGAAATCCCAGGGACAGAGGCTGCCTCCCCAAGTTCAGGGAAGTTATTTCTCGGACTTCCCCGAGCAGGGAACACCTTTGACTGAAGAGAGCTGCGTGGAGTTGTCTCTCGAGCTCCCCCACTCAATGACAATGGTTCCGGAATCATGAGCGTGGGGAGGTACCACCAACGGTCGGCAGCGCGTGGATTCTAAGGGAATGCCTGTGCTCGTCTCCCCTGAGGGTTTTCCTCATGTCTCTGCGCCAGTAAATGCTAGGGGGTGTTGCAGGAAATCCCAGTGACAGAGGCTGCCTCCCCAAGGTCAGGGAAGGTATTTCTCGGACTTCCCCGAGCAGGGAACACCTGTGACTGAAGAGAGCTGCGTGGAGTTGTCTCTCGAGTTCCCCACTCAATGACAATGGTTCCGGAATCCTGAGCGTGGGGAGGTTCCACCAACGGTCGGCAGCCCGTGGGTTCTAAGGGAATGCCTGTGCTCGTCTCCCCTGAGAGTTTTCCACATGTCTCTTTGCCAGGGAATGCTAGGGGGTGTTGCAGGAATTCCCAGTGACATATGCTGCCTCTCCAAGGTCAGGGAAGTTATTTATCAGACTTCCCCGAGCAGGGAACACCTGTGACTGAAGAGAGCTGCGTGGAATTGTCTCTCGAGCTCCCACACTCAATGACAATGGTTCCGGAATCCTGAGCGTGGGGAGGTTCCACCAACGGTCGGCAGCGCGTTGGTTCGAAGGGAATGCCTGTGCTCGTCTCCCCTGAGGGTTTTCCTCATGTCTCTGTGCCTGGAAATGCTAGGGGGGGTTGCAGGAAATCCCAGTGTCAGAGGCTTCCTCCCCAAGGACAGGGAAGTTATTTCTCGGACTTCCCCGAGCAGGGAACACCTGTGACTGAAGAGAGCTGCGTGGAATTGTCTCTCGAGCACCCCACTCAATGACAATGGTTCCGGAATCCTGAGCGTGCGGAGGTTCCACCAACGGTCGGCAGCGCGTGTGTTCTAAGTGAATGCCTGTGCTCGACTCCCCTGAGGGTTTTCCCCATGTCTCTGTGCCAGGGAATGCTAGGGGGTGTTGCAGGAAATCCCAGTTACAGAGGCTGCCTCCCCAAGGTCAGGGAAGATATTTCTCGGACTTCCCCGAGCAGGGAACACCTGTGACTGAAGAGAGCTGCATGGAGTTTTCTCTCGAGCTCCCCCACTCAATGACAATGGTTCCAGAATCCTGAGCGTGGGGAGGTTCCACCATCGATCGGCAGGGCGTGGGTGCTAAGGGAATGCCTGTGCTCGTCTCCCCTGAGGGTTTTCCTCATGTCTCTGTGCCAGGGAATGCTAGGGGTGTTGCAGGTAATCCCAGTGACAGAGGCTGCCTCCCAATGGTCAGGGAAGGTATTTCTCGGACTTCCCCGAGCAGGGAACACCTGTGACTGAAGAGAGCTGCGTGGGGTTGTCTCTCGTGCTTCCCCACTCTATGACAATGGTTCCGGAATCCTGAGCGTGGGGAAGTTCCACCAACGGTCGGCAGCGCGTGGTTTCTAAGGGAATGCCTGTGCTCGTCTCCCCTGAGGGTTTTCCTCATGTCTCTGTGCCAGGGAATGCTAGGGGGGGGTTGCAGGAAATCCCAGTGACAGAGGCTGCCTCCCCAAGGTCAGGGAAGGTATTTCTCGGACTTCCCCGAACAGGGAACACCTGTGACTGAAGAGAGCTGCGTGGAGTTGTCTCTCGAGCTCCCCCTCTCAATGACAATGATTCCGGAATCCTGAGCGTGGGGAGGTTCCACCAACGGTCGGCAGCGCGTGGGTTCTAGGGAATGCATGTGCTCGTCTCCCCTGAGGGTTTTCCTCATGTCTCTGTGCCAGGGAATGCTAGGAGGGTTTGCAGGAAATCCCAGTGACAGAGGCTGCCTCCCCAAGGTCAGGGAAGTTATTTCTCGGACTTCCCCGAGCAGGGAACACCTGTGACTGAAGAGAGCTGCGTTGAGTTGTCTCTCGAGCTCCCCCACTCAATGACAATTGTTCCGGAATCCTGAGCGTGGGGAGGTTCCACCAACGGTCGGCAGTGCGTGGTTTCTAAGGGAATGCCTGTGCTCGTCTCCCCTGAGTGTTTTCCTCATGTCTCTGTGCCAGGGAACGCTAGGAGGATTTGCAGGAAATCCCAGTGTCAGAGGCTTCCTCCCCAAGGACAGGGAAGTTATTTCTCGGACTTCCCCGAGCAGGGAACACCTGTGACTGAAGAGAGCTGCGTGGAGTTGTCTCTCGAGCTCCCCCACTCAATGACAATGGTTCCGGAATCCTGAGCGTGGGGAGGTTCCACCAACGGTAGGCAGCGCGTGGTTTCTAACGGAATGCCTGTGCTCGCCTCCCCTGAGTGTTTTCCTCATTTCTATGTGCCAGGGAATTCTAGGGGAGTTTGCAGGAATTCCCAGTGACAGAGTCTGCCTCCCCAAGGTCAGGGAACGTATTTCTCAAACTTCCCCAAGCAGGGAACACCTGTGACTGAAGAGAGCTGCATGGAGTTATCTCTCGAGCTCCCCCACTCAATGACAATGGTTCCGGAATCCTGAGCGTGGGGAGGTTCCACCAACGGTCGGCAGCGCGTGGGTTCTAAGGGAATGCCTGTGCTCATCTCCCCTGAGTGTTTTCCTCATGTCTCTGTGCCAGGGAATGCTAGAGGGGGTTGCAGGAATTCCCAGTGACAAAGGTTGCCTCCCCAAGGTCAGGGAAGGTATTTCTCGGACTTCCCCGAGCAGGGAACACCTGTGACTGAAGAGAGCTGCGTGGAATTTTCTCTCGAGCTCCCCCACTCAATGACAATGGTTCCGGAATCCTGAGCGTGGGGAGGTTCCACCAACGGTCGGCAGCGAGTGGTTTCTAAGGGAATGCCTGTGCTCGTCTCCCCTGAGGTTTTTCCTCATGTCTCTGTGCCAGGGAATGCTAGAGGGGTTTGCAGGAAATCCCAGTGACAGAGGCTGCCTCCCCAGGGTCAGGGAAGGTATTTCTCGGACTTCCCTGATCAGGGAACACCTGTGACTGAAGAGGGCTGCGTGGAGTTGTCTCTCGAGCTCCCCCACTCAATGACAATGGTTCCGGAATCCTGAGCGTGGGGAGGTTGCACCAACGGTCGGCAGCGCGTGGTTTCTAAGGGAATGCCTGTGCTCGTATCCCCTGAGGGTTTTCCTAATGTCTCTGTGCCAGGGAATGCTAGGGGGTTTTGCAGGAAATCCCAGTGACAGAGGCTGCCTCCCCAAGGTCAGGGAAGGTATTTCTCGGACTTCCCCGAGCAGGGAACACCTGTGAATGAAGAGAGCTGCGTGGAGTTGTCTCTCGAGCTCCCCCACTCAATGACAATAGTTCCGGAATCCTCAGCGTGGGGAGGTTCCACCAACGGTCGGCAGCGCGTGGTTTATAAGGGAATGCCTCTGCTCATCTCCCAAGAGGGTTTTCCTCATGTCTCTGTGACAGGGAATGCTAGGAGGGTTTGCAGGAAATCCCAGGGACAGAGGCTGCCTCCCCAAGTTCAGGGAAGTTATTTCTCGGACTTCCCCGAGCAGGGAACACCTTTGACTGAAGAGAGCTCCGTGGAGTTGTCTCTCGAGCTCCCCCACTCAATGACAATGGTTCCGGAATCATGAGCGTGGGGAGGTACCACCAACGGTCGGCAGCGCGTGGATTCTAAGGGAATGCCTGTGCTCGTCTCCCCTGAGGGTTTTCCTCATGTCTCTGCGCCAGTAAATGCTAGGGGGTGTTGCAGGAAATCCCAGTGACAGAGGCTGCCTCCCCAAGGTCAGGGAAGGTATTTCTCGGACTTCCCCGAGCAGGGAACACCTGTGACTGAAGAGAGCTGCGTGGAGTTGTCTCTCGAGCTCCCCCACTCAATGACAATGGTTCCGGAATCCTGAGCGTGGGGAGGTTCCACCAACGGTCGGCAGCCCGTGGGTTCTAAGGGAATGCCTGTGCTCGTCTCCCCTGAGAGTTTTCCACATGTCTCTTTGCCAGGGAATGCTAGGGGGTGTTGCAGGAATTCCCAGTGACAGATGCTGCCTCTCCAAGGTCAGGGAAGTTATTTATCAGACTTCCCCGAGCAGGGAACACCTGTGACTGAAGAGAGCTGCGTGGAATTGTCTCTCGAGCTCCCACACTCAATGACAATGGTTCCGGAATCCTGAGCGTGGGGAGGTTCCACCAACGGTCGGCAGCGCGTTGGTTCGAAGGGAATGCCTGTGCTCGTCTCCCCTGAGGGTTTTCCTCATGTCTCTGTGCCTGGAAATGCTAGGGGGGGTTGCAGGAAATCCCAGTGTCAGAGGCTTCCTCCCCAAGGACAGGGAAGTTATTTCTCGGACTTCCCCGAGCAGGGAACACCTGTGACTGAAGAGAGCTGCGTGGAATTGTCTCTCGAGCACCCCACTCAATGACAATGGTTCCGGAATCCTGAGCGTGCGGAGGTTCCACCAACGGTCGGCAGCGCGTGGGTTCTAAGTGAATGCCTGTGCTCGACTCCCCTGAGGGTTTTCCTCATGTCTATGTGCCAGGGAATGCTAGGGGGTGTTGCAGGAAATCCCAGTGACAGAGGCTGCCTCCCCATGGTCAGGGAAGGTATTTCTCGGACTTCCCCGAGCAGGGAACACCTGTGACTGAAGAGAGCTGCGTGGAGTTGTCTCTCGTGCTCCCCCACCCAATGACAATGGTTCCGGAATCCTGAGCGTGGGGAAGTTCCACCAACGGTCGGCAGCGCGTGGTTTCTAAGGGAATGCCTGTGCTCGACTCCCCTGAGGGTTTTCCTCATGTCTCTGTGCCAGGGAATGCTAGGGGGGGTTGCAGGAATTCCCAGTGACAGAGGCTGCCTCCTCAAAGTCAGGGAAGGTATTTCTCGGACTTCCCCGAGCAGGGAACACCTGTGACTGAAGAGAGCTGCGTGGAATTGTCTCTCGAGCTCCCCCACTCAATGACAATTGTTCCGGAATCCTGAGCGTGGGGAGGTTCCACCAACGGTCGGCAGCGCGTGGGTACTAAGGAAATGCCTGTGCTCGTCTTCCCTGAGGATTTTCCTCATTTGTAAGTGCCAGGGAATGCTAGGGGTTTTGCAGGAAATCCCAGTGACAGAGGCTGCCTCCCCATGGTCAGGGAAGGTATTTCTTGGACTTCCCTGAGCAGGGAACACCTGTGACTGAAGAGAGCTGCGTGGAGTTGTCTCTCGTGCTCCCCCACTCAATGACAATGGTTCCGGAATCCTGAGCGTGGGGAAGTTCCACCAACGGTCGGCAGCGCGTGGTTTCTAAGGGAATGCCTGTGCTCGTCTCCCCTGAAGGTTTTCCTCATGTCTCTGTGCCAGGGAATGCTAGGGGGGGTTGCAGGAAATCCCAGTGACAGAGGATTCTTCCCCATGGTCAGGGAAGGTATTTCTCGGACTTCCCCGAGCAGGAAACACCTGTGAATGAAGAGAGCTGCGTGGAGTTGTCTCTCGTGCTCCCCCACTGAATGACAATATTTCCGGAATCCTGAGCGTGGGGAAGTTCCACCAACGGTCGGCAGCGCGTGGTTTCTAAGGGAATGCCTGTGCTGGTCTCCCCTGAGGGTTTTCCTCATGTCTCTCTGCCAGGGAATGCTAGGAGGGTTTGCAGGATATCCCAGTGACATAGGCTGCCTCCCCAAGTTCAGGGAAGGTATTTCTCGGACTTCCCCGAGCAGGGAACACCTGTGACTGAAGAGAGCTGCGTGGAGTTGTCTCTCGAGCTCCCCCACTCAATGGCTATGGTTCCGAAATCCTGAGCGTGGGGAGGTTCCACCAACGGTCGGCAGCGCGTGGATTCTAAGGGAATGCCTGTGCTCATTTCCCCTGATTGTTTTCCTCATATCTCTGTGCCAGGGAATGCTAGGGGGTGTTGCAGGAAATCCCAGTGACAGAGGCTGCCTCCCCATGGTCAGGGAAGGTATTTCTCGGACTTCCCCGAGCAGGGAACACCTGTGACTGAAGAGAGCTGCGTGGGGTTGTCTCTCGTGCTCCCCCACTCTATGACAATGGTTCCGGAATCCTGAGCGTTGGGAAGTTCCACCAACGGTCGGCAGAGCGTGGTTTCTAAGGGAATGCCTGTGCTCGTCTCCCCTGAGGGTTTTCCTCATGTCTCTGTGCCAGGGAATGCTAGGGGGTTTGCAGGAAATCCCAGTGACAGAGGCTGCCTCCCCAAGGTCAGGGAAGTTATTTCTCGGACTTCCCCGAACAGGGAACACCTGTGACTTAAGAGAGCTGCGTGGAGTTGTCTCTCGAGCTCCCCCTCTCAATGACAATGATTCCGGAATCCTGAGCGTGGGGAGGTTCCACCAACGGTCGGCAGCGCGTGGGTTCTAGGGAATGCCTGTGCTCGTCTCCCCTGAGGGTTTTCCTCATGTCTCTCTGCCAGGGAATGCTAGGGGGTGTTGCAGGGAATCCCAGTGACATAGGCTGCCTCCCCAAGGTTAGGGAAGGTATTTCTCGGACTTCCCCGAGCAGGGAACACCTGTGACTGAAGAGAGCTGCGTGAAGATGTCTCTCGAGCTCCCCCTCTCAATGACAATGATTCCGGATTCCTGAGCGTGGGGAGGTTCCACCAATGGTCGGCAGCGCGTGGGTTCTAGGGAATGCCTGTGCTCGTCTCCCCTGAGGGTTTTCCTCATGTCTCTCTGCCAGGGAATGCTAGGAGGGTTTGCAGGATATCCCAGTGACATAGGCTGCCTCCCCAAGTTCAGGGAAGGTATTTCTCGGACTTCCCCGAGCAGGGAACACCTGTGACTGAAGAGAGCTGCGTGGAGTTGTCTCTCGAGCTCCCCCACTCAGTGGCTATGGTTCCGAAATCCTGAGCGTGGGGAGGTTCCACCAACGGTCGGCAGCGCGTGGATTCTACGGGAATGCCTGTGCTCATTTCCCCTGAGTGTTTTCCTCATGTCTCTGTGCCAGGGAATGCTAGGGGTTGTTGCAGGAACTCCCAGTGACAGAGGCTGCCTCCCCATGGTCAGGGAAGGTATTTCTCGGACTTCCCCGAGCAGGGAACACCTGTGACTGAAGAGAGCTGCGTGGAGATGTCTCTCGAGCTCCCCCTCTCAATGACAATGGTTCCAGAATCCTGAGCGTGGGGAGGTTCCACCAACGGTCGGCAGGGCGTGGGTGCTAAGGGAATTCCTGTGCTCGTCTCCCCTGTGGGTTTTCCTCATGTCTCTGTGCCAGGGAATGCTAGGGGGTGTTGCAGGAAATCCCAGTGACAGAGGCTGCCTCCCCATGGTCAGGGAAGGTATTTCTCGGACTTCCCCGAGCAGGGAACACCTGTGACTGAAGAGAGCTGCGTGGGGTTGTCTCTCGTGCTCCCCCACTCTATGACAATGGTTCCGGAATCCTGAGCGTGGGGAAGTTCCACCAACGGTCGGCAGAGCGTGGTTTCTAAGGGAATGCCTGTGCTCGTCTCCCCTGAGTGTTTTCCTCATGTCTCTGTGCCAGGGAATGCTAGGGGGGGTTGCAGGAAATCCCAGTGACAGAGGCTGCCTCCCCAAGGTCAGGGAAGGTATTTCTCGGACTTCCCCGAACAGGGAACACCTGTGACTGAAGAGAGCTGCGTGGAGTTGTCTCTCGAGCTCCCCCTCTCAATGACAATGATTCCGGATTCCTGAGCGTGGGGAGGTTCCACCAATGGTCGGCAGCGCGTGGGTTCTAGGGAATCCCTGTGCTCGTCTCCCCTGAGGGTTTTCCTCATGTCTCTGTGCCAGGGAATGCTAGGGGGTGTTGCAGGAAATCCCAGTGACAGAGGCTGCCTCCCCAAGGTCAGGGAAGGTTTTTCTCGGACTTCCCCGAACAGGGAACACCTGTGACTGAAGAGAGCTGCGTGGAGTTGTCTCTCGAGCTCCCCCTCTCAATGACAATGATTCCGGAATCCTGAGCGTGGGGAGGTTCCACCAACGGTCGGCAGCACGTGGGTTCTAGGGAATGCATGTGCTCGTCTCCCCTGAGGGTTTTCCTCATGTCTCTGTGCCAGGGAATGCTAGGAGGGTTTGCAGGAAATCCCAGTGACAGAGGCTGCCTCCCCAAGGTCAGGGAAGTTATTTCTCGGACTTCCCCGAGCAGGGAACACCTGTGAATGAAGAGAGCTGCGTGGAGTTGTCTCTCGAGCTCCCCCACTCAATGACAATGTTTCCGGAATCCTGAGCGTGGGGAGGTTCCACCAACGGTCGGCAGTGCGTGGTTTCTAAGGGAATGCCTGTGCTCGTCTCCCCTGAGGGCTTTTCTCATGTGTCTGTGCCAGGTAATGCTAGGGGGGTTTGCAGGAAATCCCAGTGACAGAGGCTGCCTCCCCAAGGTCAGGGAAGATATTTCTCGGACTTCCCCGAGCAGGGAACACCTGTGACTGAAGAGAGCTGCGTGGAGTTGTCTCTCGAGTTCCCCCACTCAATGACTATGTTTCCGAAATCCTGAGCGTGGGGAGGTTCCACCAACGGTCGGCAGCGCGTGGATTCTAAGGGAATGCCTGTGCTCGTCTCCCCTGAGTGTTTTCCTCATGTCTCTGTACCAGGGAATGCTAGGGGGTGTTGCAGGAAATCCCAGTGACAGAGGCTGCCTGTCAAGGGTCAGGGAAGGTATTTCTCGGACTTCCCTGAGCAGGGAACACCTGTGACTGAAGAGAGCTGCGTGGAGTTGTCTCTCGAGCTCCCCCACTCAATGACAATGGTTCAGGAATCCTGAGCGTGGGGAGGTTCCACCAACGGTTGTCAGCGCGTGGGTTCTAACGGAATGCCTGTGCTCGTCTCCCCTGAGGGTTTTCCTCATGTCTCTGTGCCAGGGAATGCTAGGGGGTGTTGCAGGAAATCCCAGTGACATAGGCTGCCTCCCCAAGGTCAGGGAAGGTATTTCTCGGACTTCCCCGAGCAGGGAACACCTGTGACTGAAGAGAGCTGCGTGAAGATGTCTCTCGAGCTCCCCCTCTCAATGACAATGATTCCGGATTCCTGAGCGTGGGGAGGTTCCACCAACGGTCGGCAGCGCGTGGGTTCTATGGAATGCCTGTGCTCGTCTCCCCTGAGGGTTTTCCTCATGTCTCTGTGCCAGGGAATGCTAGGCGGTGTTGCAGGAAATCCCAGTGACAGAGGCTGCCTCCCCAAGGTCAGGGAAGGTATTTCTCGGACTTCCCCGAACAGGGAACACCTGTGACTGAAGAGAGCTGCGTGGAGTTGTCTCTCGAGCTCCCCCTCTCAATGACAATGATTCCGGAATCCTGAGCGTGGGGAGGTTCCACCAACGGTCGGCAGCGCGTGGGTTCTAGGGAATGCATGTGCTCGTCTCCCCTGAGGGTTTTCCTCATGTCTCTGTGCCAGTGAATGCTAGGAGGGTTTGCAGGAAATCCCAGTGACAGAGGCTGCCTCCCCAAGGTCAGGGAAGTTATTTCTCGGACTTCCCCGAACAGGGAACACCTGTGAATGAAGAGAGCTGCGTGGAGTTGTCTCTCGAGCTCCCCCACTCAATGACAATGGTTCCGGAATCCTGAGCGTGGGGAGGTTCCACCAACGGTCGGCAGTGCGTGGTTTCTAAGGGAATGCCTGTGCTCGTCTCCCCTGAGGATTTTCCTCATGTCTCTGTGCCAGGGAATGCTAGGAGGGTTTGCAGGAAATCCCAGTGACAGAGGCTGCCTCCCCAAGGTCAGGGAAGATATTTCTCGGACTTCCCCGAGCAGGGAACACCTGTGACTGAAGAGAGCTGCGTGGAGTTGTCTCTCGAGTTCCCCCACTCAATGACTATGTTTCCGAAATCCTGAGCGTGGGGAGGTTCCACCAACGGTCGGCAGCGCGTGGATTCTAAGTGAATGCCTGTGCTCGTCTCCCCTGAGTGTTTTCCTCATGTCTCTGTACCAGGGAATGCTAGGGGCTGTTGCAGGAAATCCCAGTGACAGAGGCTGCCTCCCAAGGGTCAGGGAAGGTATTTCTCGGACTTCCCCGAGCAGGGAACACCTGTGACTGAAGAGAGCTGCGTGGAGTTGTCTCTCGAGCTCCCCCACTCAATGACAATGGTTCCGGAATCCTGAGCGTTGGGAGGTTCCACCAACGGTTGGCAGCGCGTGGGTTCTAACGGAATGCCTGTGCTCGTCTCCCCTGAGGGTTTTCCTCATGTGTCTGTGCCAGGTAATGCTAGGGGGGGTTGCAGGAATTACCAGTGACAGAGGCTGCCTCCCCAAGGTCAGGGAATGTATTTCTCGGACTCCCCCGAGCAGGGAACACCTGTGACTGAAGAGAGCTGCGTGGAGTTGTCTCTCGAGCTCCCCCTCTCAATGACAATGATTCCGGATTCCTGAGCGTGGGGAGGTTCCACCAATGGTCGGCAGCGCGTGGGTTCTAGGGAATGCCTGTGCTGGTCTCCCCTGAGTGTTTTCCTAATGTCTCTGTGCCAGGGAATGCTAGGGGGAGTTGCAGGAAATCCCAGTGACAGAGGCTGCCTCCCCAAGGTCAGGGAAGGTTTTTCTCGGACTTCCCCGATCAGGGAACACCTGTGACTGAAGAGAGCTTCGTGGAGTTGTGTCTCGAGCTCCCCCACTCAATGAAAATGGTTCCGGAATCCTGAGCGTGGGGAGGTTCCACCAGCGGTCGGCAGCGCGTGGGTTCTAAGGAAATGCCTGTTCTAGTCTCCCCTGAGGGTTTTCCTCATGTCTCTGTGCCAGGGAATGCTAGGGGGTGTTGCAGGAAATCCCAGTGACAGAGGCTGCCTCCCCAAGGGCAGGGAAGTTATTTCTCGGACTTCCCCTAGCAGGGTACACCTGTGACTGAAGAGAGCTGCGTTGAGTTGTCTCTCGAGCTCCCCCACTCAATGACAATGGTTCCGGAATCCTGAGCGTGGGGAGGTTCCTCCAACGGTCGGCAGCGCTTGGGTTCGAACGGAATGCCTGTGCTCGTCTCCCCTGAGGGTTTTCCTCATGTCTCTGTGCCAGGGAATGCTAGGGGGGTTTGCAGGAAATCCCAGTGACAGAGGCTGCCTCCCCAAGGTCAGGGAAGTTATTTCTCGGACTTCCCCGATCAGGGAACACCTGTGACTGAAGAGAGCTGCGTGGAGTTGTCTCTCGATCTCCCCCACTCAATGACAATGGTTACGGAATCCTGAGCGTGGGAGGTTCCACCAACGGTCGGCAGCGCTTGGTTTCTAAGGGAATGCCTGTGCTCGTCTCCCCTGAAGGTTTTCCTCATGTCTCTGTGCCAGGGAATGCAATGAGGGTTTCCAGGAAATCCCAGTGACAGAGGCTGCCTCCCCAAGGTCAGGGAAGTTATTTCTCGGACTTCCCCGAGCAGGGAACACCTGTGACTGAAGAGAGCTGCGTGGAGTTGTCTCTCGATATCCCCCACTCAATGACTATGGTTCCGGAATCCTGAGCGTGGGGAGGTTCCACCAACGGTCGGCAGCGCGTGGGTTCTAAGGGAGTGCCTGTTCTCGTCTCCCCTGACGGTTTTCCTCATGTCTCTGTGCCAGGGAATGCTAGGGGTTGTTGCAGGAAATCCCAGTGACAGAGGCTGCCTCCCCAAGGTCAGGGAAGTTATTTCTCGCACTTCCCCAAGCAGGGATCACCTGTGACTGAAGAGAGCTGCGTCGAGTTGTCTCTCGAACTCCCCCACTCAATGACAATGGTGCCAGAATCCTGAGCGTGGGGAGGTCCCACCAACGGTCGGCAGCGCGTGGGTTCTAACGGAATGCCTGTGCTCGTCTCCCCTGAGGGTTTTCCTCATGTCTCTGTGCCAGGGAATGCTAGGGCTTGTTGCAGATAATCCCAGTGACAGAGGCTGCCTCCCCAAGGTCTGGAAAGTTATTTCTCGGACTTCCCCGAGCAGGGAACACCTGTGACTGAAGAGAGCTTCGTGGAGTTGTCTCTCGAGATCCCCCACTCAATGACAATGGTTCCGGAATCCTGAGCGTGGGGAGGTTGCACCAACGGTCGGCAGCGCGTGGTTTCTAAGGGAGTGCCTGTGCTCGTCTCCCCTGAGGGTTTTCCTCATGTCTCTGTGCCAGGGAATGCTAGGAGGGATTGCAGGAAATCCCAGTGTCAGAGGCTGCCTCCCCAAGGTCAGGGAAGCTATTTCTCGGACTTCCCAGAGCAGGGAACACCTGTAACTGAAGAGAGCTGCGTGGAGTTGTCTCTCGAGATCCCCCACTCAATGACTATGGTTCCGGAATCCTGAGCGTGGGGAGGTTCCACCAACGGTCGGCAGCGCTTGGGTTCTAAGGGAGTGCCTGTTCTCGTCTCCCCTGACAGTTTTCCTCATGTCTCTGTGCCAGGGAATGCTAGGGGTTGTTGCAGGAAATCCCAGTGACAGAGGCTGCCTCCCCAAGATCAGGGAAGGTATTTCTCGCACTTCCCCAAGCAGGGAACACCTGTGACTGAAGAGAGCTGCGTCGAGTTGTCTCTCGAACTCCCCCACTCAATGACAATGGTTCCAGAATCCTGAGCGTGGGGAGGTCCCACCAACGGTCGGCAGCGCGTGGGTTCAAACGGAATGCCTGTGCTCCTCTCCCCTGAGGGTTTTCCTCATGTCTCTGTGCCAGGGAATGCTAGGGCTTGTTGCAGGAAATCCCAGTGACAGAGGCTGCCTCCCCAAGGTCAGGAAAGGTATTTCTCGGACTTCCCCGAGCAGGGAACACCTGTGACTGAAGAGAGCTGCGTGGAGTTGTCTCTCGAGCTCCCCCACTCAGTGACAATGGTTCCGGAATCATGAGCGTGGGGAGGTTCCACCAACGGTCGGCAACGCGTGGTTTCTAAGGGAATGCCTGTGCTCGACTCCCCTGAGAGTTTTCCTCATCTCTCTGTGCCAGGGAATGCTAGGAGGGTTTGCAGGAAATCCCAGTATCAGAGGCTTCCTCCACAAGGACAGGGAAGTTATTTCTCGGACTTCCCCGAGCAGGGAACACCTGTGAATGAAGAGAGCTGCGTGGAGTTGTCTCTCGAGCTCCCCCACTCAATGACAATGTTTCCGGAATCCTGAGCGTGGGGAGGTTCCAGCAACGGTCGGCAGCGCGTGGGTTCTAACGGAATACCTGTGCTCGTCTCCCCTGAGGTTTTTCCTCATGTCTCTGTGCCAGGGAATGCTAGGGGGGTTTGCAGGAAATCCCAGTGACAGAGGCTGCCTCCCCAAGGTCAGGGAAGGTATTTCTCAAACTTCCCCGAGCAGGGAACACCTGTGACTGAAGAGAGCTGCGTGGAGTTGTCTCTCGAGCTCCCACACTCAATGACAATGGTTCCGGAATCCTGAGCGTGGGGAGGTTCCACCAACGGTCGGCAGCACGTGGGTCCTAAGGGAATGCCTGTGCTCGTCTCCCCTGAGTGTTTTCCTCATGTCTCTGTGCCAGGGAATGCTAGGGGGGTTTGCAGGAAATCCCAGTGACAGAGGCTGCCTCCCCAAGGTCAGGGAAGGTATTTCTCGGACTTCCCCGAGCAGGGAACACCTGTGACTGAAGATAGCTGCGTGGAGTTTTCTCTCTAGCTCCCCCACTCAATGACAATGGTTCCGGAATCCTGAGCGTGGGGAGGTTCCAGCAACGGTCGGCAGTGCGTGGGTTCTAACGGAATGCCTGTGCTCGTCTCCCCTGAGGTTTTTCCACATTTCTCTGTGCCACGGAATGCTAGGGGATGTTGCAGGAAATCCCAGTGACAGAACCTGACTCCCCAAGGTCAGGGAAGGTATTTCTCGGACTTCCCCGAGCAGGGAACACCTGTGACTGAAGAGAGCTGCGTGGAGTTGTCTCTCGAGCTCCCCCACTCAGTGACAATGGTTCCGGAATCATGAGCGTGGGGAGGTTCCACAAACGGTCGGCAACGCGTGGTTTCTAAGGGAATGCCTGTGCTCGACTCCCCTGAGAGTTTTCCTCATCTCTCTGTGCCAGGGAATGCTAGGAGGGTTTGCAGGAAATCCCAGTATCAGAGGCTTCCTCCCCAAGGACAGGGAAGTTATTTCTCGGACTTCCCCGAGCAGGGAACACCTGTGAATGAAGAGAGCTGCGTGGAGTTGTCTCTCGAGCTCCCCAACTCAATGACAATGTTTCCGGAATTCTGAGCGTGGGGAGGTTCCAGCAACGGTCGGCAGCGCGTGGGTTCTAACGGAATACCTGTGCTCGTCTCCCCTGAGGTTTTTCCTCATGTCTCTGTGCCAGGGAATGCTAGGGGGGTTTGCAGGAAATCCCAGTGACAGAGGCTGCCTCCCCAAGGTCAGGGAAGGTATTTCTCAAACTTCCCCGAGCAGGGAACACCTGTGACTGAAGAGAGCTGCATGGAGTTGTCTCTCGAGCTCCCACACTCAATGACAATGGTTCCGGAATCCTGAGCGTGGGGAGGTTCCACCAACGGTCGGCAGCACGTGGGTACTAAGGGAATGCCTGTGCTCGTCTCCCCTGAGTGTTTTCCTCATGTCTCTGTGCCAGGGAATGCTAGGGGCGTTTGCAGGAAATCCCAGTGACAGAGGCTGCCTCCCCAAAGTCAGGGAAGGTATTTCTCAAACTTCGCCGAGCAGGGAACACCTGTGACTGAAGAGAGCTGCGTGGAGTTGTCTCTCGAGCTCCCCCACTCAATGACAATGTTTCCGGAATCCTGAGCGTGGGGAGGTTCCACCAACGGTCGGCAGCGCGTGGGTTCTAAGGGAATGCCTGTGCTCGACTCCCCTGAGTGTTTTCCTCATGTCTCTCTGCCAGGGAGTGCTAGTGGGGTTTGCAGGAATTCCCAGGGACAGAGGCTGCCTCCCCAAGGGCAGGGAAGTTATTTCTCGGACTTCCCCAGGCAGGGTACACCTGTGACTGAAGAGAGCTGCGTGGAGTTGTCTCTCGAGCTCCCCCACTCAATGACAATGGTTCCGGAATCCTGAGCGTGGGGAGGTTCCTCCAACGGTCGGCAGCGCTTGAGTTCGAACGGAATGCCTGTGCTCGTCTCCCCTGAGGGTTTTCCTCATGTCTCTGTGCCAGGGAATGCTAGGGGGGTTTGCAGGAAATCCCAGTGACAGAGGCTGCCTCCCCAAGTTCAGGGAAGTTTTTTCTCGGACGTCCCCGATCAGGGAACACCTGTGACTGAAGAGAGCTTCGTGGAGTTGTCTCTTGAGTTCCCCCACTCAATGAAAATGGTTCCGGGATCCTGAGCGTGGGGAGGTTCCACCAACTGTCGGCAGCGCGTGGGTTCTACGTGAATGACTGTGCTCGTCTCCCCTGAGGGTTTTCCTCATGTCTCTGTGCCAGGGAATGCTTGGGGGGGTTGCAGGAAATCCCAGTGACAGAGGCTGCCTCCCCAAGGTCAGGGAAGGTATTTCTCGGACTTCCCCGAGCAGGGAACACCTGTGACTGAAGAGAGCTGCGTGGAGTTGTCTCTCGAGCTCCCCCACTCAATGACAATGGTTCCGGAATCCTGAGCGTGGGGAGGTTCCACCAACAGTCGGCAGCGCTTCGGTTCTAACGGAATGCCTGTGCTCGTCTCCCCTGATTGTTTTCCTCATATCTCTGTGCCAGGGAATGCTAGGGAGGTTTGCAGGAAATCCCAGTGACAGAGGCTGCCTCCCCAAGGTCAGGGAAGTTATTTCTCGGACTTCCCCGAGCAGGGAACACCTGTGACTGAAGAGAGCTGCGTGGAGTTGTCTCTCGAGCTCCCCCACTCAATGACAATGGTTCCGGAATCCTGAGCGTGGGAAGGTTCCACCAACAGTCGGCAGCGCGTTGGTTCGAAGGGAATGCCTATGCTCGTCTCCCCTGAGGGTTTTCCTCATGTCTCTGTGCCAAGGAATGCTAGGGGGGGTTGCAGGAAATCCCAGTGACAGAGGCTGTCTCCCGAAGGTCAGGGAAGGTATTTCTTGGACTTCCCCGAGCAGGGAACACCTGTGAATGAAGAGAGCTGCGTGGAGTTGTCTCTCGAGATCCCCCACTCAATGACTATGGTTCCGGAATCCTGAGCGTGTGGAGGTTCCACCAACGGTCGTCAGCGCATGGGTTCTAATTGAGTGCCTGTGCTCGTCTCCACTGAGGGTGTTCCTCATGTCTCTGTGCCAGGGAATGCTAGGGGGGTTTGCAGGAAATCCCAGTGACAGAGGCTGCCTCCCCAAGATCAGGGAAGGTATTTCTCAAACTTCCCCGAGCAGGGAACACCTGTGAATGAAGAGAGCTGCGTGGAGTTGTCTCTCGAGCTCCCACACTCAATGAAAATGATTCCGGAATCCTGAGCGTGGGGAGGTTCCACCAACGGTCGGCAGCGCGTGGGTTCTAAGGGAATGCCTGTGCTCGTCTCCCCTGAGTGTTTTCCTCATGTCTCTGTGCCAGGGAATGCTAGTGGGGTTTGCAGGAAATCCCAGTGACAGAGGCTGCCTCCCCAAGTCAGGGAAGGTATTTCTCAAACTTCCCCTATCAGGGTACACCTGTGACTGAAGAGAGCTGCGTTGAGTTGTCTCTCGAGCTCCCCCACTCAATGACAATGGTTCCGGAATCCCGAGCGTGGGGAGGTTCCTCCAACGGTCGGCAGCGCTTGGGTTCGAACGGAATGCCTGTGCTCGTCTCCCCTGAGGGTTTTCCTCATGTCTCTGTGCCAGGGAATGCAAGGGGTTGTTGCAGGAAATCCCAGCGACAAAGGCTACCTCCCCAACGGCAGGGAAGTAATTTCTCGGACTTCCCCGTGCAGGGAACACCTGTGACTGAAGAGAGCTGCGTGTAGTTGTCTCTAGAGATCCCCCACTCAATGACAATGGTTCCGGAATCCTGAGCGTGGGGAGGTTCCACCAATGGTCGGCAGCGCGTGGGTTCTAATGGAATGACTGTGCTCGTCTCCCCTGAGGGTTTTCCTCATGTCTCTGTGCCAGGGAATGCTAGGGGGGTTTGCAGGAAATCCCAGTGACAGAGGCTGCCTCCCCAAGGTCAGGGAAGGTATTTCTCGGACTTCCCCGATCAGGGAACACCTGTGAATGAAGGGAGCTTCGTGGTGTTGTCTCTCGAGCTCCCCCACTCAATGACAATTGTTCCGGAATCCTGAGCGTGGGGAGGTTCCACCAACGGTCGGCAGCGCTTGGGTTCTAAGGGAATGCCTGTGATAGTCTCCCCTGAGGGTTTTCCTCATGTCTCTGTGCCAGGGAATGCTAGGGTGTGTTGCAGGAAATCCCAGTGACAGAGGCTGCCTCCCCAAGGTCAGGAAAGGTATTTATCGGACTTCCCCGAGCAGGGAACACCTGTGACTGAAGAGAGCTGCGTGGAGCTGTCTCTCGAGATCCCCCACTCATTGATTATGGTTCCGGAATCATGAGCGTGGGGAGGTTCCACCAACGGTCAGCAGCGCGTGGGTTCTAAGGGAGTGCATGTGCTCGTCTCCCCTGAGGGTTTTTTTCATGTCTCTGTGCCAGGGATAGCTAGGGGGGGTTGCAGGAAATCCCAGTGACAGAGGATGCCTCCCCAAGGGCAGGGAAGATATTTCTCGAACTTCCCCGAGCAGGGAACACCTGTGACTGAAGAGAGCTGCGTGGAGTTGTCTCTCGAGCTCCCCCACTCAATGACAATGGTTCCGGAATCCTGAGCGTGGGGAGGTTCCACCAACGGTCGGCAGCGCGTTGGTTCGAAGGGAGTGCCTGTGGTCGTCTCCCCTGAGGGTTTTCCTCATGTCTCTGTGCCAGGAAATGCTAGGGGCGGTTGCAGTAAATCCCAGTGACAGAGGTTGCCTCCCCAAGGTCAGGGAAGATATTTCTCGGACTTCCCAGAGCAGGGAACACCTGTGACTGAAGAGAGCTGCGTGGAGTTGTCTCTCGAGCTCCCCTACTCAATGACAATGTTTCCGGAATCCTGAGCGTGGGGAGGTTACACCAACGGTCGGCAGCGCGTGGTTTCTAGGGGAATGCCGGTGCTCGTCTCCCCTGAGGGTTTTCCTCATGTCTCTGTGCCAGGGAATGCTAGGAGGGTTTACAGGAAATCCCAGTGATAAAGGCTGCCTCCCCAAGGTCAGGGAAGCTATTTCTCGGACTTCCCCGAGCAGGGAACACCTGTGACTGAAGAGAGCTGCGTGGAGTTGTCTCTCGATATCCCCCACTCAATGACTATGGTTCCGGAATCCTGAGCGTGGGGAGGTTCCACCAACGGTCGGCAGCGCGTGGGTTCTAAGGGAGTGCCTGTTCTCATCTCCCCTGACCGTTTTCCTCATGTGTCTGTGCCAGGGAATGCTAGGGGTTGTTGCAGGAAACCCCAGTGACAGAGGCTGCCTCCCCAAGGTCAGGGAAGGTATTTCTCGCACTTCCCCAAGCAGGGAACACCTGTGACTGAAGAGAGCTGCATCGAGTTGTCTCTCGAACTCCCCCACTCAATGAAAATGGTTCCAGAATCCTGACCGTGGGGAGGTCCCACCAACGGTCGGCAGCGCGTGGGTTCTAACGGAATGCCTGTGCTCGTCTCCCCTGAGGGTTTTCCTCATGTCTCTGTGCCAGGGAATGCTAGGGCTTGTTGCAGGAAATCCCAGTGACAGAGGCTGCCTCCCCAAGGTCAGGAAAGGTATTTCTCGGACTTCCCCGAGCAGGGAACACCTGTGACTGAAGAGAGCTGCGTGGAGTTCTCTCTCGAACTCCCCCACTCAATGACTATGGTTCCGAAATCCTGAGCGTGGGGAGGTTCCACCAACGGTCGGCAGCGCGTGGATTCTAAGGGAATGCCTGTGCTCGTCTCCCCTGAGTGTTTTCCTCATGTCTCTGTGCCAGGGAATGCTAGGGGGTGTTGCAGGAAATCCCAGTGACAGAGGCTGCCTCCCCAAGTTCAGGGAAGTTATTTCTCGGACTTCCCCGAGCAGGGAACACCTGTGACTGAAGAGAGCTGCGTGGAGTTGTCTCTCGAGCTCCCCCACTCAGTGACAATGGTTCCGGAATCATGAGCGTGGGGAGGTTCCACCAACGGTCGGCAACGCGTGGTTTCTAAGGGAATGCCTGTGCTCGTCTCCCCTGAGAGTTTTCCTCATGTCTCTGTGCCAGGAAATGCTAGACGGGGTTGCAGGAAATCCCAGTATCAGAGGCTTCCTCCCCAAGGACAGGGAAGTTATTTCTCGGACTTCCCCGAGCAGGGAACACCTGTGACTGAAGAGAGCTGCGTGGAGTTGTCTCTCGAGCTCCCCCAATCAATGACAATGTTTCCGGAATCCTGAGCGTGGGGAGGTTCCACCAACGGTCGGCAGCGCGTGGGTTCTAAGGGAATGCATGTGCTCGACTCCCCTGAGTGTTTTCCTCATATCTCTGTCCCAGGGAATGCTAGGGGGGTTTGCAGGAAATCCCAGTGACAGTGGCTGACTCCCCAAGGTCAGGGAATGTATTTCTCGGACTTACCCGAGCAGGGAACACCTGTGAATGAAGAGAGCTGCGTGGAGTTTTCTCTCGAGCTCCCCCACTCAATGACAATGGTTCCGGAATCCTGAGCGTGGGGAGGTTCCACCAACGGTCGGCAGCGCGTTGGTTCGAAGGGAGTGCTGGTGCTCGTCTCCCCTGAGGGTTTTCCTCATGTCTCTGTGCCAGGAAATGCTAGGGGGGGTTGCAGGAAATCCCAGTGACAGAGGCTGCCTCCCCAAGGTCAGGGAAGTTATTTCTCGGACTTCCCAGAGCAGGGAACACCTGTAACTGAAGAGAGCTGCGTGGAGTTGTCTCTCGAGATCCCCCACTCAATGACTATGTTTCCGGAATCCTGAGCGTGGGGAGGTTCCACCAACGGTCGGCAGCGCGTGGGTTCTAAGGGAGTGCCTGTTCTCGTCTCCCCTGACGGTTTTCCTCATGTCTCTGTGCCAGGGAATGCTAGGGGTTGTTGCAGGAAATCCCAGTGACAGAGGCTGCCTCCACAAGGTCAGGGATGGTTTTTCTCTCACTTCCCCAAGCAGGGAACACCTGTGAATGAAGAGAGCTGCGTGGAGTTGTCTCTCGAACTCCCCCACTCAATGACAATATTTCCGGAATCCTGAGCTTGGGGAGGTTCCACCAACGGTCGGCAGCGCGTGGGTTCTAACGGAATGCCTGTGCTCGCCTCCCCTGAGGGTTTTCCTCATGTCTCTGTGCCAGGGAATGCTAGGGGGGTTTGCAGGAAATCCCAGTGTCAGAGTCTGCTTCCCCAAGGTCAGGGAAGGTTTTTCTCGCACTTCCCCGAGCAGGGAACACCTGTGAATGAAGAGAGCTGCGTGGAGTTGTCTCTCGAGCTCCCCCACTCAATGACAATGTTTCCGGAATCCTGAGCGTGGGGAGGTTCCACCAACGGTCGGCAGCGCGTGGGTTCTAACGGAATGCCTAAGCTAGACTCCCCTGGGTTTTTTCCTAATGTCTCTGTGCCAGGGAATGCTAGGGGGTGTTGCAGGAAATCCCAGTGACAGAGGCTGCCTCCCAAAGGTCAGGGAATGTATTTCTCGGACTTCCCCGTGCAGGGAACACCTGTGACTGAAGAGAGCTGCGTGGAGTTGTCTCTCGAGATCCCCCACTCAATGACAATGGTTCCGGTATCCTGAGCGTCGGGAAGTTCCACCAACGGTCGGCAGCGCGTGGTTTCTAAGGGAATGCCTGTGCTCGTCTCCCCTAAGGTTTTTCCTCATTTCTCTGTGCCAGGGAATGCTAGGAGGGTTTGCAGGAAATCCCAGTGACAGAGGCTGCCTCCCCAAGGTCAGGGAAGGTATTTCTCGGACTTCCCCGAGCAGGGAACACCTGTGACTGAAGAGAGCTGCGTGGAGTTGTCTCTCGAGCTCCCCCACTCAATGACTATGGTTCCGGAATCCTGAGCGTGGGGAGGTTCCACCAACGGTCGGCAGCGCGTGGATTCTAAGGGAATGCCTGTGCTCGTCTCCCCTGAGTGTTTTCCTCATGTCTCTGTGCCAGGGAATGCTAGGTGGTGTTGCAGGAAAACCCAGTGACAGAGGCTGCCTCCCCAAGGTCAGGGAAGATATTTCTCGGACTTCCCCGAGCAGGGAACACCTGTGACAGAAGAGAGCTGCGTGGAGTTGTCTCTCGAGCTCCCCCACTCAATGACAATGGTTCCGGAATCCTGAGCGTGGGGAGGTTCCACCAACGGTCGGCAGCGCGTGGGTTCTAAGGGAATGCCTGTGCTCGTCTCCCCTGAAGTTTTTCCTCATGTCTCTGTGCCAGGTAATGCTAGGGGGGTTTGCAGGAATTCCCAGTGACAGAGGCTGCCTCCCCAAGGTCAGGGAAGTTATTTCTCAAACTTCCCCGAGCAGGGAACACCTGTGAATGAAGAGAGCTGCGTGGAGTTGTCTCTCGAGCTCCCACACTCAATGACAATGGTTCCGGAATCCTGAGCGTGGGGAGGTTCCACCAACGGTCGGCAGCGCGTGGGATCTAAGGGAATGCCTGTGCTCGACTCCCCTGAGTGTTTTCCTCATGTCTCTCTGCCAGGGAATGCTGGTGGGGGTTGCAGGAATTCCCAGTGACAGAGGCTGTCTCCCCAATGTCAGGGAAGGTATTTCTCGCATATCCCTGAGCAGGGAACTCCTGTGATTGAAGAGAGCTGCGTCGAGTTTTCTCTCGAACTAACCACTCAATGACAATGGTTCCGGAATCATGAGCGTGGGGAGGTTCCACCAACGGTCGGCAGCGCGTGGTTTCTAAGGGAATGCCTGTGCTCGTCTCCCCTGAGGGATTTCCTCATGTCTCTGTGCCAGGGAATGCAAGGGGGTGTTTCAGGAAATCCCAGTGACAGAGGATGCCTCCCCAACGGCAGGGAAGTTATTTCTCGAACTTCCCCGTGCAGGGAACACCTGTGACTGAAGAGAGCTGCGTGGAGTTGTCTCTAGAGATCCCCCACTCAATGACAATGGTTCCGGAATCCTGAGCGTATGGAGGTTCCACCAACGGTCGGCAGTGCGTTGGTTCAAAGGGAATGCCTGTGCTCGTCTCCCCTGAGGGTTTTCCTCATGTCTCTGTGCCTGGGAACGCTAGGGTGTGTTGCAGGAAATCCCAGTAACAGAGGCTGCCTCCCCAAGGTCAGGGAAGGTATTTCTCGGACTTCCCCGAGCAGGGAACACCTGTGAATGAAGAGAGCTGCATGGAGTTGTCTCTCGAGCTCCCCCACTCAATGACAATGGTTCCGGAATCCTGAGCGTGGGGAGGTTCCACCAACGGTCGGCAGCACGTGGGTTCTAAGGGAATGCCTGTGCTAGTCTCCCCTGAGGGTTTTCCTCATGTCTCTGTGCCAGGGAATGCTAGGGTGTGTTGCAGGAAATCCCAGTAACAGAGGCTGCCTCCCCAAGGTCAGGGAAGGTATTTCTCGGACTTCCCCGAGCAGGGAACACCTGTGACTGAAGAGAGCTGCGTGGAGTTGTCTCTCGAGATCCCCCACTCATTGAATATGGTTCCGGAATCCTGAGCGTGGGGAGGTTCCACCAACGGTCGGCAGCGCGTGGGTTCTAATGGAGTGCCTGTGCTCGTCTCCCCTGAGGGTTTTTTTCATGTCTCTGTGCCAGGGAATGCTAGGGGGAGTTGCAGGAAATCCCAGTGACAGAGGCTGCCTCCGCAAGGGCAGGGAAGATATTTCTCGAACTTCCCCGAGCAGGGAACACCTGTGACTGAAGAGAGCTGCGTGGAGTTGTCTCTCGAGCTCCCCCACTCAATGAGAATGGTTCCGGAATCCTGAGCGTGGGGAGGTTCCACCAACGGTCGGCAGCGCGTTGGTTCGAAGGGAGTGCCTGTGATCGTCTCCCCTGAGGATTTTCCTCATGTCTCTGTGCCAGGAAATGCTAGGGGGGGTTGCAGGAAATCCCAGTGACAGAGGCTGCCTCCCCAAGGTCAGGGAAGGTATTTCTCAAACTTCCCCGAGCAGGGAACACCTGTGACTGAAGAGAGCTGCGTGGAGTTGTCTCTCGAGCTCCCACACTCAATGACAATGGTTCCGGAATCCTGAGCGTGGGGAGGTTCCACCAACGGTCGGCAGCACGTGGGTCCTAAGGGAATGCCTGTGCTCGTCTCCCCTGAGTGTTTTCCTCATGTCTCTGTGCCAGGGAATGCTAGGGGGGTTTGCAGGAAATCCCAGGGACAGAGGCTGCCTCCCCAAGGTCAGGGAAGGTATTTCTCGGACTTCCCCGAGCAGGGAACACCTGTGACTGAAGAGAGCTGCGTGGAGTTCTCTCTCGAGCTCCCCCACTCAATGACTATGGTTCGGAAATCCTGAGCGTGGGGAGGTTCCACCAACGGTCGGCAGCGCGTGGATTCTAAGGGAATGCCTGTGCTCGTCTCCCCTGAGTGTTTTCCACATGTCTCTGTGCCAGGGAATGCTAGGTGGTGTTGCAAGAAATCCCAGTGACAGAGGCTGCCTCCCCAAGTTCAGGGAAGGTTTTTCTCGGACTTCCCCGAGCAGGGAACACCTGTGACTGAAGATAGCTGCGTGGAGTTTTCTCTCTAGCTCCCCCACTCAATGACAATGGTTCCGGAATCCTGAGCGTGGGGAGGTTCCAGCAACGGTCGGCAGTGCGTGGGTTCTAACGGAATGCCTGTGCTCGTCTCCCCTGAGGTTTTTCCACATTTCTCTGTGCCACGGAATGCTAGGGGATGTTGCAGGAAATCCCAGTGACAGAACCTGACTCCCCAAGGTCAGGGAAGTTATTTCTCGGACTTCCCCGAGCAGGGAACACCTGTGACTGAAGAGAGCTGCGTGGAGTTGTCTCTCGAGCTCCCCCACTCAGTGACAATGGTTCCGGAATCATGAGCGTGGGGAGGTTCCACCAACGGTCGGCAACGCGTGGTTTCTAAGGGAATGCCTGTGCTCGACTCCCCTGAGAGTTTTCCTCATCTCTCTGTGCCAGGGAATGCTAGGAGGGTTTGCAGGAAATCCCAGTATCAGAGGCTTCCTCCCCAAGGACAGGGAAGTTATTTCTCGGACTTCCCCGAGCAGGGAACACCTGTGAATGAAGAGAGCTGCGTGGAGTTGTCTCTCGAGCTCCCCCACTCAATGACAATGTTTCCGGAATCCTGAGCGTGGGGAGGTTTCAGCAACGGTCGGCAGCGCGTGGGTTCTAACGGAATACCTGTGCTCGTCTCCCCTGAGGTTTTTCCTCATGTCTCTGTGCCAGGGAATGCTATTGGGGTTTGCAGGAAATCCCAGTGACAGAGGCTGCCTCCCCAAGGTCAGGGAAGGTATTTCTCAAACTTCCCCGAGCAGGGAACACCTGTGACTGAAGAGAGCTGCGTGGAGTTGTCTCTCGAGCTCCCACACTCAATGACAATGGTTCCGGAATCCTGAGCGTGGGGAGGTTCCACCAACGGTCGGCAGCACGTGGGTCCTAAGGGAATGCCTGTGCTCGTCTCCCCTGAGTGTTTTCCTCATGTCTCTGTGCCAGGGAATGCTAGGGGGGTTTGCAGGAAATCCCAGTGACAGAGGCTGCCTCCCCAAGGTCAGGGAAGGTATTTCTCGGACGTCCCCGATCAGGGAACACCTGTGACTGAAGAGAGCTTCGTGGAGTTGTCTCTTGAGCTCCCCCACTCAATGAAAATGGTTCCGGAATCCTGAGCGTGGGGAGGTTCCACCAACTGTCGGCAGCGCATGGGTTCTACGTGAATGACTGTGCTCGTCTCCCCTGAGGGTTTTCCTCATGTCTCTGTGCCAGGGAATGCTTGGGGGGGTTGCAGGAAATCCCAGTGACAGAGGCTGCCTCCCCAAGGTCAGGGAAGGTATTTCTCGGACTTCCCCGAGCAGGGAACACCTGTGACTGAAGAGAGCTGCGTGGAGTTGTCTCTCGAGCTCCCCCACTCAATGACAATGGTTCCGGAATCCTGAGCGTGGGGAGGTTCCACCAACGGTCGGCAGCGCTTCGGTTCTAACGGAATGCCTGTGCTCGTCTCCCCTGATGGTTTTCCTCATATCTCTGTGCCAGGGAATGCTAGGGGGGTTTGCAGGAAATCCCAGTGACAGAGGCTGCCTCCCCAAGGTCAGGGAAGTTATTTCTCGGACTTCCCCGAGCAGGGAACACCTGTGACTGAAGAGAGCTGCGTGGAGTTGTCTCTCAAGCTCCCCCACTCAATGACAATGGTTCCGGAATCCTGAGCGTGGGAAGGTTCCACCAACAGTCGGCAGCGCGTTGGTTCGAAGGGAATGCCTATGCTCGTCTCCCCTGAGGGTTTTCCTCATGTCTCTGTGCCAAGGAATGCTAGGGGGGGTTGCAGGAAATCCCAGTGACAGAGGCTGTCTCCCCAAGGTCAGGGAAGGTATTTCTTGGACTTCCCCGAGCAGGGAACACCTGTGAATGAAGAGAGCTGCGTGGAGTTGTCTCTCGAGCTCCCCCACCCAATGACAATGGTTCCGGAATCCTGAGCTTGGGGAGGTTCCACCAAGGGTCTGCAGCGCGTGGGTTCTAAGGGAATGCCTGTGCTCGTCTCCCCTGAGTGTTTTCCTCATGTCTCTGTGCCAGGGAATGCTAGGGGGGGTTGCAGGAATTCCCAGTGACAGAGGCTGCCTCCCCAAGGTCAGGGAAGGTATTTCTCGGACTTCCCCAAGCAGGGAACACCTGTGAAAGAAGAGAGCTGCGTGGAGTTGTCTCTCGAGATCCCCCACTCATTGACTAAGTTTCCGGAATCCTGAGCGTGTGGAGGTTCCACCAACGGTCGGCAGCGCGTGGGTTCTAAGGGAGTGCCTGTGCTCGTCTCCCCTGAGGGTTTTTTTCATGTCTCTGTGCCAGGGAATGCTAGGAGGGTTTCCAGGATATCCCAGTGACAGAGGCTGCCTCCCCAAGGTCAGGGAAGGTATTTCTCGGACTTCCCAGAGCAGGGAACACCTGTGACTGAAGAGTGCTGCGTGGAGTTGTCTCTCGAGCTCCCCCACTCAATGACAATGGTTCCGGAATCCTGAGCGTGGGGAGGTTCCACCAACGGTCGGCAGCGCGTTGGTTCGAAAGGAGTGCCGGTGCTCGTCTCCCCTGAGGGTTTTCCTCATGTCTCTGTGCCAGGAAATGCTAAGGGGGGGTTGCAGGAAATCCCAGTGACAGAGGTTGCCTCCCCAAGGTCAGGGAATTTATTTCTCGGACTTCCCAGAGCAGGGAACACCTGTGACTGAAGAGTGCTGCGTGGAGTTGTCTCTCGAGCTCCCCTACTCAATGACAATGTTTCCGGAATCCTGAGCGTGGGGAGGTTACACCAACGGTCGGCAGCGCGTGGGTTCTAAGGGAGTGCCTGTTCTCGTCTCCCCTGACGGTTTTCCTCATGTCTCTGTGCCAGGGAATGCTAGGGGTTGTTGCAGGAAATCCCAGTGACAGAGGCTGCCTCCCTAAGGTCAGGGAAGGTATTTCTCGCACTTCCCCAAGCAGGGAACACCTGTGACTGAAGAGAGCTGCGTCGAGTTGTCTCTCGAACTCCCCCACTCAATGACAATGGTTCCAGAATCCTGAGCGTGGGTAGGTCCCACCAACGGTCGGCAGCGCGTGGGTTCTAACGGAATGCCTGTGCTCGTCTCCCCTGAGGGTTTTCCTCATGTCTCTGTGCCAGGGAATGCTAGGGCTTGTTGCAGGAAATCCCAGTGACAGAGGCTGCTTCCCCAATGTCAGGAAAGGTATTTCTCGGACTTCCCCGGGCAGGGAACACTTGTGACTGAAGAGAGCTGCGTGGAGTTGTCTCTCGAGATCCCCCACTCAATGACTATGGTTCCGGAATCCTGAGCGTGGGGAGGTTCCACCAACGGTCGGCAGCGCGTGGTTACTAAAGGAGTGCCTGTGCTCGTCTCCCCTGTGGGTTTTCCTCATGTCTCTCTGCCAGAGAATGCTAGGGGGGGTTGCAGGAAATCCCAGTGACAGAGGCTGCCTCCCCAAGGTCAGGGAAGGTATTTCTCGGACTTCCCCGAGCAGGGAACACCTGTGACTGAAGAGAGCTGCGTGGAGTTTTCTCTCGAGCTCCCCCACTCAATGACAATGGTTCCGGTATCCTGAGCGTCGGGAAGTTCCACCAACGGTCGGCAGCGCGTGGTTTCTAAGGGAATGCCTGTGCTCGTCTCCCCTAAGGGTTTTCCTCATTTCTCTGTGCCAGGGAATGCTAGGAGGGTTTGCAGGAAATCCCAGTGACAGAGGCTGCCTCCCCAAGGTCAGGGAAGGTATTTCTCGGACTTCCCCGAGCAGGGAACACCTGTGACTGAAGAGAGCTGCGTGGAGTTGTCTCTCGAGCTCCCCCACTCAATGACTATGGTTCCGGAATCCTGAGCGTGGGGAGGTTCCACCAACGGTCGGCAGCGCGTGGATTCTAAGGGAATGCCTGTGCTCGTCTCCCCTGAGTGTTTTCCTCATGTCTCTGTGCCAGGGAATGCTAGGTGGTGTTGCAGGAAAACCCAGTGACAGAGGCTGCCTCCCCAAGGTCAGGAAAGATATTTCTCGGACTTCCCCGAGCAGGGAACACCTGTGACAGAAGAGAGCTGCGTGGAGTTGTCTCTCGAGCTCCCCCACTCAATGACAATGGTTCCGGAATCCTGAGCGTGGGGAGGTTCCACCAACGGTCGGCAGCGCGTGGGTTCTAAGGGAATGCCTGTGCTCGTCTCCCCTGAAGTTTTTCCTCATGTCTCTGTGCCAGGTAATGCTAGGGGGGTTTGCAGGAATTCCCAGTGACAGAGGCTGCCTCCCCAAGGTCAGGGAAGTTATTTCTCAAACTTCCCCGAGCAGGGAACACCTGTGAATGAAGAGAGCTGCGTGGAGTTGTCTCTCGAGCTCCCACACTCAATGACAATGGTTCCGGAATCCTGAGCGTGGGGAGGTTCCACCAACGGTCGGCAGCGCGTGGGATCTAAGGGAATGCCTGTGCTCGACACCCCTGAGTGTTTTCCTCATGTCTCTCTGCCAGGGAATGCTAGTGGGGGTTGCAGGAATTCCCAGTGACAGAGGCTGTCTCCCCAATGTCAGGGAAGGTATTTCTCGCACATCCCTGAGCAGGGAACTCCTGTGATTGAAGAGCTGCGTCGAGTTTTCTCTCGAACTAACCACTCAATGACAATGGTTCCGGAATCATGAGCGTGGGGAGGTTCCACCAACGGTCGGCAGCGCGTGGTTTCTAAGGGAATGCCTGTGCTCGTCTCCCCTGAGGGATTTCCTCATGTCTCTGTGCCAGGGAATGCAAGGGGGTGTTTCAGGAAATCCCAGTGACAGAGGCTGCCTCCCCAACGGCAGGGAAGTTATTTCTCGGACTTCCCCGTGCAGGGAACACCTGTGACTGAAGAGAGCTGCGTGGAGTTGTCTCTAGAGATCCCCCACTCAATGACAATGGTTCCGGAATCCTGAGCGTATGGAGGTTCCACCAACGGTCGGCAGTGCGTTGGTTCAAAGGGAATGCCTGTGCTCGTCTCCCCTGAGGGTTTTCCTCATGTCTCTGTGCCTGGGAATGCTAGGGTGTGTTGCAGGGAATCCCAGTAACAGAGGCTGCATCCCCAAGGTCAGGGAAGGTATTTCTCGGACTTCCCCGAGCAGGGAACACCTGTGAATGAAGAGAGCTGCGTGGAGTTGTCTCTCGAGCTCCCCCACTCAATGACAATGGTTCCGGAATCCTGAGCGTGGGGAGGTTCCACCAACGGTCGGCAGCACGTGGATTCTAAGGGAATGCCTGTGCTAGTCTCCCCTGAGGGTTTTCCTCATGTCTCTGTGCCAGGGAATGCTAGGGTGTGTTGCAGGAAATCCCAGTAACAGAGGCTGCCTCCCCAAGGTCAGGGAAGGTATTTCTCGGACTTCCCCGAGCAGGGAACACCTGTGACTGAAGAGAGCTGCGTGGAGTTGTCTCTCGAGATCCCCCACTCATTGAATATGGTTCCGGAATCCTGAGCGTGGGGAGGTTCCACCAACGGTCGGCAGCGCGTGGGTTCTAATGGAGTGCCTGTGCTCGTCTCCCCTGAGGGTTTTTTTCATGTCTCTGTGCCAGGGAATGCTAGGGGGAGTTGCAGGAAATCCCAGTGACAGAGGCTGCCTCCGCAAGGGCAGGGAAGATATTTCTCGAACTTCCCCGAGCAGGGAACACCTGTGACTGAAGAGAGCTGCGTGGAGTTGTCTCTCGAGCTCCCCCACTCAATGAGAATGGTTCCGGAATCCTGAGCGTGGGGAGGTTCCACCAACGGTCGGCAGCGCGTTGGTTCGAAGGGAGTGCCTGTGATCGTCTCCCCTGAGGGTTTTCCTCATGTCTCTGTGCCAGGAAATGCTAGGGGGGGTTGCAGGAAATCCCAGTGACAGAGGTTGCCTCCCCAAGTTCAGGGAAGGTATTTCTCGGACTTCCCAGAGCAGGGAACACCTGTGACTGAAGAGAGCTGCGTGGAGTTGTCTCTCGAGATCCCCCACTCAATGACTATGGTTCCGGAATCCTGAGCGTGGGGAGGTTCCACCAACGGTCGGCAGCGCGTGGGTTCTAAGGGAGTGCCTGTTCTCGTCTCCCCTGACGATTTTCCTCATATCTCTGTGCCAGGGAATGCTAGGGGTTGTTGCAGGAAATCCCAGTGACAGAGGCTGCCTCCCCAAAGTCAGGGAAGGTATTTCTCACACTTCCCCAAGCAGGGAACACCTGTGACTGAAGAGAGCTGCGTCGAGTTGTCTCTCGAACTCCCCCACACAATGACAATGGTTCCAAAATCCTGAGCGTGGGGAGGTCCCACCAACGGTCGGCAGCGCGTGGGTTCTAACGGAATGCCTGTGCTCGTCTCCCCTGAGGGTTTTCCTCATGTCTCTGTGCCAGGGAATGCTAGGGCTTGTTGCAGGAAATCCCAGTGACAGAGTCTGCCTCCCCACGGTCAGGAAAGGTATTTCTCGGACTTCCCCGAGCAGGGAACACCTGTGACTGAATAGAGCTGCGTGGAGTTGTCTCTCGAGATCCCCCACTCAATGACTATGGTTCCGGAATCCTGAGCGTGGGGAGGTTCCACCAACGGTCGGCAGCGCGTGGTTTCTAAAGGAGTGCCTGTGCTCGTCTCCCCTGAGGGTTTTCCTCATGTCTCTGTGCCAGGGAATGCTAGGGGGGGTTGCAGGAAATCCCAGTGACAGAGGCTGCCTCCCCAAGGTCAGGGAAGGTATTTCTCGCACTTCCCCAATCAGGGAACACCTGTGACTGAAGAGAGCTGCGTCGAGTTTTCTCTCGATCTCCCCCACTCAATGACAATGGTTCCGGAAGCCTGAGCGTGGGGAGGTTCCACCAACGGTCGGCAGCGCGTGGGTTCTAAGGGAATGCCTGTGCTCGTCTCCCCTGAGGGTTTTCCTCATGTCTCTGTGCCAGGGAATGCTAGCGGTGGTTTCAGGAAATCCCAGTGACAGAGGCTGCCTCCCAAAGGTCAGGGAAGTTATTTCTCGGACTTCCCCGAGCAGGGAACACCTGTGACTGAAGAGAGCTGCGTGGAGTTGTCTCTCGAGCTCCCCCACTCAATGACAATGGTTCTGGAATCCTGAGCGTGGAGAGGTTCCACCAAAGGTCGGCAGCGCTTCGGTTCTAACGGAATGCCTGTCCTCGTCTCCCTTGAGTGTTTTCCTCATATCTCTGTGCCAGGGAATGCTAGGGGGGTTTGCAGGAAATCCCAGTGACAGAGGCTGCCTCCCCAAGGTCAGGGAAGGTATTTCTCGGACTTCCCCGAGCAGGGAACACCTGTGACTGAAGAGAGCTGCGTGGAGTTGTCTCTCGAGATCCCCCTCTCATTGACTATGTTTCCGGAATCCTGAGCGTGGGGAGGTTCCACCAACGGTCGGCAGCGCGTGGGTTCTAAGGGAATGCCTTTGCACGTCTCCCCTGAGTGTTTTCCACATGTCTCTGTGCCAGAGAATGCTAGGGGGTGTTGCAGGAAATCCCAGTGTCAGAGGCTGCCTCCCCAAGGACAGGGAAGTTATTTCTCGGACTTCCCAGTGCAGGGAACACCTGTGAGTGTAGAGAGCTGCGTGGAGTTGTCTCTCTTGCTCCCCCACTCAATTACAATGATTCCGGAATCCTGAGCGTGGGGAAGTTCCACCAACGGTCGGCAGCGCGTGGTTTCTAAGGGAATGCCTGTGCTCGTCTCCCCTGAGGGTTTTCCTCATGTCTCTTTGCCAGGGAATGCTAGGGGGGGTTGCAGGAAAACCCAGTGACAGAGGCTGCCTCCCCAAGGTCAGGGAAGGTATTTCTCGGACTTCCCCGAACAGGGAACACCTGTGACTGAAGAGAGCTGCGTGGAGTTATCTCTCGAGCTCCCCCTCTCAATGACAAAGATTCCGGATCCTGAGCGTGGGGAGGTTCCACCAACGGTCGGCAGCGCGTGGGTTCTAGGGAATGCCTGTGCTCGTCTCCCCTGAGAGTTTTCCTCATGTCTCTGTGCCAGGGAATGTTAGGGGGTGTTGCAGGAAATCCCAGTGACAGAGGCTGCCTCCCCAAGGTCAGGGAAGTTATTTTTCGGACTTCCCCAAGCAGGGAACACCTGTGACTGAAGAGAGCTGCGTGGAGTTGTCTCTCTAGCTCCCCACGCACTGACAATTTTTCCGGAATCCTGAGCGTGGGGACGTTCCACCACCGGTCGGCAGCGCGTGGGTTCTAAGGGAATGCCTGTGCTTGTCTCCCCTGAGGGTTTTCCTCATGTCTCTGTGCCAGGGAATGCTAGGGGTTGTTGCAGGAATTCCCAGTGACAGAGGCTGCCTCCCCAAGGTAAGGAAGTTTTTTCTCGCACTTCCCCGAGCAGGGAACACCTGTGAGTTAAGCGAGCTGCGTGGAGTTGTCTCTCGAGATCCCCCACTCAATGACAATGTTTCCGGAATCCTGAGCGTGGGGAGGTTCCACCAACGGTCGGCAGCGCGTGGGTTCTAACGGAATGCCTAAGCTAGACTTCCCTGGGTTTTTGCCTAATGTCTCTGTGCCAGGGAATGCTAGGGGGGTTTGCAGGAAATCCCAGTGACAGAGCCGTCCTCCCCAAGGTCAAGGAAGGTAGTTCTCAGAATTCCCCCGAGCATGTAACACCTGTGACTGAAGAGAGCTGCGTGGAGTTGTCTCTCTAGCTCCCCACGCACTGACAATTGTTCCGGAATCCTGAGCGTGGGGAGGTTCCACCAACGGTCGGCAGCGCGTGGGTTTTAAGGGAATGCCTGTGCTCGTCTTCCCTGAGGATTTTGCTCATGTGTATATGCCAGGGAATGCTAGGGGGGTTTGCAGGAAATCCCAGTGACAGAGGCTGCCTCCCCAAGGTCAAGGAAGGTAGTTCTCAGAATTCCCCCTAACAGGGAACACCTGTGACTGAAGAGAGCTACGTGGAGTTGTCTCTCTAGCCCCCCACGCACTGACAATTGTTCCGGAATCCTGAGCGTGGGGACGTTCCACCAACGGTCGGCAGAGCGTGGGTTCTAAAGGAATGCCTGTGCTCGTCTCCCCTGAGGATTTTCCTCATATCTCTGTGCCAGGGAATGCTAGGGGGGTTGCAGGAAATCCCAGTGACAGAGGCTGCCTCCCCAAGGTCAGGGAAGGTATTTCTCGGACTTCCCCGTGCAGGGAACACCTGTGACTGAAGAGAGCTGCGTGGAGTTGTCTCTCGAGCTCCCCCACTCAATGACAATGGTTCCGGAATCCTGAGCGTGGGGAGGTTCCACCAACGGAAGCAGTGCTTGGTTTCTAACGGAATGCCTGTGCTCGTCTCCCCTGAGGGATTTCCTCATGTCTCTTTGCCAGAGAATGCTAGGGTGTGTTGCAGGAAATCCCAGTGACAGAGGCTGCCTCCCCAAGGGCAGGGAAGTTATATCTCGGACTTCCCCTAGCAGGGAACACCTGTGACTGAAGAGAGCTGCGTGGAGTTGTCTCTCGAGCTCCCCCACTCAATGACAATGGTTCCGGATTCCTGAGCGTGGGGAGGTTCCTCCAACGGTCGGCAGCGCTTGGGTTCGAACGGAATGCCTCTGCTCGTCTCCCCTGAGGGTTTTCCTCATGTCTCTGTGCCAGGGAATTCTAGGGGGGTTTGCAGGAAATCCCAGTGACAGAGGCTGCCTCCCCAAGGTCAGGGAAGTTATTTCTCGGACTTCCCCGATCAGGGAACACCTGTGACTGAAGAGAGCTTCGTGGAGTTGTCTCTCGAGCTCCCCCACTCAATGACTATGGTTCCGGAATCCTGAGCGTGGGGAGGTTCCACCAACGGTCGGCAGAGCGTGGTTTCTAAGGGAATGCCTGTGCTCGTCTCCCCTGAGGGTTTTCCTCATGTCTCTGTGCCAGGGAATGCTAGGAGGGTTTCCAGGAAATCCCAGTGACAGAGGCTGCCTCCCCAAGGTCAGGGAAGTTATTTCTCGGACTTCCCCGAGCAGGGAACACCTGTGACTGAAGAGAGCTGCGTGGAGTTGTCTCTCGAGATCCCCCACTCAATGACTATGGTTCCGGAATCCTGAGCGTGGGGAGGTTCCACCAACGGTCGGCAGCGCGTGGGTTCTAAGGGAGTGCCTGTTCTCGTCTCCCCTGAGTGTTTTCCTCATGTCTCTGTGCCAGGGAATGCTAGGGGTTGTTGCAGGAAATCCCAGTGACAGAGGCTGCCTCCCCAAGGTCAGGGAAGGTATTTCTCGCACTTCCCCACGCAGGGAACACCTGTGACTGAAGAGAGCTGCGTCGAGTTGTCTCTCGAGCTCCCCCACTCAATGACAATGGTTCCGGAATCCTGAGCGTGGGGAGGTTCCACCAACGGTCGGCAGCGCGTGGGTTCTAACGGAATGCCTGTGCTCCTCTCCCCTGAGTGTTTTCCTCATGTCTCTGTTCCAGGGAATGCTAGGGGGGTTTGCAGGAAATCCCAGTGACAGAGGCTGCCTCCCCAAGGTCAGGGAACGTATTTCTCAAACTTCCCCAAGCAGGGAACACCTGTGACTGAAGAGAGCTGCGTGGAGTTGTCTCTCGAGCTCCCCCACCCAATGACAATGGTTCCGGAATCCTGAGCGTGGGGAGGTTCCACCAAGGGTCGGCAGCGCGTGGGTTCTAAGGGAATGCCTGTGCTCGTCTATCCTGAGAGTTTTCCTCATGTCTCTGGGCCAGGGAATGCTAGGGGGGGTTGCAGGAATTCCCAGTGACAGAGGCTGCCTCCCCAAGGTCAGGGAAGATATTTCTCGGACTTCCCCGAGCAGGGAACACCTGTGACTGAAGAGAGCTGCTGGAGTTGTCTCTCGAGCACCCCCACTCAATGACAATGGTTGCGGAATCCTGAGCGTGGGGAGGTTCCACCAACGGTCGGCAGCGCTTCGGTTCTAACGGAATGCCTGTGCTCGTCTATCCTGAGAATTTTCCTCATGTCTCTGTGCCAGGGAATGCTAGGGGGGTTTGCAGGAAATCCCAGTGACAGAGGCTGCCTCCCCAAGGTCAGGGAAGGTATTTCTCGGACTTCCCCAAGCAGGGAACACCTGTGACTGAAGAGATCTGCGTGGAGTTGTCTCTCGAGATCCCCCGATCATTGACTATGTTTCCGGAATCCTGAGCGTGGGGAGGTTCCACCAACGGTCGGCAGCGCGTGGGTTCTAAGGGAGTGCCTGTGCTCGTCTCCCCTGAGGGTTATTTTCATGTCTCTGAGCCAGGGAATGCTAGGGGGGTTTGCAGGAAATCCCAGTGACAGAGGCTGCCTCCCCAAGGTCAGGGAAGTTATTTCTCGGACTTCCCCGATCAGGGAACACCTGTGACTGAAGAGAGCTTCGTGGAGTTGTCTCTCGAGCTCCCCCACTCAATGACAATGGTTCCGGAATCCTGAGCGTGGGGAGGTTCCACCAACGGTCGGCAGCGCGTGGGTTCTAAGGGAATGCTTGTGCTAGTCTCCCCTGAGGGTTTTCCTCATCTCTCTGTGCCAGGGAATGCTAGGGGGGTTTGCAGGAAATCCCAGTGACAGAGGCTGCCTCCCCAAGGTCAGGGAAGTTATTTCTCAGACTTCCCCGATCAGGGAACACCTGTGACTGAAGAGAGCTGCGTCGAGTTGTCTCTCGAGCTCCCCCACTCAATGACTATGATTCCGGAATCCTGAGCGTGGGGAGGTTCCACCAACGGTCGGCAGCGCGTGGGTTCTAAGGGAATGCCTTTGCACGTCTCCCCTGAGGGTTTTCCACATTTCTCTGTGCCAGAGAATGCTAGGGTGTGTTGCAGGAAATCCCAGTGACAGAGGATGCCTCCCCAAGGACAGGGAAGGTATTTCTCGGACTTTCCAGTGCAGGGAACACCTGTGACTGTAGAGAGCTGCGTGGAGTTGTCTCTCTTGCTCCCCCACTCAATGACAATGATTCCGGAATCCTGAGCGTGGGGAAGTTCCACCAACGGTCGGCAGCGCGTGGTTTCTAAGGGAATGCCTGTGCTCGTCTCCCCTGAGGGTTTTCCTCATGTCTCTGTGCCAAGGAATGCTAGGGGGGGTTGCAGGAAATCCCAGTGACAGAGGCTGCCTCCCCAAGGTCAGGGAAGGTATTTCTCGGACTTCCGCGAACAGGGAACACCTGTGACTGAAGAGAGCTGCGTGGAGTTATCTCTCGAGCTCCCCCTCTCAATGACAATGATTCCGGATCCTGAGCGTGGGGAGGTTCCACCAACGGTCGGCAGCGCTTGGGTTCTAGGGAATGCCTGTGCTCGTCTCCCCTGAGAGTTTTCCTCATGTCTCTGTGCCAGGGAATGTTAGGGGGTGTTGCAGGAAATCCCAGTGACAGAGGCTGCATCCCCAAGGTCAGGGAAGTTATTTCTCGGATTTCCCCGAGCAGGGAACACCTGTGACTGAAGAGAGCTGCGTGGAGTTGTCTCTCGAACTCCCCCACTCAATGACAATAGTTCCGGAATCCTCAGCGTGGGGAGGTTCCACGAACGGTCGGCAGCGCGTGGGTTCTAACGGAATGCCTGTGCTCGTCTCCCCTGAGGGTTTTCCTCATGTCTCTGTGCCAGGGAATGCTAGGGCTTGTTGCAGGAAATCCCAGTGACAGAGGCTGCCTCCCCAAGGTCAGGAAAGGTATTTCTCGGACTTCCCCGAGCAGGGAACACCTGTGACTGAAGAGAGCTGCGTGGAATTGTCTCTCGAGCTCCCCCACTCAATGACAATGGTTCCGGAATCCTGAGCGTGGGGAGGTTCCACCAACGGTCGGCAGCGCGTGGGTTCTAAGGGAATGCCTGTGCTCGTCTTCCCTGAGGGTTTTGCTCATGTGTATGTGCCAGGGAATGCTAGGGGGGTTTGCAGGAAATCCCAGTGACAGAGGCTGCCTCCCCAAGGTCAAGGAAGGTAGTTCTCAGAATTCCCCCTAACAGGGAACACCTGTGACTGAAGAGAGCTGCGTGGAGTTGTCTCTCTAGCTCCCCACGCACTGACAATTGTTCCGGAATCCTGAGCGTGGGGACGTTCCACCAACGGTCGGCAGAGCGTGGGTTCTAAGGGAATGCCTGTGCTCGTCTCCCCTGAGGGTTTTCCTCATGTCTCTGTGCCAGGGAATGCTAGGGGTTGTTGCAGGAAATCCCAGTGACAGAGGCTGCCTCCCCAAGGTCAGGGAAGTTATTTCTCGGACTTCCCCGAGCAGGTAACACCTGTGACTGAAGAGAGCTGCGTGGAGTTGTCTCTCGAGCTCCCCCACTCAATGACAATGGCTCCGGAATCCTGAGCGTGGGGAGGTTCCACCAACGGTCGGCAGCGCTTGCGTTCTAACGGAATGCCTGTGCTCGTCTCCCCTGAGTGTTTTCCTCATATCTCTGTGCCAGGGAATGCTAGGGGGGTTTGCAGGAAATTCCAGTGACAGAGGCTGCCTCCCCAAGGTCAGGGAAGGTATTTCTCGGACTTCCCCAAGCAGGGAACACCTGTGACAGAAGAGAGCTGCGTGGAGTTGTCTCTCGAGATCCCCCACACATTGACTAAGTTTCCGGAATCCTGAGCGAGGGGAGGTTCCACCAACGGTCGGTAGCGTGTGGGTTCTAAGGGAGTGCCTGTGCTCGTCTCCCCTGAGGGTTTTTTTCATGTCTCTGTGCCAGGGAATGCTAGGGGGTGTTGCAGGAAATCCCAGTGACAGAGGCTGCCTCCCCAAGGTCAGGGAATATATTTCTTGGACTTCCCCGAGCAGGGAACACCTGTGACTGAAGAGAGCTGCGTGGAGTTGTCTCTCGAACTCCCCCAATCAATGACAATGGTTCCGGAATCCTGAGCGTAGGAAGGTTCCACCAACGGTCGGCAGCGCTTGGGTTCTAACGGAATGCCTGTGCTCGTCTCCTCTAAGAGTTTTCCTCATGTCTCTGTGCCAGGGAATGCTAGGGGGGTTTGCAGGAAATCCCAGTGACAGAGGCTGCCTCCACAACGTCAAGGAAGGTAGTTCTCAAAATTCCCCCTAACAGGGAACACCTGTGACTGAAGAGAGCTGTGTGGAGTTGTCTCTCTAGCTCCCCACGCACTGACAATTGTTCCGGAATCCTGAGCGTGGGGACGTTCCACCAACGGTCGGCAGCGCGTGGTTTCAAAGGGAATGCCTGTGCTCGTCTCCCCTGAGTGTTGTCCTCATGTCTCTGTGCCAGGGAATGCTAGAGGGGTTTTCAGGAAATCCCAGTGACAGAGGCTGCCTCCCCAAGGTCAGGAAAGTTATATCTCGGACTTCCCCGAGCAGGGAACACCTGTGAATGAAGAGAGCTGCGTGGAGTTCTCTCTCGAGATCCCCCACTCAATGACTATGGCTCCGGAATCCTGAGCGTGAGGAGGTTCCACCAACGGTCGGCAGCGCGTGGGTTCTAAGGGAGTGCCTGTGCTCGTCTCCCCTGAGGGTTTTCCTCATGTCTCTGTGCCAGGGAATGCTAGGGGGTGTTGTAGGAAATCCCAGTGACAGAGGCTGCCTCCCCAAAGTCAGGGAATGTATTTCTCGCACTTCCCCAAACAGGGAACACCTGTGACTGAAGAGAGGTGCGTCGAGTTTTCTCTCGAGCTCCCCCACTCAATGACAATGGTTCCGGAATCCTGAGCGTGGGGAGGTTCCACCAACGGTCGGCAGCGCGTGGGTTCTAAGGGAATGCCTGTGCTCGTCTCCCCTGAGGATTTTCCTCATATCTCTGTGCCAGGGAATGCTAGGGGGGGTTGCAGGAAATCCCAGGGACAGAGGCTGCCTCCCCAAGGTCAGGGAAGCTATTTCTCGGACTTCCCCGTGCAGGGAACACCTGTGACTGAAGAGAGCTGCGTGGAGTTGTCTCTCGAGCTCCCCCACTCAATGACAATGGTTCCGGAATCCTGAGCGTGGGGAGGTTCCACCAACGGAAGCAGCGCTTGGGTTCTAACGGAATGCCTGTGCTCGTCTCCCCTGAGGGTTTTCCTCATTTCTCTGTGCCAGGGAATGCTAGGGGGGTTTGCAGGACATCCCAGTGACAGAGGCTGCCTCCCCAAGGTCAGGGAATGTATTTCTCGGACTTCCCCGATCAGGGAACACCTGTGACTGAAGAGAGCTTCGTGGAGTTTTCTCTCGAGCTCCCCCACTCAATGACAATGGTTCCGGAATCCTGAGCGTGGGGAGGTTTCACCAACGGTCGGCAGCGCTTGGGTTCTAATGGAATGCCTGTGCTAGTCTCCCCTGAGGGTTTTCCTCATGTCTCTTTGCCAGAGAATGCTAGGGTGTGTTGCAGGAAATCCCAGTGACAGAGGCTGCCTCCCCAAGGGCAGGGAAGTTATATCTCGGACTTCCCCTAGCAGGGAACACCTGTGACTGAAGAGAGCTGCGTGGAATTGTCTCTCGAGCTCCCCCACTCAATGACAATGGTTCCGGATTCCTGAGCGTGGGGAGGTTCTTCCAACGGTCGTCAGCGCTTGGGTTCGAACGGAATGCCTGTGCTCGTCTCCCCTGAGGGTTTTCCTCATGTCTCTGTGCCAGGGAATGCTAGGGGGTGTTGCAGGAAATCCCACTGACAGAGGCTGCCTCCCCAAGGTCAGGGAAGGTATTTCTCGCACTTCCCCACGCAGGGAACACCTGTGACTGAAGAGAGCTTCGTCGAGTTGTCTCTCGAGCTCCCCCACTCAATGACAATGGCTCCGGAATCCTGAGCGTGGGGAGGTTCCACCAACGGTCGGCAGCGCTTGCGTTCTAACGGAATGCCTGTGCTCGTCTCCCCTGAGTGTTTTCCTCATATCTCTGTGCCAGGGAATGCTAGGGGGGTTTGCAGGAAATTCCAGTGACAGAGGCTGCCTCCCCAAGGTCAGGGAAGGTATTTCTCGGACTTCCCCAAGCAGGGAACACCTGTGACAGAAGAGAGCTGCGTGGAGTTGTCTCTCGAGATCCCCCACTCATTGACTAAGTTTCCGGAATCCTGAGCGTGGGGAGGTTCCACCAACGGTCGGCAGCGCGTGGGTTCTAAGGGAGTGCCTGTGCTCGTCTCCCCTGAGTGTTTTTTTCATGTCTCTGTGCTAGGGAATGCTAGGGGGTGTTGCAGGAAATCCCAGTGACAGAGGCTGCCTCCCCAAGGTCAGGGAATATATTTCTTGGACTTCCCAGAGCAGGGAACACCTGTGACTGAAGAGAGCTGCGTGGAGTTGTCTCTCGAGCTCCCCCAATCAATGACAATGGTTCCGGAATCCTGAGCGTAGGAAGGTTCCACCAACGGTCGGCAGCGCTTGGGTTCTAACGGAATGCCTGTGCTCGTCTCCTCTAAGAGTTTTCCTCATGTCTCTGTGCCAGGGAATGCTAGGGGGGTTTGCAGGAAATCCCAGTGACAGAGGCTGCCTCCCCAAGGTCAGGGAACGTATTTCTCAAACTTCCCCAAGCAGGGAACACCTGTGACTGAAGAGAGCTGCGTGGAGTTGTCTCTCGAGCTCCCCCACCCAATGACAATGGTTCCGGAATCCTGAGCGTGGGGAGGTTCCACCAAGGGTCGGCAGCGCGTGGGTTCTAAGGGAATGCCTGTGCTCGTATCCCCTGAGTGTTTTCCTCATGTCTCTGTGCCAGGGAATGCTAGGGGGGGTTGCAGGAATTCCCAGTGACAGAGGCTGCCTCCCCAAGGTCAGGGAAGGTATTTCTCGGACTTCCCCGAGCAGGGAACACCTGTGACTGAAGAGAGCTGCGTGGAGTTGTCTCTCGAGCTCCCCCACTCAATGACAATGGTTCCGGAATCCTGAGCGTGGGGAGGTTCCACCAACGGTCGGCAGCGGGTAGGTTCTAAGGGAATGCCTGTGCTCGTCTCCCCTGAGGGTTTTCCTCATGTCTCTGTGCCAGGGAATGCTAGTGGGGGTTTCAGGAAATCCCAGTGACAGAGGCTGCCTCCCAAAGGTCAGGGAAGTTATTTCTCGGACTTCCCCGAGCAGGGAACACCTGTGACTGAAGAGAGCTGCGTGGAGATGTCTCTCGAGCTCCCCCACTCAATGACAATGGTTCCGGAATCCTGAGCGTGGGGAGGTTCCACCAACGGTCGGCAGCGCTTCGGTTCTAACGGAATGCTTGTGCTCGTCTCCCCTGAGTGTTTTCCTCATATCTCTGTGCCAGGGAATGCTAGGGGGGTTTGCAGGAAATCCCAGTGACAGAGGCTGCCTCCCCAAGGTCAGGGAAGGTATTTCTCGGACTTCCCCGAACAGGGAACACCTGTGACTGAAGAGAGCTGCGTGGAGTTGTCTCTCGTGCTCCCCCACCCAATGACAATGGTTCCGGAATCCTGAGCGTGGGGAGGTTCCACCAAGGGTCGGCAGCGCGTGGGTTCTAAGGGAATGCCTGTGCTCGTCTCCCCTGAGTGTTTTCCTCATGTCTCTGTGCCAGGGAATGCTAGGTGGGGTTGCAGGAATTCCCAGTGACAGAGGCTGCCTCCCCAAGGTCAGGGAAGGTATTTCTTTGACTTCCCCGAGCAGGGAACACCTGTGACTGAAGAGAGCTGCGTGGAGTTGTCTCTCGAGATCCCCCACTCATTGAATATGTTTCCGGAATCCTGAGCATGGGGAGGTTCCACCAACGGTCGGCAGCGCGTGGGTTCTAAGGGAGTGCCTGTGCTCGTCTCCCCTGAGGGTTATTTTCATGTCTCTGTGCCAGGGAATGCTAGGGGGGTTTGCAGGAAATCCCAGTGACAGAGGCTGCCTCCCCAAGGTCAGGGAAGGTATTTCTCGGACTTCCCCGATCAGGGAACACCTGTGACTGAAGAGAGCTTCGTGGAGTTCTCTCTAGAGCTCCCCCACTCAATGACAATGGTTCCGGAATCCTGAACGTGGGGAGGTTCCACCAACGGTCGGCAGCGCGTGGGTTCTAAGGGAATGCCTGTGCTCGTCTCCCCTGAGGGTTTTCCTCATGTCTCTGTGCCAGGGAATGCTAGGGGTGTTTGCAGGAAATCCCAGTGACAGAGGCTGCCTCCCCATTGTCAGGGAAGTTATTTCTCGGACTTCCCCGATCAGGGAACACCTGTGACTGAAGAGAGTTTCGTGGAGTTGTCTCTCGAGCTCCCCCACTCAATGACAATGGTTCCGGAATCCTGAGCGTGGGGAAGTTCCACCAACGGTCGGCAGACCTTGGGTTCTAAGGGAATGCCTGTGCTAGTCTCCCCTGAGGATTTTCCTCATGTCTCTGTGCCAGGGAATGCTAGGGTGTTTTGCAGGAATTCCCAGTGACAGAGGCTGCCTCACCAAGGTCAGGGAATGTATTTCTCAAACTTCCCCAAGCAGTGAACACCTGTGACTGAAGAGAGCTGCGTGGAGTTGTCTCTCGTGCTCCCCCACCCAATGACAATGGTTCCGGAATCCTGAGCGTGGGGAGGTTCCACCAAGGGTCGGCAGCGCGTGGGTTCTAAGGGAATGCCTGTGCTCGTCTCCCCTGAGTGTTTTCCTCATGTCTCTGTGCCAGGGAATGCTAGGTGGGGTTGCAGGAATTCCCAGTGACAGAGGCTGCCTCCCCAAGTTCAGGGAAGTTATTTCTTTGACTTCCCCGAGCAGGGAACACCTGTGACTGAAGAGAGCTGCGTGGAGTTGTCTATCGAGCTCCCCCACTCAATGACAATGGTTCCGGAATCCTGAGCGTGGGGAGGTTCCACCAACGGTCGGCAGCGCGTGGGTTCTAAGGGAATGCCTGTGCTCGTCTCCCCTGAGGGTTTTCCTCATGTCTCTGTGCCAGGGAATGCTAGAGGGGGTTTCAGGAAATCCCAGTGAAAGATGCTGCCTCCCAAAGGTCAGGGAAGTTATTTCTCGGACTTCCCCGAGCAGGGAACACCTGTGACTGAAGAGAGCTGCGTGGAGTTGTCTCTCGAGCTCCCCCACTCAATGACAATGGTTCCGGAATCCTGAGCGTGGGGAGGTTCCACCAACTGTCGGCAGCGCTTCGGTTCTAACGGAATGCCTGTGCTCGTCTCCCCTGAGAGTTTTCCTCATATCTCTGTGCCAGGGAATGCTAGGGGGGTTTGCAGGAAATCCCAGTGACAGAGGCTGCCTCCCCAAGGTCAGGGAAGGTATTTCTCGGACTTCCCCGAGCAGGGAACACCTGTGACTGAAGAGAGCTGCGTGGAGTTGTCTCTCGAGATCCCCCACTCATTGACTATGTTTCCGGAATCCTGAGCGTGGGGAGGTTCCACCAACGGTCGGCAGCGCGTGGTTTCAAGGGAATGCCTGTGCTCGTCTCCCCTGAGGGTTATATTCATGTCTCTGTGCCAGGGAATGCTAGGGGGGTTTGCAGGAAATCCCAGTGACAGAGGCTGCCTCCCCAAGGTCAGGGAAGGTATTTCTCGGACTTCCCCGATCAGGGAACACCTGTGACTGAAGAGAGCTTCGTGGAGTTGTCTCTCGAGCTCCCCCACTCAATGACAATGGTTCCGGAATCCTGAACGTGGGGAGGTTCCACCAACGGTCGGCAGCGCGTGGGTTCTAAGGGAATGCCTGTGCTAGTCTCCCCTGAGGGTTTTCCTCATCTCTCTGTGCCAGGGAATGCTAGGGGGGTTTGCAGGAAATCCCAGTGACAGAGGCTGCCTCCCCATTGTCAGGGAAGTTATTTCTCGGACTTCCCCGATCAGGGAACACCTGTGACTGAAGAGAGTTTCGTGGAGTTGTCTCTCGAGCTCCCCCACTCAATGACAATGTTTCCGGAATCCTGAGCGTGGGGAAGTTCCACCATCGGTCGGCAGACCTTGGGTTCTAAAGGAATGCCTGTGCTAGTCTCCCCTGAGGATTTTCCTCATGTCTCTGTGCCAGGGAATGCTAGGGTGTTTTGCAGGAATTCCCAGTGACAGAGGCTGCCTCCCCAAGGACAGGGAAGGTATTTCTCGGACTTTCCAGTGCAGGGAACACCTGTGACTGTAGACAGCTGCGTGGAGTTGTCTCTCTTGCTCCCCCACTCAATGAGAATGATTCCGGAATCCTGAGCGTGGGGAAGTTCCACCAACGGTCGGCAGCGCGTGGTTTCTAAGGGAATGCCTGTGCTCGTCTCCCCTGAGGGTTTTCCTCATGTCTCTGTGCCAGGGAATGCTAGGGGGGGTTGCAGGAAATCCCAGTGACAGAGGCTGCCTCCCCAAGGTCAGGGAAGGTATTTCTCGGACTTCCCCGAACAGGGAACACCTGTGACTGAAGAGAGCTGCGTGGAGTTATCTCTCGAGCTCCCCCTCTCAATGACAATGATTCCGGATCCTGAGCGTGGGGAGGTCCACCAACGGTCGGCAGCGCGTGGGTTCTAGGGAATGCCTGTGCTCGTCTCCCCTGAGAGTTTTCCTCATGTCTCTGTGCCAGGGAATGTTAGGGGGTGTTGCAGGAAATCCCAGTGACAGAGGCTGCCTCCCCAAGGTCAGGGAAGTTATTTCTCGGACTTCCCCGAGCAGGGAACACCTGTGACTGAAGAGAGCTGCGTGGAATTGTCTCGTGAGCTCCCCCACTCAATGACAATGGTTCCGGAATCCTGAGCGTGGGGAGGTTCCACCAACGGTCGGCAGCGCGTGGGTTCTAAGGGAATGCCAGTGCTCGTCTTCCCTGAGGGTTTTGCTCATGTGTATGTGCCAGGGAATGCTAGGGGGGTTTGCAGGAAATCCCAGTGACAGAGGCTGCCTCCCCAAGGTCAAGGAAGGTAGTTCTCAGAATTCCCCCTAACAGGGAACACCTGTGACTGAAGAGAGCTGCGTGGAGTTGTCTCTCGAACTCCCCCACTCAATGACAATAGTTCCGGAATCCTGAGCGTGGGGAGGTTCCACGAACGGTAGGCAGCGCGTGGGTTCTAACGGAATGCCTGTGCTCGTCTCCCCTGAGGGTTTTCCTCATGTCTCTGTGCCAGGGAATGCTAGGGCTTGTTGCAGGAAATCCCAGTGACAGAGGCAGCCTCCCCAAGGTCAGGAAAGTTATTTCTCGGACTTCCCCGAGCAGGGAACACCTGTGACTGAAGAGAGCTGCGTGGAATTGTCTCTCGAGCTCCCCCACTCAATGACAATGGTTCCGGAATCCTGAGCGTGGGGAGGTTCCACCAACGGTCGGCAGCGCGTGAGTTCTAAGGGAATGCCTGTGCTCGTCTTCCCTGAGGGTTTTGCTCATTTGTATGTTCCAGGGAATGCTAGGGGGGTTTGCAGGAAATCCCAGTGACAGAGGCTGCCTCCCCAAGGTCAAGGAAGGTAGTTCTCAGAATTCCCCCTAACAGGGAACACCTGTGACTGAAGAGAGCTGCGTGGAGTTGTCTCTCTAGCCCCCCACGCACTGACAATTGTTCCGGAATCCTGAGCGTGGGGACGTTCCACCAACGGTCGGCAGCGCGTGGGTTCTAACGGAATGCCTAAGCTAGACTCCCCTGGGTTTTTTCCTAATTTCTCTGTGCCAGGGAATGCAAGGGGGGTTTGCAGGAAATCCCAGTGACAGAGCCGGCCTCCCCAAGGTAAAGGAAGGTAGTTCTCAGAATTCCCCCGAGCAGGTAACACCTGTGACTGAAGAGAGCTGCGTGGAGTTGTCTCTCTAGCTCCCCACGCACTGACAATTGTTCCGGAATCCTGAACGTGCGGAGGTTCCACCATCGGTCGACAGCGCGTGGTTTCTAAGGGAATGCATGTGCTCTTCTCCCCTGAGGGTTTTCCTCATGTCTCTGTGCCAGGGAATGCTAGGAGGGTTTGCAGGAAATCCCAGTGACAGAGGCTGCCTCCCCAAGGTCAGGGAAGGTGTTTCTCGGACTTCCCCGAGCAGGGAACACCTGTGACTGAAGAGAGCTGCGTGGAGTTGTCTCTCGAACTCCCCCACTCAATGACAATAGTTCCGGAATCCTGAGCGTCGGGAGGTTCCACGAACGGTCGGCAGCGCGTGCGTTCTAACGGAATGCCTGTGCTCGTCTCCCCTGAGGGTTTTCCTCATGTCTCTGTGCCAGGGAATGCTAGGGCTTGTTGCAGGAAATCCCAGTGACAGAAGCTGCCTCCCCAAGGTCAGGAAAGGTATTTCTCGGACTTCCCCGAGCAGGGAACACCTGTGACTGAAGAGAGCTTCGTGGAGTTGTCTCTCGAGATCCCTCACTCAATGACTATGGTTCCGGAATCCTGAGCGTGGGGAGGTTCCACCAACGGTCGGCAGCGCGTGGTTTCTAAAGGAGTGCCTGTGCTCGTCTCCCCTGAGGGTTTTCCTCATGTCTCTGGGCCAGGGAATGCTAGGGGGGTTTGCAGGAAATCCCAGTGACAGAGGCTGCCTCCCCAAGGTCAGGGAAGGTATTTCTCGCACTTCCCCAAGCAGGGAACACCTGTGACTGAAGAGAGCTGCGTCGAGTTTTCTCTCGATCTCCCCCACTCAATGACAATGGTTGCAGAATCCTGAGCGTGGGGAGGTTCCACCAACGGTCGGCAGCGCGTGGGTTCTAAGGGGATGCCTGTGCTCGTCTCCCCTGAGAGTTTTCCTCATGTCTCTGTGCCAGGGAATGCTAGTGGGGGTTTCAGGAAATCCCAGTGACAGAGGCTGCCTCCCAAAAGTCAGGGAAGTTATTTCTCGGACTTCCCCGAGCAGGGAACACCTGTGACTGAAGAGAGCTGCGTGGAGTTGTCTCTCGAGCTCCCCCACTCAATGACAATGGTTCCGGAATCCTGAGCGTGGGGAGGTTCCACCAACGGTCGGCAGCGCTTGGGTTCTAACGGAATGCCTGTGCTCGTCTCCCCTGAGTGTTTTCCTCATATCTCTGTGCCAGGGAATGCTAGGGGAGTTTGCAGGAAATTCCAGTGACAGAGGCTGCCTCCCCAAGGTCAGGGAAGTTATTTCTCGGACTTCCCCAAGCAGGGAACACCTGTGACAGAAGAGAGCTGCGTGGAGTTGTCTCTCGAGATCCCCCACTCATTGACTAAGTTTCCGGAATCCTGACCGTGGGGAGGTTGCACCAACGGTCGGCAGCGCGTGGGTTCTAGGGAGTGCCTGTGCTCGTCTCCCCTGAGGGTTTTTTTCATGTCTCTGTGCCAGGGAATGCTAGGGGGTGTTGCAGGAAATCCCAGTGACAGAGGCTGCCTCCAAAAGTTCAGGGAAGATATTTCTTGGACTTCCCCGAGCAGGGAACACCTGTGACTGAAGAGAGCTGCGTGGAGTTGTCTCTCGAGCTCCCCCAATCAATGACAATGGTTCCGGAATCCTGAGCGTAGGGAGGTTCCACCAACGGTCGGCAGCGCTTGGGTTCTAACGGAATGCCTGTGCTCGTCTCCTCTAAGGGTTTTCCTCATGTCTCTGTGCCAGGGAATGCTAGGGGGGTTTGCAGGAAATCCCAGTGACAGAGGCTGCCTCCCCAAAGTCAAGGAAGGTAGTTCTCAAAATTCCCCCTAACAGGGAACACCTGTGACTGAAGAGAGCTGCGTGGAGTTGTCTCTCTAGCTCCCCACGCACTGACAATTGTTCCGGAATCCTGAGCGTGGGGACGTTCCACCAACGGTCGGCAGCGCGTGGGTTCTAAAGGAATGCCTGTGCTCGTCTCCCCTGAGAGTTTTCCTCATGTCTCTGTGCCAGGGAATGCTAGGGGGGGTTTCAGGAAATCCCAGTGACAGAAGCTGCCTCCCAAAGGTCAGGGAAGTTATTTCTCGGACATCCCCGAGCAGGGAACACCTGTGACTGAAGAGAGCTGCGTGGAGTTGTCTCTCGACCTCCCCCACTCAATGACAATGGTTCCGGAATCCTGAGCGTGGGGAGGTTCCACCAACGGTCGGCAGCGCTTGGGTTCTAACGGAATGCCTGTGCTCGTCTCCCCTGAGTGTTTTCCTCATATCTCTGTGCCAGGGAATGCTAGGGGTGTTTGCAGGAAATTCCAGTGACAGAGGCTGCCTCCCCAAGGTCAGGGAAGGTATTTCTCGGACTTCCCAAAGCAGGGAACACCTGGGACAGAAGAGAGCTGCGTGGAGTTGTCTCTCGAGATCCCCCACTCATTGACTATGTTTCCGGAATCCTGACCGTTGGGAGGTTGCACCAACGGTCGGCAGCTCGTGGGTTCTAAGGGAGTGCCTGTGCTCGTCTCCCCTGAGGGTTTTTTTCATGTCTCTGTGCCAGGGAATGCTATGGGGTGTTGCAGGAAATCCCAGTGACAGAGGCTGCCTCCCCAAGTTCAGGGAAGATATTTCTTGGACTTCCCCGAGCAGGGAACACCTGTGACTGAAGAGAGCTGCGTGGAGTTGTCTCTCGAGCTCCCCCAATCAATGACAATGGTTCCGGAATCCTGAGCGTAGGGAGGTTCCACCAACGGTCGGCAGCGCTTGGGTTCTAACGGAATGCCTGTGCTCGTCTCCTCTAAGGGTTTTCCTCATGTCTCTGTGCCAGGGAATGCTAGGGGGGTTTGCAGGAAATCCCAGTGACAGAGGCTGCCTCCCCAAGGTCAGGAAAGGTATATCTCGGACTTCCCCCAGCAGGGAACACCTGTGAATGAAGAGAGCTGCGTGGAGTTCTCTCTCGAGATCCCCCACTCAATGACTATTTTTCCGGAATTCTGAGCGTGGGGAGGTTCCACCAACGGTCGGCAGCGCGTGGGTTCTAAGGGAGTGCCTGTGCTCGTCTCCCCTGAGGGTTTTCCTCATGTCTCTGTGCCAGGGAATGCTAGGGGGTGTTGCAGGAAATCCCAGTGACAGAGGCTGCCTCCCCAAGGTCAGGGAAGGTATTTCTCGCACTTCCCCAAGCAGGGAACACCTGTGACTGAAGAGAGCTGCGTCGAGTTTTCTCTCGAGCTCCCCCACTCAATGACAATGGTTCCGGAATCCTGAGGGTGGGGAGGTTCCACCAACGGTCGGCAGCGCGTGGGTTCTAAGGGAATGCCTGTGCTCGTCTCCCCTGAGGGTTTTCCTCATATCTCTGTGCCAGGGAATGCTAGGGGGGGTTGCAGGAAATCCCAGTGACAGAGGCTGCCTCCCCAATGTCAGGGAAGGTATTTCTCGGACTTCCCCGTGCAGGGAACACCTGTGACTGAAGAGAGCTGCGTGGAGTTGTCTCTCGAGCTCCCCCACTCAATGACAATGGTTCCGGAATCCTGAGCGTGGGCAGGTTCCACCAAAGGAAGCAGCGCTTGGGTTCTAACAGAATGCGTGTGCTCGTCTCCCCTGAGGGTTTTCCTCATGTCTCTGTGCCAGGGAATGCTAGGGGGGATTGCAGGAAATCCCAGTGACAGAGGCTGCCTCCCCAAGGTCAGGGAATGTATTTCTCGGACTTCCCCGATCAGGGAACACCTGTGACTGAAGAGAGCTTCGTGGAGTTGTCTCTCGAGCTCCCCCACTCAATGACAATGGTTCCGGAATCCTGAGCGTGGGGAGGTTTCACCAACGGTCGGCAGCGCGTGGGTTCTAAGGGAATGCCAGTGCTAGTCTACCCTGAGGGTTTTCCTCATGTCTCTGTGCCAGAGAATGCTAGGGTGTGTTGCAGGAAATCCCAGTGACAGAGGCTGCCCCCCAAGGTCAGGGAAGGTATTTCCCGGACTTCCCCGAGCAGGGAACACCTGTGACTGAAGAGAGCTGCGTGGAGTTGTCTCTCGAGCTCCCCCACTGAATGACAATGGTTCCGGAATCCTGAGCGTGGGGAGGTTCCACCAACGGTCGGCAGCGCGTGGTTTCTAAGGGAATGCCTGTGCTCGTCTCCCCTGAGGGTTTTCCTCATGTCTCTGTGCCAGGGAATGCTAGGAGGGTTTCCAGGAAATCCCAGTGACAGAGGCTGCCTCCCCAAGGTCAGGGAAGTTATTTCTCGGACTTCCCCGAGCAGGGAACACCTGTGACTGAAGAGAGCTGCGTGGAGATGTCTCTCGAGATCCCCCACTCAATGACTATGGTTCCGGAATCCTGAGCGTGGGGAGGTTCCACCAACGGTCGGCAGCGCGTGGGTTCTAAGGGAGTGCCTGTTCTCGTCTCCCCTGAGGGTTTTCCTCATGTCTCTGTGCCAGGGAATGCTAGGGGTTGTTGCAGGAAATCCCAGTGACAGAGGCTGCCTCCCCAAGGTCAGGGAAGTTATTTCTCGCACTTCCCCAAGCAGGGAACACCTGTGACTGAAGAGAGCTGCGTCGAGTTGTCTCTCGAGCTCCCCCACTCAATGACAATGATTCCGAAATCCTGAGCGTGGGGAGGTTCCACCAACGGTCGGCAGCGCGTGGGTTCTAACGGAATGCCTGTGCTCGTCTCCCCTGAATGTTTTCCTCATGTCTCTGTGCCAGGGAATGCTAGGGGGGTTTGCAGGAAATCCCAGTGACAGAGGCTGCCTCCCCAAGGTCAGGGAACGTATTTCTCAAACTTCCCCAAGTAGGGAACACCTGTGACTGAAGAGAGATGCGTGGAGTTGTCTCTCGAGCTCCCCCACCCAATGACAATGGTTCCGGAATCCTGAGCTTGGGGAGGTTCCACCAAGGGTCGGCAGCGCGTGGGTTCTAAGGGAATGCCTGTGCTCGTCTCCCCTGAGTGTTTTCCTCATGTCTCTGTGCCAGGGAATGCTAGGGGGGGTTGCAGGAATTCCCAGTGACAGAGGCTGCCTCCCCAAGGTCAGGGAAGGTATTTCTCGGACTTCCCCGAGCAGGGAACACCTGTGACTGAAGAGAGCTGCGTGGAGTTGTCTCTCGAGCTCCCCCACTCAATGACAATGGTTCCGGAATCCTGAGCGTGGGGAGGTTCCACCAACTGTCGGCAGCGCGTGGGTTCTAAGAGAATGCCTGTGCTCGTCTCCCCTGAGGGTTTTCATCATTTCCCTGTGCCAGGGAATGCTAGGGGGGGTTGCAGGAAATCCCAGTGACAGAGGCTGCCTCCCCATGGTCAGGGAAGGTATTTCTCGGACTTCCCCGAGCAGGGAACACCTGTGAATGAAGAGAGCTGCGTGGAGTTGTCTCTCGTGCTCCCATGCTCAATGACAATGGTTCCGGAATCCTGAGCGTGGGGAGGTTCCACCAACGGTCGGCAGCGCGTGGGTACTAGGGAATGCCTGTGCTCGTCTCCCCTGAGGGTTTTCCTCATGTCTCTGTGCCAGGGAATGCTGGAGGGTGTTGCAGGAAATCCCAGTGACAGAGGCTGCCTCCCCAAGGTCAGGGAAGTTATTTCTCGGACTTCCCCGAACAGGGAACACCTGTGACTGAAGAGAGCTGCGTGGAGTTGTCTCTCGAGCTCCCCCTCTCAATGACAATGATTCCGGAATCCTGAGCGTGGGGAGGTTCCACCAACGGTCGGTAGCGCGTGGGTTCAAGGGAATACCTGTGCTCGTCTCCCCTGAGGGTTTTGCTCATGTCTCTGTGCCAGGGAATGCTAGGAGGGTTTGCAGGAAATCCCAGTGACAGAGGCTGCCTCCCCAAGGTCAGGGAAGTTATTTCTCGGACTTCCCTGAGCAGGGAACACCTGTGACTGAGGAGAGCTGCGTGGAGTTGTCTCTCGAGCTCCCCCACTCAATGACTATGGTTCCAAAATCCTGAGCGTGGGGAGGTTCCACCAACGGTCGGCAGCGCGTGGGTTCTAAGGGAATGCCAGTGCTAGTCTACCCTGAGGGTTTTCCTCATGTCTCTGTGCCAGAGAATGCTAGGGTGTGTTGCAGGAAATCCCAGTGACAGAGGCTGCCCCCCAAGGTCAGGGAAGGTATTTCCCGGACTTCCCCGAGCAGGGAACACCTGTGACTGAAGAGAGCTGCGTGGAGTTGTCTCTCGAGCTCCCCCACTGAATGACAATGGTTCCGGAATCCTGAGCGTGGGGAGGTTCCACCAACGGTCGGCAGCGCGTGGTTTCTAAGGGAATGCCTGTGCTCGTCTCCCCTGAGGGTTTTCCTCATGTCTCTGTGCCAGGGAATGCTAGGAGGGTTTCCAGGAAATCCCAGTGACAGAGGCTGCCTCCCCAAGGTCAGGGAAGTTATTTCTCGGACTTCCCCGAGCAGGGAACACCTGTGACTGAAGAGAGCTGCGTGGAGATGTCTCTCGAGATCCCCCACTCAATGACTATGGTTCCGGAATCCTGAACGTGGGGAGGTTCCACCAACGGTCGGCAGCGCGTGGGTTCTAAGGGAGTGCCTGTTCTCGTCTCCCCTGAGGGTTTTCCTCATGTCTCTGTGCCAGGGAATGCTAGGGGTTGTTGCAGGAAATCCCAGTGACAGAGGCTGCCTCCCCAAGGTCAGGGAAGATATTTCTCGCACTTCCCCAAGCAGGGAACACCTGTGACTGAAGAGAGCTGCGTCGAGTTGTCTCTCGAGCTCCCCCACTCAATGACAATGGTTCCGGAATCCTGAGCGTGGGGAGGTTCCACCAACGGTCGGCAGCGCGTGGGTTCTAACGGAATGCCTGTGCTCGTCTCCCCTGAATGTTTTCCTCATGTCTCTGTGCCAGGGAATGCTAGGGGGGTTTGCAGGAAATCCCAGTGACAGAGGCTGCCTCCCCAAGGTCAGGGAACGTATTTCTCAAACTTCCCCAAGTAGGGAACACCTGTGACTGAAGAGAGATGCGTGGAGTTGTCTCTCGAGCTCCCCCACCCAATGACAATGGTTCCGGAATCCTGAGCTTGGGGAGGTTCCACCAAGGGTCGGCAGCGCGTGGGTTCTAAGGGAATGCCTGTGCTCGTCTCCCCTGAGTGTTTTCCTCATGTCTCTGTGCCAGGGAATGCTAGGGGGGTTTGCAGGAATTCCCAGTGACAGAGGCTGCCTCCCCAAGGTCAGGGAAGGTATTTCTCGGACTTCCCCGAGCAGGGAACACCTGTGACTGAAGAGAGCTGCGTTGAGTTGTCTCTCGAGTTCCCCCACTCAATGACAATGTTTCCGGAATCCTGAGCGTGGGGAGGTTCCACCAAAGGTCGGTAGCGCGTGGGTTCTAGGGAATGCCTGTGCTCGTCTCCCCTGAGTGTTTTGCTCATGTCTCTGTGCCAGGGAATGCTAGGAGGGTTTGCAGGAAATCCCAGTGACCGAGGCTGCCTCCCCAAGGTCAGGGAAGTTATTTCTCGGACTTCCCTGAGCAGGGAACACCTGTGACTGAGGAGAGCTGCGTCAGTTGTCTCTCGAGCTCCCCCACTCAATGACTATGGTTCCAAAATCCTGAGGGTGGGGAGGTTCCACCAACGGTCGGCAGGGCGTGGATTCTAAGGGAATGCCTGTGCTCGTCTCCCCTGAGGGTTTTCCTCATATCTCTGTGCCAGGGAATGCTAGGGGGTGATGCAGGGAATCCCAGTGACAGAGGCTGCCTCCCCAAGGTCAGGGAAGATATTTCTCGGACTACCCCGAGCAGGGAACACCTGTGACTGAAGAGAGCTGCGTTGAGTTGTCTCTCGAGTTCCCCCACTCAATGACAATGTTTCCGGAATCCTGAGCGTGGGGAGGTTCCACCAAAGGTCGGCAGCGCGTGGTTTCTAAGGGAATGCCTGTGCTCGTCTCCCCTGAGGGTATTCCTAATTTCTCTGTGCCAGGGAAATGCTAGGGGGTGTTGCAGGAAATCCCAGTGACAGAGGCTTCCTCCCCAAGGTCAGGGAAGGTATTTGTCGGAGTTCCCCGAGCAGGGAACACCTGTGAATGAAGAGAGCTGCGTGGAGTTGTCTCTCGAGCTCCCCCACTGAATGACAATGGTTCCGGAATCCTGAGCGTGGGGAGGTTCCACCAACGGTCGGTAGCGCGTGGGTTCTAGGGAATGCCTGTGCTCGTCTCCCCTGAGGGTTTTGCTCATGTCTCTGTGCCAGGGAATGCTAGGAGGGTTTGCAGGAAATCCCAGTGACAGAGGCTGCCTCCCCAAGGTCAGGGAAGTTATTTCTCGGACTTCCCTGAGCAGGGAACACCTGTGACTGAGGAGAGCTGCGTGGAGTTGTCTCTCGAGCTCCCCAACTCAATGATTATGGTTCCAAAATCCTGAGCGTGGGGAGGTTCCACCAACGGTCGGCAGGGCGTGGATTGTAAGGGAATGCCTTTGCTCGTCTCCCCTGAGGGTTTTCCTCATATCTCTGTGCCGGGGAATGCTAGGGGGTGTTGCAGGAAATCCCAGTGACAGAGGCTGCCTCCCCAAGGTCAGGGAAGGTATTTCTCGGACTACCCCGAGCAGGGAACACCTGTGACTGAAGAGAGCTGCGTTGAGTTGTCTCTCGAGTTCCCCCACTCAATGACAATGTTTCCGGAATCCTGAGCGTGGGGAGGTTCCACCAACGGTCGGCAGCGCGTGGTTTCTAAGGGAATGCCTGTGCTCGTCTCCCCTGAGGGTATTCCTAATGTATCTGTGCCAGGGAAATCCTAGGGGGTGTTGCAGGAAATCCCAGTGACAGAGGCTTCCTCCCCAAGGTCAGGGAAGGTATTTCTCGGACTTCCCCGAGCAGGTAACACCTGTGAATGAAGAGAGCTGCGTGGAGTTGTCTCTCGAGCTCCCCCACTCAATGACAATGGTTCCGGAATCCTGAGCGTGCGGAGGTTCCACCAACGGTCGGTAGCGCGTGGGTTCTAGGGAATGCCTGTGCTCGTCTCCCCTGAGGATTTTGCTCATGTCTCTGTGCCAGGGAATGCTAGGAGGGTTTGCAGGAAATCCCAGTGACAGAGGCTGCCTCCCCAAGGTCAGGGAAGTTATTTCTCGGACTTCCCTGAGCAGGGAACACCTGTGACTGAGGAGAGCTGCGTGGAGTTGTCTCTCGAGCTCCCCCACTCAATGACTATGGTTCCAAAATCCTGAGCGTGGGGAGGTTCCACCAACGGTCGGCAGGGCGTGGATTCTAAGGGAATGCCTGTGCTCGTCTCCCCTGAGGGTTTTCCTCATATCTCTGTGCCAGGGAATGCTAGGGGGTGTTGCAGGAAATCCCAGTGACAGAGGCTGCCTCCCCAAGGTCAGGGAAGGTATTTCTCGGACTACCCCGAGCAGGGAACACCTGTGACTGAAGAGAGCTGCGTTGAGTTGTCTCTCGAGTTCCCCCACTCAATGACAATGTTTCCGGAATCCTGAGCGTGGGGAGGTTCCACCAACGGTCGGCAGCGCGTGGTTTCTAAGGGAATGCCTGTGCTCGTCTCCCCTGAGGGTATTCCTAATATCTCTATGCCAGGGAAATGCTTGGGGGTGTTGCAGGAAATCCCAGTGACAGAGGCTTCCTCCCCAAGGTCAGGGAAGGTATTTCTCGGACTTCCCCGAGCAGGGAACACGTGTGAATGAAGAGAGCTGCGTGGAGTTGTCTCTCGAGCTCCACCACTCAATGACAATGGTTCCGGAATCCTGAGCGTGGGGAGGTTCCACCAACGGTCGGCAGCGCGTGGTTTCTAAGGGAATGCCTGTGCTCATTTCCCCTGAGGGTTTTCCTCATGTCTCTGTGCCAGGGAATTCTAGGGGGGTTACAGGAAATCCCAGTGACAGAGGCTGCCTCCCCAAGGTCAGGGAAGGTATTTCTCGGACTTCCCCGAGCAGGGAACACCTGTGACTGAAGAGAGCTGCGTGGAGTTGTCTCTCGTTCTCCCCCACTCAATGACAATGGTTCCGGAATCCTGAGCGTGGGGAGGTACAACCAACGGTCGGCAGCGCGTGGGTTCTAGGGAATGCCTGTGCTCGTCTCCCCTGAGGATTTTCCTCATGTCTCTGTGCCAGGGAATGCTAGGGGGGGTTGCAGGAAATCCCAGTGACATAGGCTGCCTCCCCAAGAGCAGGGAAGTTATTTCTCGGACTTCCCCGAGCAGGGAACACCTGTGACTGAAGAGAGCTGCGTGCAGTTGTCTCTCGAGCTCCCCCACTCAATGACAATGGTTCCGGAATCCTGAGCGTTGGGAGGTTACACCAACGGTCGGCAGCGCGTGGTTTCTAAGGGAATGCCTGTGCTCGTCTCCCCTGAGGGTTTTCCTCATGTCTCTGTGCCAGGGAATGCTAGGAGGGTTTGCAGGAAATCCCAGTGACAGAGGCTGCCTCCCCAAGGTCAGGAAAGCTATTTCTCGGACTTCCCCAAGCAGGGAACACCTGTGACTGAAGAGAGCTGCGTGCAGTTGTCTCTCGAGCTCCCCCACTCAATGACAATGGTTCCGGAATCCTGAGCGTGGGGAGGTTCCACCAACGGTCGGCAGCGCGTGGGTTCTAAGGGAATGCCTGTGCTAGTCTCCCCTGAGGGTTTTCCTAATGTCTCTGTGCCAGGGAATGCTAGGGGTGTTTGCAGGAAATCCCAGTGACAGAGGCTGCCTCCCCAAGTTCAGGGAAGGTATTTCTCGGACTTCCCCGATCAGGGAACACCTGTGACTGAAGAGAGCTTCGTGGAGTTGTCTCTCGAGCTCCCCCACTCAATGACAATGGTTCCGGAATCCTGAGCGTGGGGAGGTTCCACCAACGGTCGGCAGCGCTTGGGTTCTAATGGAATGCCTGTGCTAGTCTCCCCTGAGGGTTTTCCTCATGTCTCTGTGCCAGGGAATGCTAGGGTGTGTTGCAGGAATTCCCAGTGACAGAGGCTGCCTACCCAAGGGCAGGGAAGTTATTTCTCGGACTTCCCCTAGCAGGGAACACCTGTGACTGAAGAGAGCTGCGTGGAGTTGTCTCTCGTGCTCCCCCACTCAATGACAATGGTTCCGGAATCCTGAGCGTGGGGAGGTTCCTCCAACGTTCGGCAGCGCTTGGGTTCTAACGGAATGCCTGTGCTCGTCTCCCCTGAGGGTTTTCCTCTTGTCTCTGTGCCAGGGAATGCTAGGGGGTGTTGCAGGAAATCCCAGTGACAGAGGCTTCCTCCCCATGGTCAGGGAAGGTATTTGTCGGAGTTCCCCGAGCAGGGAACACCTGTGAATGAAGAGAGCTGCGTGGAGTTGTCTCTCGAGCTCCCCCACTCAATGACAATGGTTCCGGAATCCTGAGCGTGGGGAGGTTCCACCAACGGTCGGTAGCGCGTGGGTTCTAGGGAATGCCTGTGCTCGTCTCCCCTGAGGGTTTTGCTCATGTCTCTGTGCCAGGGAATGCTAGGAGGGTTTGCAGGAAATCCCAGTGACAGAGGCTGCCTCCCCAAGGTCAGGGAAGTTATTTCTCGGACTTCCCTGAGCAGGGAACACCTGTGACTGAGGAGAGCTGCGTGGAGTTGTCTCTCGAGCTCCCCAACTCAATGATTATTGTTCCAAAATCCTGAGCGTGGGGAGGTTCCACCAACGGTCAGCAGGGCGTGGATTGTAAGGGAATGCCTGTGCTCGTCTCCCCTGAGGGTTTTCCTCATATCTCTGTGCCGGGGAATGCTAGGGGGTGTTGCAGGAAATCCCAGTGACAGAGGCTGCCTCCCCAAGGTCAGGGAAGGTATTTCTCGGACTACCCCGAGCAGGGAACACCTGTGACTGAAGAGAGCTGCGTTGAGTTGTCTCTCGAGTTCCCCCACTCAATGACAATGTTTCCGGAATCCTGAGCGTGGGGAGGTTCCACCAACGGTCGTCAGGGCGTGGATTGGAAGGGAATGCCTGTGCTCGTCTCCCCTGAGGGTTTTCCTTATATCTCTGTGCCAGGGAATGCTAGGGGATGTTGCAGGATATCCCAGTGACAGAGGCTGCCTCCCCAAGGTCAGGGAAGGTATTTCTCGGACTACCCCGTGCAGGGAACACCTGTGACTGAAGAGAGCTGCGTTGAGTTGTCTCTCGAGTTCCCCCACTCAATGACAATGTTTCCGGAATCCTGAGCGTGGGGAGGTTCCACCAAAGGTCGGTAGCGCGTGGGTTCTAGGGAATGCCTGTGCTCGTCTCCCCTGAGGGTTTTGCTCATGTCTCTGTGCCAGGGAATGCTAGGAGGGTTTGCAGGAAATCCCAGTGACAGAGGCTGCCTCCCCAAGGTCAGGGAAGTTATTTCTCGGACTTCCCTGAGCAGGGAACACCTGTGACTGAGGAGAGCTGCGTCAGTTGTCTCTCGAGCTCCCCCACTCAATGACTATGGTTCCAAAATCCTGAGCGTGGGGAGGTTCCACCAACGGTCGGCAGGGCCTGGATTGTAAGTGAATGCCTGTGCTCGTCTCCCCTGAGGGTTTTCCTCATATCTCTGTGCCGGGGAATGCTAGGGGGTGTTGCAGGAAATCCCAGTGACAGAGGCTGCCTCCCCAAGGTCAGGGAAGTTATTTCTCGGACTACCCCGAGCAGGGAACACCTGTGACTGAAGAGAGCTGCGTTGAGTTGTCTCTCGAGTTCCCCCACTCAATGACAATGTTTCCGGAATCCTGAGCGTGGGGAGGTTCCACCAACGGTCGGCAGCGCGTGGTTTCTAAGGGAATGCCTGTGCTCGTCTCCCCTGAGGGTATTCCTAATGTATCTGTGCCAGGGAAATGCTAGGGGGTGTTGCAGGAAATCCCAGTGACAGAGGCTTCCTCCCCAAGGTCAGGGAAGGTATTTCTCGGACTTCCCCGAGCAGGTAACACCTGTGAATGAAGAGAGCTGCGTGGAGTTGTCTCTCGAGCTCCCCCACTCAATGACAATGGTTCCGGAATCCTGAGCGTGCGGAGGTTCCACCAACGGTCGGTAGCGCGTGGGTTCTAGGGAATGCCTGTGCTCGTCTCCCCTGAGGATTTTGCTCATGTCTCTGTGCCAGGGAATGCTAGGAGGGTTTGCAGGAAATCCCAGTGACAGAGGCTGCCTCCCCAAGGTCAGGGAAGTTATTTCTCGGACTTCCCTGAGCAGGGAACACCTGTGACTGAGGAGAGCTGCGTGGAGTTGTCTCTCGAGCTCCCCCACTCAATGACTATGGTTCCAAAATCCTGAGCGTGGGGAGGTTCCACCAACGGTCGGCAGGGCGTGGATTCTAAGGGAATGCCTGTGCTCGTCTCCCCTGAGGGTTTTCCTCATATCTCTGTGCCAGGGAATGCTAGGGGGTGTTGCAGGAAATCCCAGTGACAGAGGCTGCCTCCCCAAGGTCAGGGAAGGTATTTCTCGGACTACCCCGAGCAGGGAACACCTGTGACTGAAGAGAGCTGCGTTGAGTTGTCTCTCGAGTTCCCCCACTCAATGACAATGTTTCCGGAATCCTGAGCGTGGGGAGGTTCCACCAACGGTCGGCAGCGCGTGGTTTCTAAGGGAATGCCTGTGCTCGTCTCCCCTGAGGGTATTCCTAATGTCTCTATGCCAGGGAAATGCTAGGGGGTGTTGCAGGAAATCCCAGTGACAGAGGCTTCCTCCCCAAGGTCAGGGAAGGTATTTCTCGGACTTCCCCGAGCAGGGAACACGTGTGAATGAAGAGAGCTGAGTGGAGTTGTCTCTCGAGCTCCACCACTCAATGACAATGGTTCCGGAATCCTGAGCGTGGGGAGGTTCCACCAACGGTCGGCAGCGCGTGGTTTCTAAGGGAATGCCTGTGCTCATTTCCCCTGAGGGTTTTCCTCATGTCTCTGTGCCAGGGAATTCTAGGGGGGTTACAGGAAATCCCAGTGACAGAGGCTGCCTCCCCAAGGTCAGGGAAGGTATTTCTCGGACTTCCCCGAGCAGGGAACACCTGTGACTGAAGAGAGCTGCGTGGAGTTGTCTCTCGTTCTCCCCCACTCAATGACAATGGTTCCGGAATCCTGAGCGTGGGGAGGTACAACCAACGGTCGGCAGCGCGTGGGTTCTAGGAAATGCCTGTGCTCGTCTCCCCTGAGGATTTTCCTCATGTCTCTGTGCCAGGGAATGCTAGGGGGGGTTGCAGGAAATCCCAGTGACAGAGGCTGCCTCCCCAAGAGCAGGGAAGTTATATCTCGGACTTCCCCGAGCAGGGAACACCTGTGACTGAAGAGAGCTGCGTGCAGTTGTCTTTCGAGCTCCCCCACTCAATGACAATGGTTCCGGAATCCTGAGCGTGGGGAGGTTCCACCAACGGTCGGCAGCGCGTGGGTTCTAAGGGAATGCCTGTGCTAGTCTCCCCTGAGGGTTTTCCTAATGTCTCTGTGCCAGGGAATGCTAGGGGGGTTTGCAGGAAATCCCAGTGACAGAGGCTGCCTCCCCAAGTTCAGGGAAGGTATTTCTCGGACTTCCCCGATCAGGGAACACCTGTGACTGAAGAGAGCTTCGTGGAGTTGTCTCTCGAGCTCCCCCACTCATGACAATGGTTCCGGAATCCTGAGCGTGGGGAGGTTCCACCAACGGTCGGCAGCGCTTTGGTTCTAATGGAATGCCTGTGCTAGTCTCCCCTGAGGGTTTTCCTCATGTCTCTGTGCCAGGGAATGCTAGGGTGTGTTGCAGGAATTCCCAGTGACAGAGGCTGCCTACCCAAGGGCAGGGAAGTTATTTCTCGGACTTCCCCTAGCAGGGAACACCTGTGACTGAAGAGAGCTGCGTGGAGTTGTCTCTCGTGCTCCCCCACTCAATGACAATGGTTCCGGAATCCTGAGCGTGGGGAGGTTCCTCCAACGTTCGGCAGCGCTTGGGTTCTAACGGAATGCCTGTGCTCGTCTCCCCTGAGGGTTTTCCTCTTGTCTCTGTGCCAGGGAATGCTAGGGGGTTTGCAGGAAATCCCAGTGACAGAGGCTGCCTCCCAAAGTTCAGGGAAGTTATTTCCCGGACTTCCCCGATCAGGGAACACCTGTGACTGAAGAGAGCTTCGTGGAGTTGTCTCCCGAGCTCCCCCACTCAATGACTATGGTTCCGGAATCCTGAGCATGGGGAGGTTCCACCAAAGGTCGGCAGCGCGTGGGTTCTAAGGGAATGCCTGTGCTCGTCTCCCCTGAGGGTTTTCCCCATGTCTCTGTGCCAGGGAATGCTAGGGGGTGTTGCAGGAAATCCCAGTGACAGAGGCTGCCTCCCCAAGGTCAGGGAAGGTATTTCTTGGACTTCCCCGAGCAGGGAACACCTGTGACTGAATAGAGCTGCGTGGAGTTGTCTCTCTAGCTCCCCTACTCAATGACAATGTTTCCGGAATCCTGAGAGTGGGAAGGTTACACCAACGGTCGGCATCGCGTGGTTTCTAACGGAATGCCTGTGCTCGTCTCCCCTGAGGCTTTTCCTCATTTCTCTGTGCCAGGGAAATGCTAGGGGGTGTTGCAGGAAATCCCAGTGACAGAGGCTTCCTCCCCAAGGTCAGGGAAGGTATTTGTCGGAGTTCCCCGAGCAGGGAACACCTGTGAATGAAGAGAGCTGCGTGGAGTTGTTTCTCGAGCTCCCCCACTGAATGACAATGGTTCCGGAATCCTGAGCGTGGGGAGGTTCCACCAACGGTCGGTAGCGCGTGGGTTCTAGGGAATGCCTGTGCTCGTCTCCCCTGAGGGTTTTGCTCATGTCTCTGTGCCAGGGAATGCTAGGAGGGTTTGCAGGAAATCCCAGTGACAGAGGCTGCCTCCCCAAGATCAGGGAAGTTATTTCTCGGACTTCCCTGAGCAGGGAACACCTGTGACTGAGGAGAGCTGCGTGGAGTTGTCTCTCGAGCTCCCCAACTCAATGATTATGGTTCCAAAATCCTGAGCGTGGGGAGGTTCCACCAACGGTCGGCAGGGCGTGGATTGTAAGGGAATGCCTGTGCTCGTCTCCCCTGAGGGTTTTCCTCATATCTCTGTGCCGGGGAATGCTAGGGGGTGTTGCAGGAAATCCCAGTGACAGAGGCTGCCTCCCCAAGGTCAGGGAAGGTATTTCTCGGACTACCCCGAGCAGGGAACACCTGTGACTGAAGAGAGCTGCGTTGAGTTGTCTCTCGAGTTCCCCCACTCAATGACAATGTTTCCGGAATCCTGAGCGTGGGGAGGTTCCACCAACGGTCGGCAGCGCGTGGTTTCTAAGGGAATGCCTGTGCTCGTCTCCCCTGAGGGTATTCCTAATGTATCTGTGCCAGGGAAATGCTAGGGGGTGTTGCAGGAAATCCCAGTGACAGAGGCTTCCTCCCCAAGGTCAGGGAAGGTATTTCTCGGACTTCCCCGAGCAGGTAACACCTGTGAATGAAGAGAGCTGCGTGGAGTTGTCTCTCGAGCTCCCCCACTCAATGACAATGGTTCCGGAATCCTGAGCGTGCGGAGGTTCCACCAACGGTCGGTAGCGCGTGGGTTCTAGGGAATGCCTGTGCTCGTCTCCCCTGAGGATTTTGCTCATGTCTCTGTGCCAGGGAATGCTAGGAGGGTTTGCAGGAAATCCCAGTGACAGAGGCTGCCTCCCCAAGGTCAGGGAAGTTATTTCTCGGACTTCCCTGAGCAGGGAACACCTGTGACTGAGGAGAGCTGCGTGGAGTTGTCTCTCGAGCTCCCCCACTCAATGACTATGGTTCCAAAATCCTGAGCGTGGGGAGGTTCCACCAACGGTCGGCAGGGCGTGGATTCTAAGGGAATGCCTGTGCTTGTCTCCCCTGAGGGTTTTCCTCATATCTCTGTGCCAGGGAATGCTAGGGGGTGTTGCAGGAAATCCCAGTGACAGAGGCTGCCTCCCCAAGGTCAGGGAAGGTATTTCTCGGACTACCCCGAGCAGGGAACACCTGTGACTGAAGAGAGCTGCGTTGAGTTGTCTCTCGAGTTCCCCCACTCAATGACAATGTTTCCGGAATCCTGAGTGTGGGGAGGTTCCACCAACGGTCGGCAGCGCGTGGTTTCTAAGGGAATGCCTGTGCTCGTCTCCCCTGAGGGTATTCCTAATGTCTCTATGCCAGGGAAATGCTAGGGGGTGTTGCAGGAAATCCCAGTGACAGAGGCTTCCTCCCCAAGGTCAGGGAAGGTATTTCTCGGACTTCCCCGAGCAGGGAACACGTGTGAATGAAGAGAGCTGCGTGGAGTTGTCTCTCGAGCTCCACCACTCAATGACAATGGTTCCGGAATCCTGAGCGTGGGGAGGTTCCACCAACGGTCGGCAGCGCGTGGTTTCTAAGGGAATGCCTGTGCTCATTTCCCCTGAGGGTTTTCCTCATGTCTCTGTGCCAGGGAATTCTAGGGGGGTTACAGGAAATCCCAGTGACAGAGGCTGCCTCCCCAAGGTCAGGGAAGGTATTTCTCGGACTTCCCCGAGTAGGGAACACCTGTGACTGAAGAGAGCTGCGTGGAGTTGTCTCTCGTTCTCCCCCACTCAATGACAATGGTTCCGGAATCCTGAGCGTGGGGAGGTACAACCAACGGTCGGCAGCGCGTGGGTTCTAGGGAATGCCTGTGCTCGTCTCCCCTGAGGATTTTCCTCATGTCTCTGTGCCAGGGAATGCTAGGGGGGGTTGCAGGAAATCCCAGTGACAGAGGCTGCCTCCCCAAAGCAGGGAAGTTATTTCTCGGACTTCCCCGAGCAGGGAACACCTGTGACTGAAGAGAGCTGCGTGGAGTTGTCTCTCGAGCTCCCCCACTCAATGACAATGGTTCCGGAATCCTGAGCGTTGGGAGGTTACACCAACGGTCGGCAGCGCGTGGTTTCTAAGGGAATGCCTGTGCTCGTCTCCCCTGAGGGTTTTCCTCATGTCTCTGTGCCAGGGAATGCTAGGGGGGTTTGCAGGAAATCCCAGTGACAGAGGCTGCCTCCCCAAGGTCAGGAAAGCTATTTCTCGGACTTCCCCAAGCAGGGAACACCTGTGACTGAAGAGAGCTGCGTGCAGTTGTCTCTCGAGCTCCCCCACTCAATGACAATGGTTCCGGAATCCTGAGCGTGGGGAGGTTCCACCAACGGTCGGCAGCGCGTGGGTTCTAAGGGAATGCCTGTGCTAGTCTCCCCTGAGGGTTTTCCTAATGTCTCTGTGCCAGGGAATGCTAGGGGGGTTTGCAGGAAATCCCAGTGACAGAGGCTGCCTCCCCAAGTTCAGGGAAGATATTTCTCGGACTTCCCCGATCAGGGAACACCTGTGACTGAAGAGAGCTTCGTGGAGTTGTCTCTCGAGCTCCCCCACTCAATGACAATGGTTCCGGAATCCTGAGCGTGGGGAGGTTCCACCAACGGTCGGCAGCGCTTGGGTTCTAATGGAATGCCTGTGCTAGTCTCCCCTGAGGGTTTTCCTCATGTCTCTGTGCCAGGGAATGCTAGGGTGTGTTGCAGGAATTCCCAGTGACAGAGGCTGCCTACCCAAGGGCAGGGAAGTTATTTCTCGGACTTCCCCTAGCAGGGAACACCTGTGACTGAAGAGAGCTGCGTGGAGTTGTCTCTCGTGCTCCCCCACTCAATGACAATGGTTCCGGAATCCTGAGCGTGGGGAGGTTCCTCCAACGTTCGGCAGCGCTTGGGTTCTAACGGAATGCCTGTGCTAGTCTCCCCTGAGGGTTTTCCTCATGTCTCTGTGCCAGGGAATGCTAGGGTGTGTTGCAGGAATTCCCAGTGACAGAGGCTGCCTACCCAAGGGCAGGGAAGTTATTTCTCGGACTTCCCTGAGCAGGGAACACCTGTGACTGAGGAGAGCTGCGTGGAGTTGTCTCTCGAGCTCCCAACTCAATGATTATGGTTCCAAAATCCTGAGCGTGGGGAGGTTCCACCAACGGTCGGCAGGGCGTGGATTGTAAGGGAATGCCTGTGCTCGTCTCCCCTGAGGGTTTTCCTCATATCTCTGTGCCGGGGAATGCTAGGGGGTGTTGCAGGAAATCCCAGTGACAGAGGCTGCCTCCCCAAGGTCAGGGAAGGTATTTCTCGGACTACCCCGAGCAGGGAACACCTGTGACTGAAGAGAGCTGCGTTGAGTTGTCTCTCGAGTTCCCCCACTCAATGACAATGTTTCCGGAATCCTGAGCGTGGGGAGGTTCCACCAACGGTCGGCAGCGCGTGGTTTCTAAGGGAATGCCTGTGCTCGTCTCCCCTGAGGGTATTCCTAATGTATCTGTGCCAGGGAAATGCTAGGGGGTGTTGCAGGAAATCCCAGTGACAGAGGCTTCCTCCCCAAGGTCAGGGAAGGTATTTCTCGGACTTCCCCGAGCAGGTAACACCTGTGAATGAAGAGAGCTGCGTGGAGTTGTCTCTCGAGCTCCCCCACTCAATGACAATGGTTCCGGAATCCTGAGCGTGCGGAGGTTCCACCAACGGTCGGTAGCGCGTGGGTTCTAGGGAATGCCTGTGCTCGTCTCCCCTGAGGATTTTGCTCATGTCTCTGTGCCAGGGAATGCTAGGAGGGTTTGCAGGAAATCCCAGTGACAGAGGCTGCCTCCCCAAGGTCAGGGAAGTTATTTCTCGGACTTCCCTGAGCAGGGAACACCTGTGACTGAGGAGAGCTGCGTGGAGTTGTCTCTCGAGCTCCCCCACTCAATGACTATGGTTCCAAAATCCTGAGCGTGGGGAGGTTCCACCAACGGTCGGGAGGGCGTGGATTCTAAGGGAATGCCTGTGCTCGTCTCCCCTGAGGGTTTTCCTCATATCTCTGTGCCAGGGAATGCTAGGGGGTGTTGCAGGAAATCCCAGTGACAGAGGCTGCCTCCCCAAGGTCAGGGAAGGTATTTCTCGGACTACCCCGAGCAGGGAACACCTGTGACTGAAGAGAGCTGCGTTGAGTTGTCTCTCGAGTTCCCCCACTCAATGACAATGTTTCCGGAATCCTGAGCGTGGGGAGGTTCCACCAACGGTCGGCAGCGCGTGGTTTCTAAGGGAATGCCTGTGCTCGTCTCCCCTGAGGGTATTCCTAATGTCTCTATGCCAGGGAAATGCTAGGGGGTGTTGCAGGAAATCCCAGTGACAGAGGCTTTCTCCCCAAGGTCAGGGAAGGTATTTCTCGGACTTCCCCGAGCAGGGAACACGTGTGAATGAAGAGAGCTGCGTGGAGTTGTCTCTCGATCTCCACCACTCAATGACAATGGTTCCGGAATCCTGAGCGTGGGGAGGTTCCACCAACGGTCGGCAGCGCGTGGTTTCTAAGGGAATGCCTGTGCTCATTTCCCCTGAGGGTTTTCCTCATGTCTCTGTGCCAGGGAATTCTAGGGGGGTTACAGGAAATCCCAGTGACAGAGGCTGCCTCCCCAAGGTCAGGGAAGGTATTTCTCGGACTTCCCCGAGCAGGGAACACCTGTGACTGAAGAGAGCTGCGTGGAGTTGTCTCTCGTTCTCCCCCACTCAATGACAATGGTTCCGGAATCCTGAGCGTGGGGAGGTACAACCAACGGTCGGCAGCGCGTGGGTTCTAGGGAATGCCTGTGCTCGTCTCCCCTGAGGATTTTCCTCATGTCTCTGTGCCAGGGAATGCTAGGAGGGTTTGCAGGAAATCCCAGTGACAGAGGCTGCCTCCCCAAGGTCAGGAAAGCTATTTCTCGGACTTCCCCAAGCAGGGAAGACCTGTGACTGAAGAGAGCTGCGTGCAGTTGTCTCTCGAGCTCCCCCACTCAATGACAATGGTTCCGGAATCCTGAGCGTGGGGAGGTTCCAGCAACGGTCGGCAGCGCGTGGGTTCTAAGGGAATGCCTGTGCTAGTCTCCCCTGAGGGTTTTCCTAATGTCTCTGTGCCAGGGAATGCTAGGGGGGTTTGCAGGAAATCCCAGTGACAGAGGCTGCCTCCCCAAGTTCAGGGAAGGTATTTCTCGGACTTCCCCGATCAGGGAACACCTGTGACTGAAGAGAGCTTCGTGGAGTTGTCTCTCGAGCTCCCCCACTCAATGACAATGGTTCCGGAATCCTGAGCGTGGGGAGGTTCCACCAACGGTCGGCAGCGCTTGGGTTCTAATGGAATGCCTGTGCTAGTCTCCCCTGAGGGTTTTCCTGATGTCTCTGTGCCAGGGAATGCTAGGGTGTGTTGCAGGAATTCCCAGTGACAGAGGCTGCCTACCCAAGGGCAGGGAAGTTATTTCTCGGACTTCCCCTAGCAGGGAACACCTGTGACTGAAGAGAGCTGCGTGGAGTTGTCTCTCGTGCTCCCCCACTCAATGACAATGGTTCCGGAATCCTGAGCGTGGGGAGGTTCCTCCAACGTTCGGCAGCGCTTGGGTTCTAACGGAATGCTTGTGCTCGTCTCCCCTGAGGGTTTTCCTCTTGTCTCTGTGCCAGGGAATGCTAGGGGGTTTGCAGGAAATCCCAGTGACAGAGGCTGCCTCCCAAAGTTCAGGGAAGTTATTTCCCGGACTTCCCCGATCAGGGAACACCTGTGACTGAAGAGAGCTTCGTGGAATTGTCTCCCGAGCTCCCCCACTCAATGACTATGGTTCCGGAATCCTGAGCATGGGGAGGTTCCACCAAAGGTCGGCAGCGCGTGGGTTCTAAGGGAATGCATGTGCTCGTCTCCCCTGAGGGTTTTCCCCATGTCTCTGTGCCAGGGAATGCTAGGGGGTGTTGCAGGAAATCCCAGTGACAGAGGCTGCCTCCCCAAGGTCAGGGAAGGTATTTCTTAGACTTCCCCGAGCAGGGAACACCTGTGACTGAATAGAGCTGCGTGGAGTTGTCTCTCTAGCTCCCCTACTCAATGACAATGTTTCCGGAATCCTGAGAGTGGGGAGGTTACACCAACGGTCGGCATCGCGTGGTTTCTAACGGAATGCCTGTGCTCGTCTCCCCTGAGGCTTTTCCTCATGTCTCTGTGCCATGGAATGCTAGGGGGGGTTGCAGGAATTCCTAGTGACAGAGGCTGCCTCCCAAAGGTCAGGGAAGTTATTCCTCGGACTTCCCCAAGCAGGCAACACCTGTGACTGAAGAGAGCTGCGTGGGGTTGTCTCTCGAGCTCCCCCACTCAATGACAATGTTTCCGGAATCCTGAGCGCGGGGAGGTTCCACCAACGGTCGGCAGCGCGTGGGTTCTAAGGGAATGCCTGTGCTAGTCTCCCCTGAGGGTTTTCCTAATGTCTCTGTGCCAGGGAATGCTAGGGGGGTTTGCAGGAAATCCCAGTGACAGAGGCTGCCTCCCCAAGTTCAGGGAAGTTATTTCTCGGACTTCCCCGATCAGGGAACACCTGTGACTGAAGAGAGCTTCGTGGAGTTGTCTCTCGAGCTCCCCCACTCAATGACAATGGTTCCGGAATCCTGAGCGTGGGGAGGTTCCACCAACGGTCGGCAGCACTTGGGTTCAAATGGAATGCCTGTGCTCGTCTCCCCTGAGGGTTTTCCTCATGTCTCTGTGCCAGGGAATGTTAGGGTGTGCTGCAGGAAATCCCAGTGACAGAGGCTGCCTCCCCAAGGGCAGGGAAGTTATTTCTCGGACTTCCCCTAGCAGGGAACACCTGTGACTGAAGAGAGCTGCGTGGAGTTGTCTCTCGAGCTCCCCCACTCAATGACAATGGTTCCGGAATCCTGAGCGTGGGGAGGTTCCTCCAACGTTCGGCAGCGCTTGGGTTCTAACGGAATGCCTGTGCTCGTCTCCCCTGAGGATTTTCCTCATGTGTCTGTGCCAGGGAATGCTAGGGGGTTTGCAGGAAATCCCAGTGACAGAGGCTGCCTCCCCAAGTTCAGGGAAGTTATTTCTCGGACTTCCCCGATCAGGGAACACCTGTGAATGAAGAGAGCTTCGTGGAGTTGTCTCTCGAGATCCCCCACTCAATGACTATGGTTCCGGAATCCTGAGCGTGGGGAGGTTCCACCAACGGTCGGCAGCGCGTGGGTTCTAAGGGAATGCCTGTGCTCGTCTCCCCTGAGGGTATTCCTAATGTCTCTGTGCCAGGGAAATGCTAGGGGGTGTTGCAGGAAATCCCAGTGACAGAGGCTTCCTCCCCAAGGTCAGGGAAGGTATTTGTCGGACTTCCCCGAGCAGGGAACACCTGTGAATGAAGAGAGCTGCGTGGAGTTGTCTCTCGAGCTCCCCCACTCAATGACAATGGTTCCGGAATCCTGAGCGTGGGGAGGTTCCACCAACGGTCGGTAGCGCGTGGGTTCTAGGGAATGCCTGTGCTCGTCTCCCCTGAGGGTTTTGCTCATGTCTCGGTGCCAGGGAATGCTAGGAGGGTTTGCAGGAAATCCCAGTGACAGAGGCTGCCTCCCCAAGGTCAGGGAAGTTATTTCTCGGACTTCCCTGAGCAGGGAACACCTGTGACTGAGGAGAGCTGCGTGGAGTTGTCTCTCGAGCTCCCCCACTCAATGACTATGGTTCCAAAATCCTGAGCGTGGGGAGGTTCCACCAACGGTCGTCAGGGCGTGGATTGGAAGGGAATGCCTGTGCTCGTCTCCCCTGAGGGTTTTCCTTATATCTCTGTGCCAGGGAATGCTAGGGGATGTTGCAGGAAATCCCAGTGACAGAGGCTGCCTCCCCAAGGTCAGGGAAGGTATTTCTCGGACTACCCCGAGCAGGGAACACCTGTGACTGAAGAGAGCTGCGTTGAGTTGTCTCTCGAGTTCCCCCACTCAATGACAATGTTTCCGGAATCCTGAGCGTGCGGAGGTTCCACCAAAGGTCGGTAGCGCGTGGGTTCTAGGGAATGCCTGTGCTCGTCTCCCCTGAGGGTTTTGCTCATGTCTCTGTGCCAGGGAATGCTAGGAGGGTTTGCAGGAAATCCCAGTGACAGAGGCTGCCTCCCCAAGGTCAGGGAAGTTATTTCTCGGACTTCCCTGAGCAGGGAACACCTGTGACTGAGGAGAGCTGCGTCAGTTGTCTCTCGAGCTCCCCCACTCAATGACTATGGTTCCAAAATCCTGAGCGTGGGGAGGTTCCACCAACGGTCGGCAGGGCGTGGATTCTAAGGGAATGCCTGTGCTCGTCTCCCCTGAGGGTTTTCCTCATATCTCTGTGCCAGGGAATGCTAGGGGGTGATGCAGGGAATCCCAGTGACAGAGGCTGCCTCCCCAAGGTCAGGGAAGATATTTCTCGGACTACCCCGAGCAGGGAACACCTGTGACTGAAGAGAGCTGCGTTGAGTTGTCTCTCGAGTTCCCCCACTCAATGACAATGTTTCCGGAATCCTGAGCGTGGGGAGGTTCCACCAAAGGTCGGCAGCGCGTGGTTTCTAAGGGAATGCCTGTGCTCGTCTCCCCTGAGGGTATTCCTAATTTCTCTGTGCCAGGGAAATGCTAGGGGGTGTTGCAGGAAATCCCAGTGACAGAGGCTTCCTCCCCAAGGTCAGGGAAGGTATTTGTCGGAGTTCCCCGAGCAGGGAACACCTGTGAATGAAGAGAGCTGCGTGGAGTTGTCTCTCGAGCTCCCCCACTCAATGACAATGGTTCCGGAATCCTGAGCGTGGGGAGGTTCCACCAACGGTCGGCAGCGCATGGGTTCTAGGGAATGCCTGTGCTCGTCTCCCCTGAGGGTTTTGCTCATGTCTCTGTGCCAGGGAATGCTAGGAGGGTTTGCAGGAAATCCCAGTGACAGAGGCTGCCTCCCCAAGGTCAGGGAAGTTATTTCTCGGACTTCCCTGAGCAGGGAACACCTGTGACTGAGGAGAGCTGCGTGGAGTTGTCTCTCGAGCTCCCCCACTCAATGACTATGGTTCCAAAATCCTGAGCGTGGGGAGGTTCCATCAACGGTCGGGAGGGCGTGGATTCTAAGGGAATGCCTGTGCTCGTCTCCCCTGAGGGTTTTCCTCATATCTCTGTGCCAGGGAATGCTAGGGGTTGTTGCAGGAAATCCCAGTGACAGAGGCTGCCTCCCCAAGGTCAGGGAAGGTATTTCTCGGACTACCCCGAGCAGGGAACACCTGTGACTGAAGAGAGCTGCGTTGAGTTGTCTCTCGAGTTCCCCCACTCAATGACAATGTTTCCGGAATCCTGAGCGTGGGGAGGTTCCACCAACGGTCGGCAGCGCGTGGTTTCTAAGGGAATGCCTGTGCTCGTCTCCCCTGAGGGTATTCCTAATGTCTCTATGCCAGGGAAATGCTAGGGGGTGTTGCAGGAAATCCCAGTGACAGAGGCTTCCTCCCCAAGGTCAGGGAAGGTATTTCTCGGACTTCCCCGAGCAGGGAACACGTGTGAATGAAGAGAGCTGCGTGGAGTTGTCTCTCGAGCTCCACCACTCAATGACAATGGTTCCGGAATCCTGAGCGTGGGGAGGTTCCACCAACGGTCGGCAGCGCGTGGTTTCTAAGGGAATGCCTGTGCTCATTTCCCCTGAGGGTTTTCCTCATGTCTCTGTGCCAGGGAATTCTAGGGGGGTTACAGGAAATCCCAGTGACAGAGGCTGCCTCCAAAAGGTCAGGGAAGGTATTTCTCGGACTTCCCCGAGCAGGGAACACCTGTGACTGAAGAGAGCTGCGTGGAGTTGTCTCTCGTTCTCCCCCACTCAATGACAATGGTTCCGGAATCCTGAGCGTGGGGAGGTACAACCAACGGTCGGCAGCGCGTGGGTTCTAGGGAATGCCTGTGCTCGTCTCCCCTGAGGATTTTCCTCATGTCTCTGTGCCAGGGAATGCTAGGGGGGGTTGCAGGAAATCCCAGTGACAGAGGCTGCCTCCCCAAGAGCAGGGAAGTTATTTCTCGGACTTCCCCGAGCAGGGAACACCTGTGACTGAAGAGAGCTGCGTTGAGTTGTCTCTCGAGTTCCCCCACTCAATGACAATGTTTCCGGAATCCTGAGCGTGGGGAGGTTCCACCAACGGTCGGCAGCGCGTGGTTTCTAAGGGAATGCCTGTGCTCGTCTCCCCTGAGGGTATTCCTAATGTCTCTATGCCAGGGAAATGCTAGGGGGTGTTGCAGGAAATCCCAGTGACAGAGGCTTCCTCCCCAAGGTCAGGGAAGGTATTTCTCGGACTTCCCCGAGCAGGGAACACGTGTGAATGAAGAGAGCTGCGTGGAGTTGTCTCTCGAGCTCCACCACTCAATGACAATGGTTCCGGAATCCTGAGCGTGGGGAGGTTCCACCAACGGTCGGCAGCGCGTGGTTTCTAAGGGAATGCCTGTGCTCATTTCCCCTGAGGGTTTTCCTCATGTCTCTGTGCCAGGGAATTCTAGGGGGGTTACAGGAAATCCCAGTGACAGAGGCTGCCTCCAAAAGGTCAGGGAAGGTATTTCTCGGACTTCCCCGAGCAGGGAACAACTGTGACTGAAGAGAGCTGCGTGGAGTTGTCTCTCGTTCTCCCCCACTCAATGACAATTGTTCCGGAATCCTGAGCGTGGGGAGGTACAACCAACGGTCGGCAGCGCGTGGGTTCTAGGGAATGCCTGTGCTCGTCTCCCCTGAGGATTTTCCTCATGTCTCTGTGCCAGGGAATGCTAGGGGGGGTTGCAGGAAATCCCAGTGACAGAGGCTGCCTCCCCAAGAGCAGGGAAGTTATTTCTCGGACTTCCCCGAGCAGGGAACACCTGTGACTGAAGAGAGCTGCGTGGAGTTGTCTCTCGAGCTCCCCCACTCAATGACATTGGTTCCGGAATCCTGAGCGTTGGGAGGTTACACCAACGGTCGGCAGCGCGTGGTTTCTAAGGGAATGCCTGTGCTCGTCTCCCCTGAGGGTTTTCCTCATGTCTCTGTGCCAGGGAATGCTAGGAGGGTTTGCAGGAAATCCCAGTGACAGAGGCTGCCTCCCCAAGCTCAGGAAAGCTATTTCTCGGACTTCCCCAAGCAGGGAACACCTGTGACTGAAGAGAGCTGCGTGCAGTTGTCTCTCGAGCTCCCCCACTCAATGACAATGGTTCCGGAATCCTGAGCGTGGGGAGGTTCCACCAACGGTCGGCAGCGCTTGGGTTCTAAGGGAATGACTGTGCTAGTCTTCCCTGAGGGTTTTCCTCATGTCTCTGTGCCAGGGAATGCAAGGGGGGTTTGCAGGAAATCCCAGTGACAGAGGCTGCATCCCCAAGGTCAGGGAAGGTATTTCTCGGACTTCCCCGAGCAGGGAACACCTGTGACTGAAGAGAGCTTCGTGGAGTTGTCTCTCGAGCTCCCCCACTCAATGACAAAGGTTCCGGACTCCTGAGCGTGGGGAGGTTCCACCAACGGTCGGCAGCGCGTGGGTTCTAAGGGAATGCCTGTGCTAGTCTCCCCTGAGGGTTTTCCTCATGTCTCTGTGCGATGGACTGCTAGGGGGGTTTGCAGGAAATCCCAGTGACAGAGGCTGCCTCACCAAGGTCAGGGAAGGTATTTCTTGGACTTCCCCGATCAGGGAACACATGTGACTGAAGAGAGCTGCGTGGAGTTGTCTCTCGAGCTCCCCCACTCAATGACAATGGTTCCGGAATCCTGAGCGTGGGGAGGTTCCACCAACGGTCGGCAGCGCTTGGGTTCTAAGGGAATGCCTGTGCTAGTCTCCCCTGAGGGTTTTCCTCATATCTCTGTGCCAGGGAATGCTAGGGTGTGTTGCAGGAAATCCCAGTGACAGAGGCTGCCTCCCCAAGGGCAGGGAAGTTATTTCTCGGACTTCCCCTAGCAGGGAACACCTGTGACTGAAGAGAGCTTCGTGGAGTTGTCTCTCGAGCTCCCCCACTCAATGACTATGGTTCCGGAATCCTGAGCGTGGGGAGGTTCCACCAACGGTCGGCAGCGCGTGGGTTCTAAGGGAATGCCTGCGCTCGTCTCCCTGAGGGTTTTCCTCATGTCTCTGTGCCAGGGAATGCAAGGAGGGTTTCCAGGAGATCCCAGTGACAGAGACTGCCTCCCCAAGGTCAGGGAATGTATTTCTCGGGCTTCCCCGAGCATGGAACACCTGTGACTGAAGAGAGCTGCGTGGAATTGTCTCTCGAGCTCCCCCACTCAATGACAATGGTTCCGGAATCCTGAGCGTGGGGAGGTTCCACCAACGGTCGGCAGCGCGTGGTTTCTAAGGGAATGACTGTGCTCGTCTCCCTTGAGGGTTTTCCTCATGCCTCTGTGCCAGGGAATGCTAGGAGGGTTTCCAGGAAATCCCAGTGACAGAGGCTGCCTCCACAAGGTCAAGGAAGGTATTTCTCGGACTTCCCCGAGCAGGGAACACCTGTGACTGAAGAGAGCTGCGTGGAGTTGTCTCTCGAGCTCCCCCTCTCAATGACAATGATTCCGGAATCCTGAGCGTGGGGAGGTTCCACCAACGGTCGGTAGCGCGTGGGTTATAGGGAATGCCTGTGCTCGTCTCCCCTGAGGGTTTTCCTCATGTCTCTGTGCCAGGGAATGTTAGGAGGGTTTGCAGGAAATACCAGTGACAGAGGGTGCCTCCCCTAGGTCAGGGAAGTTATTTCTCGGACTTCCCCGAGCAGGGAACACCTGTGACTGAGGAGAGCTGCGTGGAGTTGTCTCTCGAGATCCCCCACTCAATGACTATGGTTCCAAAATCCTGAGCGTGGGGAGGTTCCACCAACGGTCGGCAGGGCGTTGATTCTAAGGGAATGCCTGTGCTCGTCTCCCCTGAGGGTTTTCCTCATGTCTCTGTGCCAAGGAATGCTAGGGGGGGTTGCAGGAAATCCCAGTGACAGAGGCTGCCTCCCCAAGGTCAGGGAAGGTATTTCTCGGACTTCCCCGAGCAGGGAACACCTGTGACTGAAGAGAGCTGCGTGGAGTTGTCTCTCGAGCTCCCCTACTCAATGACAATGGTTCCGGAATCCTGAGCGTGGGGAGGTTACACCAACGGTCGGCAGCGCGTGGTTTCTAAGGGAATGCCTGTGCTCGTCTCCCCTGAGGGTTTTCCTCATGTCTCTGTGCCAGGGAATGCTAGGAGGGTTTGCAGGAAATCCCAGTGACAGAGGCTGCCTCCCCAAGGTCAGGGAAGCTATTTCTCGGACTTCCCCGAGCAGGGAACACCTGTGACTGAAGAGAGCTGCGTGGAGTTGTCTCTCGAGATCCCCCACTCAATGACTATGGTTCCGGAATCCTGAGCGTGGGGAGGTTCCACCAACGGTCGGCAGCGCGTGGGTTCTAAGGGAGTGCCTGTTCTCGTCTCCCCTGAGGGTTTTCCTCATGTCTTTGTGCCAGGGAATGCTAGGGGTTGTTGCAGGGAATCCCAGTGACAGATGCTGCCTCCCCCAGTTCAGGGAAGGTATTTCTCGCACTTCCCCAAGCAGGGAACACCTGTGACTGAAGAGAGCTGCGTGGAGTTGTCTCTCGAGCTCCCCCACTCAATGACAATGGTTCCGGAATCCTGAGCGTGGGGAGGTTCCTCCAACGTTCGGCAGCGCTTGGGTTCTAACGGAATACCTGTGCTCGTCTCCCCTGAGGGTTTTCCTCATGTCTCTGTGCCAGGGACTGCTAGGGGGGTTTGCAGGAAATCCCAGTGACAGAGGGTGCCTCCCCAAGGTCAGGGAAGTTATTTCTCGGACTTCCCCGAGCAGGGAACACCTGTGACTGAGGAGAGCTGCGTGGAGTTGTCTCTCGTGCTCCCCCACTCAATGACATAGTTTCCGGAATCCTGAGCGTGGGGAGGTTCCACCAACGGTCGGCAGCGCGTGGGTTCTAAGGGAATGCCTGTGCTAGTCTCCCCTGAGGGTTTTCCTCATGTCTCTGTGCCAGGGACTGCTAGGGGGGTTTGCAGGAAATCCCAGTGACAGAGGCTGCCTCCCCAAGGTCAGGGAAGGTATTTCTTGGACTTCCCCGATCAGGGAACACTTGTGCCTGAAGAGAGCTGCGTGGAGTTGTCTCTCGAGCTCCCCCACTCAATGACAATGGTTCCGGAATCCTGAGCGTGGGGAGGTTCCACCAACGGTCGGCAGCGCTTGGGTTCTAAGGGAATGACTGTGCTAGTCTTCCCTGAGGGTTTTCCTCATGTCTCTGTGCCAGGGAATGCAAGGGGGGTTTGCAGGAAATCCCAGTGACAGAGGCTGCATCCCCAAGGTCAGGGAAGGTATTTCTCGGACTTCCCCGAGCAGGGAACACCTGTGACTGAAGAGAGCTTCGTGGAGTTGTCTCTCGAGCTCCCCCACTCAATGACATAGGTTCCGGACTCCTGAGCGTGGGGAGGTTCCACCAACGGTCGGCAGCGCGTGGGTTCTAAGGGAATGCCTGTGCTAGTCTCCCCTGAGGGTTTTCCTCATGTCTCTGTGCGATGGACTGCTAGGGGGGTTTGCAGGAAATCCCAGTGACAGAGGCTGCCTCACCAAGGTCAGGGAAGGTATTTCTTGGACTTCCCCGATCAGGGAACACATGTGACTGAAGAGAGCTGCGTGGAGTTGTCTCTCGAGCTCCCCCACTCAATGACAATGGTTCCGGAATCCTGAGCGTGGGGAGGTTCCACCAACGGTCGGCAGCGCTTGGGTTCTAAGGGAATGCCTGTGCTAGTCTCCCCTGAGGGTTTTCCTCATATCTCTGTGCCAGGGAATGCTAGGGTGTGTTGCAGGAAATCCCAGTGACAGAGGCTGCCTCCCCAAGGGCAGGGAAGTTATTTCTCGGACTTCCCCTAGCAGGGAACACCTGTGACTGAAGAGAGCTTCGTGGAGTTGTCTCTCGAGCTCCCCCACTCAATGACTATGGTTCCGGAATCCTGAGCGTGGGGAGGTTCCACCAACGGTCGGCAGCGCGTGGGTTCTAAGGGAATGCCTGCGCTCGTCTCCCTGAGGGTTTTCCTCATGTCTCTGTGCCAGGGAATGCAAGGAGGGTTTCCAGGAGATCCCAGTGACAGAGACTGCCTCCCCAAGGTCAGGGAATGTATTTCTCGGGCTTCCCCGAGCATGGAACACCTGTGACTGAAGAGAGCTGCGTGGAATTGTCTCTCGAGCTCCCCCACTCAATGACAATGGTTCCGGAATCCTGAGCGTGGGGAGGTTCCACCAACGGTCGGCAGCGCGTGGTTTCTAAGGGAATGACTGTGCTCGTCTCCCTTGAGGGTTTTCCTCATGCCTCTGTGCCAGGGAATGCTAGGAGGGTTTCCAGGAAATCCCAGTGACAGAGGCTGCCTCCACAAGGTCAAGGAAGGTATTTCTCGGACTTCCCCGAGCAGGGAACACCTGTGACTGAAGAGAGCTGCGTGGAGTTGTCTCTCGAGCTCCCCCTCTCAATGACAATGATTCCGGAATCCTGAGCGTGGGGAGGTTCCACCAACGGTCGGTAGCGCGTGGGTTATAGGGAATGCCTGTGCTCGTCTCCCCTGAGGGTTTTCCTCATGTCTCTGTGCCAGGGAATGTTAGGAGGGTTTGCAGGAAATACCAGTGACAGAGGGTGCCTCCCCTAGGTCAGGGAAGTTATTTCTCGGACTTCCCCGAGCAGGGAACACCTGTGACTGAGGAGAGCTGCGTGGAGTTGTCTCTCGAGCTCCCCCACTCAATGACTATGGTTCCAAAATCCTGAGCGTGGGGAGGTTCCACCAACGGTCGGCAGGGCGTTGATTCTAAGGGAATGCCTGTGCTCGTCTCCCCTGAGGGTTTTCCTCATGTCTCTGTGCCAAGGAATGCTAGGGGGGGTTGCAGGAAATCCCAGTGACAGAGGCTGCCTCCCCAAGGTCAGGGAAGGTATTTCTCGGACTTCCCCGAGCAGGGAACACCTGTGACTGAAGAGAGCTGCGTGGAGTTGTCTCTCGAGCTCCCCTACTCAATGACAATGTTTCCGGAATCCTGAGCGTGGGGAGGTTACACCAACGGTCGGCAGCGCGTGGTTTCTAAGGGAATGCCTGTGCTCGTCTCCCCTGAGGGTTTTCCTCATGTCTCTGTGCCAGGGAATGCTAGGAGGGTTTGCAGGAAATCCCAGTGACAGAGGCTGCCTCCCCAAGGTCAGGGAAGCTATTTCTCGGACTTCCCCGAGCAGGGAACACCTGTGACTGAAGAGAGCTGCGTGGAGTTGTCTCTCGAGATCCCCCACTCAATGACTATGGTTCCGGAATCCTGAGCGTGGGGAGGTTCCACCAACGGTCGGCAGCGCGTGGGTTCTAAGGGAGTGCCTGTTCTCGTCTCCCCTGAGGGTTTTCCTCATGTCTTTGTGCCAGGGAATGCTAGGGGTTGTTGCAGGGAATCCCAGTGACAGATGCTGCCTCCCCCAGTTCAGGGAAGGTATTTCTCGCACTTCCCCAAGCAGGGAACACCTGTGACTGAAGAGAGCTGCGTGGAGTTGTCTCTCGAGCTCCCCCACTCAATGACAATGGTTCCGGAATCCTGAGCGTGGGGAGGTTCCTCCAACGTTCGGCAGCGCTTGGGTTCTAACGGAATACCTGTGCTCGTCTCCCCTGAGGGTTTTCCTCATGTCTCTGTGCCAGGGACTGCTAGGGGGGTTTGCAGGAAATCCCAGTGACAGAGGCTGCCTCCCCAAGGTCAGGGAAGGTATTTCTCGGACTTCCCCGAGCAGGGAACACCTGTGACTGAAAAGAGCTGCGTGGAGTTGTCTCTCGAGCTCCCCCACTCAATGACAATGGTTCCGGAATCCTGAGCGTGGGGAGGTTCCACCAACGGTCGGCAGCGCGTGGTTTCTAAGGGAATGCCTGTGCTCGTCTCCCCTGAGGGTTTACCTCATGTCTCTGTGCCAGGGAATACTAGGAGGGTTTGCAGGAAATCCCAGTGACAGAGGCTGCCTCCCCAAGGTCAGGGAAGTTATTTCTCGGACTTCCCCGAGCAGGGAACACCTGTAACTGAAAAGAGCTGCGTGGAGTTGTCTCTCGAGATCCCCCACTCATTGACTATGGTTCCGGAATCCTGAGCGTGGGGAGGTTCCTCCAACATTCGGCAGCGCTTGGGTTCTAACGGAATGCCTGTGCTCGTCTGCCCTGAGGGTTTTCCTCATGTCTCTGTGCCTGGGAATGCTAGGGAGTGTTGCAGGAAATCCCAGTGACAGAGGCTGCCTCCCCAAGATCAGGGAAGGTATTTCTCGGACTTCCCCGAGCAGGGAACACCTGTGACTGAAGAGAGCTGCGTGGAGTTGTCTCTCGAGCTCCCCCACTCAATGACAATGGTTCCGGAATCCTGAGCGTGGGGAGGTTCCACCAATGGTCGGCAGCGCGTGGGTTCCAGCGGAATGCCTGAGTTGGTTTCCCCTGACGGTTTTCCTAATTTCTCTGTGCCAGGGAATGCTAGGGGGGTTTGCAGCAAATCCCAGTGACAGAGGCTGCCTCCCCAAGGTCAGGGAATTTATTTCTCGGACTTCCCCGAGCAGGGTACCCCTGTGACTAAAGAGAGCTGCGTGGAGTTTTCTCTCGAGCTCCCCCACTCAATGAAAATGGTTCCGGAATCCTGAGCGTCGGGAGGTTCCACCAACACTCGGCAGCGCGTGAGTTCTAATGGAATGCCTGTGCTCGTCTCCCCTGAGGGTTTTCCTCATGTCTCTGTGCCAGGGAATGCTAGGGGGTGTTGCAGGAAATCCCAGTGACTGAGGCTGCCTCCCCAAGGTCAGGGTAGGTATTTCTTGGAATTCCCCGAGCAGGGAACACCTGTGACTGAAGAGAGCTGCGTGGTGTTTTCTCTCGAGCTCCCCCACTCAATGACAATGGTTCCGGAATCCTGAGATTGGGGAGGTTCCACCAACAGTCGGCAGCGCGTGGGTTCTAACGGAATGCCTGTGCTCGTTTCCCCTGTGGGTTTTCCTCATGTCTCTGTGCCAGGGAATGCTAGGGGGGGTTGCAGGAAATCTCAGTGACAGAGGCTGCCTCCACAAGGTCAGGGAAGGTATTTCTCGGACTTCCCCGAGCAGGGAACACCTGTGACTGAAGAGAGCTGCGTGGAGTTGTCTCTCGAGCTCCCCCACTCAATGACAATGGTTCCGGAATCCTGAGCGTGGGGAGGTTCCACCAACGGTCGGCAGCGCATGGGTTCTAACGGAATTAATGTGCTCGTCTCCCCTGAGGGTTTTCCTCATGTCTCTGTGCCAGGGAATGCTAGGGGGGTTGCAGGAAATCCCAGTGACAGAGGCTGCCTTTCCAAGGTCAGGGAAATTATTTCTCGGACTTCCCCGTGCAGGGAACACCTGTGACTGAAGGGAGCTGCGTGGAGTTGTCTATCGACCTCCCACACTCAATGACATTGGTTCCGGAATCCTGAGCGTGGGGAGGTTCCACCAACGGTCGGCAGCGCGTGGGTTCTAACGGAATGCCTGTGCTCGTCTCCCCTGAGGGTTTTCCTTATATCTCTGTGATAGGGAATGCTAGGAGGGTTTGCAGGAAATCCCAGTGACAGAGGCTGCCTCCGCAAGTTCAGGGAAGGTATTTCTCAGAATTCCACGAGCAGGGAACACCTGTGACTGAAGAGAGGTGCGTGGAGTTGTCTCCCGAGATCCCCCACTCAATGACAATGGTTCCGGAATCCTGAGCGTGGGGAGGTTCCACTAATGGTCGGCAGCGCGTGAGTTCTAAGGGAATGCCTGTGCTCGTCTCCCCTGAGTGTTTTCCTCATGTCTCTGTGCCAGGGAATGCTAGGGGGGGTTGCAGGAAATCCCAGTGACAGAGGCTGCCTCCCCGAGATCAGGGAAGTTATCCCTCGCACTTCCCCGAGCAGGGAACAGCTGTGACTGAAGAGAGTTGCGTCGAGTTGTCTCTCGAGCTTCCCCACTCAATGACAATGGTTCCGGAATCCTGAGCGTGGGGAGGTTCCACCAACGGTCGGCAGCACTTGGTTTCAAAGGGAATGCCTGTGCTCCTCTCCCTTGAGGATTTTCCTCATGTCTCTGTGCCAGGGAATGCAAGTAGGGTTTGCAGGAAATCCCAGTGACAGAGGCTGCCTCCCCAAGGTCAGGGAAGGTATTTCTCGGACTTCCCGGAGCAGGGAACACCTGTGACTGAAGAGAGCGGCGTGGAGTTTTCTCTCGAGCTCCCCCACTCAATGACAATGGTTCCAGAATCCTGAGCGTGGGGAGGTTCCAACAACGGTCGGCAGCGCGTTGGTTCTACCGGAATGCCTGTTCTCGTCTCCCCTGAAGGTTTTCCTAATGTCTCTGTGCCAGGGAAAGCTAGGGGGGGTTGCAGGATATCCCAGTGACAGAGGCTGCCTCCCCAAGTTCAGGGAAGTTATTTCTCGCACTTCCCCGAGCAGGGAACACCTGTGACTGAAGAGAGTTGCGTCGAGTTGTCTCTCGAACTGTCCCACTCAATGACAATGATTCCGGAATCCTGAGCGTGGGGACGTTCCACCAACCGTCGGCAGCGCGTGGGTTTTAACGGAATGCCTGTGCTCGTCTCCTCTGATGGTTTTCCTCATATCTCTGTGCCAGGGAATGCTAGGTAGGGTTGCAGGAAATCCCAGTGACAGAGGCTGCCTCCCCAAGGTCAGGGAAGGTATTTCTCGGACTTCCCCGGATAGGGAACACCTGTGACTGAAGAGAGCTGCGTGGAGTTGTCTCTCGAGCTCCCCCACTAAATGACAATGGTTCCGGAATCCTGAGCGTGGGGAGGTTCCACCAACGGTCGGCAGCGCGTGGGTTCTAACGGAATGCCTGTGCTCGCCTCCCCTGAGGGTTTTCCTCATGTCTTTGTGCCAGGGAATGCTAGGGGGGTAGCAGGAAATCCCAGTGACAGAGGCGGCCTCCCCAACATCCGGGAATGTATTTCTCGGACGTCAACGTGCGGGGAACACCTCTGACTGAAGAGAGCTGCGTGGAGTTATCTCTCGAGCTCCCCCACTCAATGACAATGTTTCCGGAATCCTGAGCGTGGGGAGGTTCCACCAACGGTCGGCAGCGCGTGGGTTCTAACGGAATGCCTGTGCTCGTCTCCCCTGAGGGTTTTCCTCATGTCTCTGTGCCAGGGAATGCTAGGAGGGTTTGCAGGAAATCCCAGTGACAGTGGCTGCCTCCCCAAGGTCAGGGAAGGTATTTCTCGGACTTCCCCGAGCAGGGAACACCTGTGACTGATGAGAACTGCGTGGAGTTTTCTCTCGAGCTCCCCCACTGAATGACAATGGTTCCGGAATCCTGAGCGTGTGGATGTTCCACCAACGGTCGGCAGCGCGTGGGTTCTAACGGAATGCCTGTGCTCGTCTCCCCTGAGGGTTTTCCTCATGTCTCTGTGCCAGGGAATGCTAGGAGGGTTTGCAGGAAATCCCAGTGACAGAGGCTGCCTCCCCAAGGACAGGGAAGGTATTTCTCGCCCTTAACCGAGCAGGGAACACCTGTGACTGAAGAGAGCTGCGTCGAGTTGTCTCTCGAACTCCCCCACTCAATGACAATGATTCCGGAATACTGAGCGTGGGGAGGTTCCACCAACGGTCGAGAGCGCGTGGGTTCTAAGGGAATGCCTGTGCTCGTCTCCCCTGAGGGTTTTCCTCATGTCTCTGTGCCAGGGAATGCTAGGGGGGTTGCAGGAAATCCCAGTGACCGAGGCTGCCTCCCCAAGGTCAGGGAAGTTATTTCTCGGACTTCCCCGAGCAGGGAACACCTGTGACTGAAGAGAGCTGCGTGGTGTTGTCTCTCGAGCTCCCCCACACAATGACAATGTTTCCGGAATCCCGAGCGCGGGGAGGTTCCACCAACCGACGGCAGCGCGTGGGTTCTAAGGGAATGCCTGTGCTCGTCACCCCTGAGGGTTTTCCTCATGTCTCTGTGCCAGGGAATGCTAAGGGGGGTTGCAGGAAATCCCAGTGACAGAGGCTGCCTCCCCAAGGTCAGTGAAGTTATTTCTCGCACTTCCCTGAGCAGGGAACACCTGTGACTGAAGAGAGCTGCGTCGAGCTGTCTCTCGAACTCCCCCACTCAATGACAATTGTTCCGGAATCCTGAGCGAGGGGAGTTTCCACCAACGGTCGGCAGCGCGTGGGTTCGAACGGAATGCCTGTGGTCGTCTCCCCTGATGGTTTTCCTCATATCTCTGTGCCAGGGAATGCTAGGGGGGGTTGCAGGAAATCCCAGTGACAGAGGCTGCCTCCCCAAGGTCAGGGAAGTTATTTCTCGGACTTCCCCAAGCAGGGAACACCTGTGACTGAAGAGAGCTGCGTGGAGTTTTCTCTCAAGCTCCCCCACTCAATGACAATGTTTCCGGAATCCTGAGCTTGGGGAGGTTCCACCAACGGTCGGCAGCGCGTTGGTTCTAAGGGAATGCCTGTGCTCGTCTCCCCTGAGGGTTTTCCTCATGTCTCTGTGCCAGGGAATGCTAGGGGGGGTTGCAGGAAATCCCAGTGACAGAGGCTGCCTCCCCAAGGTCAGGGAAGGTATTTCTCGGACTTCCCTGAGCAGGGAACGCCTGTAACTGAAGAGAGCTGCGTGGAGTTTTCTCTCGAGCTCCCACACTCAATGACAATGGTTCCGGAATCCTGAACGTTTGGAGGTTTCACCAAAGGTCGGCAGCGCGTGGGTTCTAATGGAATGCCTGTGCTCGTCTCCCCTGAGGGTTTTCCTCATGTCTCTGTGCCAGGGAATGCTAGGGGGGGTTGTAGGAAATCCCAGTGACAGAGGCTGCCTCCCCAAGGTCAGGGAAGTTATTTCTCGGACTTCCCCCTGCAGGGAATACCTGTGACTGAAGAGAGCTGCGTGGAGATTTCTCTCGAGCTCCTCCACTCAATGACAATGGTTCCGGAATCCTGAGCGTGGGGAGGTTCCACCAACGGTCGGCAGCGCGTGGGTTCTAACGGAATGCCTGTGCTCGACTACCCTGATGGTTTTCCTCATATCTCTGTGCCAGGGAATGCTAGGGGGGGTTTCAGGAAATCCCAGTGACAGAGGCTGCCTCCCCAAGTTCAGAGAAGTTATTTCTCGCACTTCCCCGAGCAGGGAACACCTGTGACTGAAGAGAGTTGCGTCGAGTTGTCTCTCGAACTGTCCCACTCAATGACAATGATTCCAGAATCCTGAGCGTGGGGACGTTCCACCAACCGTCGGCAGCGCGTGGGTTTTAACGGAATGCCTGTGCTCGTCTCCTCTGATGGTTTTCCTCATATCTCTGTGCCAGGGAATGCTAGGTAGGGTTGCAGGAAATCCCAGTGACAGAGGCTCCCTCCCCAAGGTCAGGGAAGGTATTTCTCGGACTTCCCCGGACAGGGAACACCTGTGACTGAATAGAGCTGCGTGGAGTTGTCTCTCGAGCTCCCCCACTCAATGACAATGGTTCCGGAATCCTGAGCGTGGGGAGGTTCCACCAACGGTCGGCAGCGCGTGGGTTCTAACGGAATGCCTGTGCTCGCCTCCCCTGAGGGTTTTCCTCATGTCTTTGTGCCAGGGAATGCTAGGGGGGTTGCAGGAAATCCCAGTGACAGAGGCGGCCTCCCCAACGTCCGGGAATGTATTTCTCGGACTTCAACGTGCGGGGAACACCTCTGACTGAAGAGAGCTGCGTGGAGTTATCTCTCGAGCTCCCCCACTCAATGACAATGGTTCCGGAATCCTGAGCGTGGGGAGGTTCCACCAACGGTCGGCAGCACGTGGTTTCTAAGGGAATGCCTCTGCTCGTCTCCCCTGAGGGTTTTCCTCATGTCTCTGTGCCAGGGAATGCTAGGAGGGTTTGCAGGAAATCGCAGTGACAGTGGCTGCCTCCCCAAGGTCAGGGAAGGTATTTCTCGGACTTCCCCGTGCAGGGAACACCTGTGACTGATGAGAACTGCGTGGAGTTTTCTCTCGAGCTCCCCCACTGAATGACAATGTTTCCGGAATCCTGAGCGTCTGGATGTTCCACCAACGGTCGTTTGCGCGTGGGTTCTAAGGGAATGCGTGTGCTCGTCTCGCCTGAGGGTTTTCCTCATGTCTTTGTGCCAGGGAATGCTAGGGGGGGTTGCAGGAAATTCCAGTGACAGAGGCTGCCTCCCCAAGGTCAGGGAAGGTATTTCTCGGACTTCCCCGAGCAGGGAACACCTGTGACTGAAGAGAGCTGCGTGGAGTTGTCTCTCGAGCTCCCCCACTCAATGACAATGGTTCCGGAATCCTGAGCGTGGGGAGGTTCCACCAACGGTCGGCAGCGCGTGGGTTCTAACGGAATGCCTGTGCTCGTCTCCCCTGATGGTTTTCCTCATATCTCTGTGCCAGGGAATATTAGGGGGAGTTGCAGGAAATCACAGTGACAGAGGCTGCCTCCCCAAAATCAGGGAAGTTATTTCTCTTACTTCCCCCTGCAGGGAATACCTGTGACTGAAGAGAGCTGCTTGGAGTTTTCTCTCGAGCTCCCCCACTCAATGACAATGGTTCCGGAATCCTGAGCGTGGGGAGGTTCCACCAACGGTCGGCAGCGCGTGGGTTTTAACGCAATGCCTGTGCTCGTCTCCCCTGAGGGTTTTCCTCATGTCTCTGTGCCAGGGAATGCTAGGGGGTGTTGCAGCAAATCGCAGTTGCCGAGGCTGCCTCCCCAAGGTCAGGGAAGGTATTTCTCGGACTTCCCTGAGCAGGGAACACCTGTGACTGAAGAGAGCTGCGTGGAGTTTTCTCTCGAGCTCCCACACTCAATGACAATGGTTCCGGAATCCTGAACGTGTGGAGGTTTCACCAACGGTCGGCAGCGCGTGGGTTCTAAGGGAATGCCTGTGCTCGTCTCCCCTGAGGGTTTTCCTCATGTCTCTGTGCCAGGGAATGCTAGGGGGGGTTGTAGGAAATCCCAGTGACAGAGGCTGCCTCCCCAAGGTCAGGGAAGCTATTTCTCGGACTTCCCAGAGCAGGGAACACCTGTGACTGAAGAGAGCTGCGTGGAGTTGTCTCTCGAGCTCCCCAACTCAATGACAATGTTTCTGGAATCATGAGCGTGGGGAGGATCCACCAATGGTCGGCAGCGAGTTGGTTCTAACGGAATGCCTGTGCTCGTCTCCCCTGAGGGTTTTCCTCATGTCTCTGTGCCAGGGAATGCTGGGGGGGGGTTGCAGGAAATCCCAGTGACAGAGGCTGCCTCCCCTAGGACAGGGAAGGTATTTCTCGCCCTTAACCGAGCAGGGAACACCTGTGACTGAAGAGAGCTGCGTCGAGTTGTCTCTCGAACTCCCCCACTCAATGACAATGATTCCGGAATACTGAGCGTGGGGAGGTTCCACCAACGGTCGGCAGCGCGTGGGTTCTAAGGGAATGCCTGTGCTCGTCTCCCCTGAGGGTTTTCCTCATGTCTCTGTGCCAGGGAATGCAAGGGGGTGTTGCAGGAAATCCCAGTGACCGAGGCTGCCTCCCCAAGGTCAGGGAAGTTATTTTTCGGACTTCCCCGAGCAGGGAACACCTGTGATTGAAGAGAGCTGCGTGGTGTTGTCTCTCGAGCTCCCCCACACAATGACAATGTTTCCGGAATCCCGAGCGCGGGGAGGTTCCACCAAGGGTCGGCAGCGCGTGGGTTCTAAGGGAATGCCTGTGCTCGTCACCCCTGAGGGTTTTCCTCATGTCTCTGTGCCAGGGAATGCTAAGGGGGGTTGCAGGAAATCCCAGTGACAGAGGCTGCCTCCCCAAGGTCAGGGAAGTTATTTCTCGCACTTCCCTGAGCAGGGAACACCTGTGACTGAAGAGAGCTGCGTCGAGTTGTCTCTCGAACTCCCCCACTCAATGACAATTGTTCCGGAATCCTGAGCGTGGGGAGGTTCCACCAACGGTCGGCAGCGCGTGGGTTCGAACGGAATGCCTGTGGTCGTCTCCCCTGATGGTTTTCCTCATATCTCTGTGCCAGGGAATGCTAGGGGGGGTTGCAGGAAATCCCAGTGACAGAGGCTGCCTCCCCAAGGTCAGGGAAGTTATTTCTCGGACTTCCCCAAGCAGGGAACACCTGTGACTGAAGAGAGCTGCGTGGAGTTTTCTCTCAAGCTCCCCCACTCAATGACAATGTTTCCGGAATCCTGAGCTTGGGGAGGTTCCACCAACGGTCGGCAGCGCGTTGGTTCTAAGGGAATGCCTGTGCTCGTCTCCCCTGAGGGTTTTCCTCATGTCTCTGTGCCAGGGAATGCTAGGGGGGGTTGCAGGAAATTCCAGTGACAGAGGCTGCCTCCCCAAGGTCAGGGAAGGTATTTCTCGGACTTCCCCGAGCAGGGAACACCTGTGACTGAAGAGAGCTGCGTGGAGTTGTCTCTCGAGCTCCCCCACTCAATGACAATGGTTCCGGAATCCTGAGCGTGGGGAGGTTCCACCAACGGTCGGCAGCGCGTGGGTTCTAACGGAATGCCTGTGCTCGTCTCCCCTGATGGTTTTCCTCATATCTCTGTGCCAGGGAATGTTAGGGGGAGTTGCAGGAAATCACAGTGACAGAGGCTGCCTCCCCAAAGTCAGGGAAGTTATTTCTCTTACTTCCCCCTGCAGGGAATACCTGTGACTGAAGAGAGCTGCTTGGAGTTTTCTCTCGAGCTCCCCCACTCAATGACAATGGTTCCGGAATCCTGAGCGTGGGGAGGTTCCACCAACGGTCGGCAGCGCGTGGGTTTTAACGCAATGCCTGTGCTCGTCTCCCCTGAGGGTTTTCCCCATGTCTCTGTGCCAGGGAATGCTAGGGGGTGTTGCAGCAAATCGCAGTTGCCGAGGCTGCCTCCCCAAGGTCAGGGAAGGTATTTATCGGACTTCCCTGAGCAGGGAACACCTGTGACTGAAGAGAGCTGCGTGGAGTTTTCTCTCGAGCTCCCACACTCAATGACAATGGTTCCGGAATCCTGAACGTGTGGAGGTTTCACCAACGGTCGGCAGCGCGTGGGTTCTAAGGGAATGCCTGTGCTCGTCTCCCCTGAGGGTTTTCCTCATGTCTCTGTGCCAGGGAATGCTAGGGGGGGTTGTAGGAAATCCCAGTGACAGAGGCTGCCTCCCCAAGGTCAGGGAAGCTATTTCTCGGACTTCCCAGAGCAGGGAACACCTGTGACTGAAGAGAGCTGCGTGGAGTTGTCTCTCGAGCTCCCCAACTCAATGACAATGTTTCTGGAATCATGAGCGTGGGGAGGATCCACCAATGGTCGGCAGCGAGTTGGTTCTAACGGAATGCCTGTGCTCGTCTCCCCTGAGGGTTTTCCTCATGTCTCTGTGCCAGGGAATGCTGGGGGGGGGGTTGCAGGAAATCCCAGTGACAGAGGCTGCCTCCCCTAGGACAGGGAAGGTATTTCTCGCCCTTAACCGAGCAGGGAACACCTGTGACTGAAGAGAGCTGCGTCGAGTTGTCTCTCGAACTCCCCCACTCAATGACAATGATTCCGGAATACTGAGCGTGGGGAGGTTCCACCAACGGTCGGCAGCGCGTGGGTTCTAAGGGAATGCCTGTGCTCGTCTCCCCTGAGGGTTTTCCTCATGTCTCTGTGCCAGGGAATGCAAGGGGGTGTTGCAGGAAATCCCAGTGACCGAGGCTGCCTCCCCAAGGTCAGGGAAGTTATTTCTCGGACTTCCCCGAGCAGGGAACACCTGTGACTGAAGAGAGCTGCGTGGTGTTGTCTCTCGAGCTCCCCCACACAATGACAATGTTTCCGGAATCCCGAGCGCGGGGAGGTTCCACCAACGGTCGGCAGCGCGTGGGTTCTAAGGGAATGCCTGTGCTCGTCACCCCTGAGGGTTTTCCTCATGTCTCTGTGCCAGGGAATGCTAAGGGGGGTTGCAGGAAATCCCAGTGACAGAGGCTGCCTCCCCAAGGTCAGGGAAGTTATTTCTCGCACTTCCCTGAGCAGGGAACACCTGTGACTGAAGAGAGCTGCGTCGAGTTGTCTCTCGAACTCCCCCACTCAATGACAATTGTTCCGGAATCCTGAGCGTGGGGAGGTTCCACCAACGGTCGGCAGCGCGTGGGTTCGAACGGAATGCCTGTGGTCGTCTCCCCTGATGGTTTTCCTCATATCTCTGTGCCAGGGAATGCTAGGGGGGGTTGCAGGAAATCCCAGTGACAGAGGCTGCCTCCCCAAGGTCAGGGAAGTTATTTCTCGGACTTCCCCAAGCAGGGAACACCTGTGACTGAAGAGAGCTGCGTGGAGTTTTCTCTCAAGCTCCCCCACTCAATGACAATGTTTCCGGAATCCTGAGCTTGGGGAGGTTCCACCAACGGTCGGCAGCGCGTTGGTTCTAAGGGAATGCCTGTGCTCGTCTCCCCTGAGGGTTTTCCTCATGTCTCTGTGCCAGGGAATGCTAGGGGGGGTTGCAGGAAATCCCAGTGACAGAGGCTGCCTCCCCAAGGTCAGGGAAGGTATTTCTCGGACTTCCCTGAGCAGGGAACACCTGTGACTGAAGAGAGCTGCGTGGAGTTTTCTCTCGAGCTCCCACACTCAATGACAATGGTTCCGGAATCCTGAACGTGTGGAGGTTTCACCAAAGGTCGGCAGCGCGTGGGTTCTAAGGGAATGCCTGTGCTCGTCTCCCCTGAGGGTTTTCCTCATGTCTCTGTGCCAGGGAATGCTAGGGGGGGTTATAGGAAATCCCAGTGACAGAGGCTGCCTCCCCAAGGTCAGGGAAGTTATTTCTCGGACTTCCCCCTGCAGGGAATACCTGTGACTGAAGAGAGCTGCGTGGAGATTTCTCTCGAGCTCCCCCACTCAATGACAATGGTTCCGGAATCCTGAGCGTGGGGAGGTTCCACCAACGGTCGGCAGCGCGTGGGTTTTAACGCAATGCCTGTGCTAGTCTCCCCTGAGGGTTTTCCTCATGTCTCTGTGCCAGGGAATGCTAGGGGGGTTTGTAGGAAATCCCAGTGACAAAGGCTGCCTCCCCAAGGTCAGGGAAGCTATTTCTCGGACTTCCCAGAGCAGGGAACACCTGTGACTGAATAGAGCTGCGTGGAGTTGTCTCTCGAGCTCCCCCACTCAATGACAATGTTTCTGGAATCATGAGCGTGGGGAGGATCCACCAATGGTCGGCAGCGAGTTGGTTCTAACGGAATGCCTGTGCTCGTCTCCCCTGAGGGTTTTCCTCATGTCTCTGTGCCAGGGAATGCTGGGGGGAGGGTTGCAGGAAATCCCAGTGACAGAGGCTGCCTCCCCAAGGACAGGGAAGGTATTTCTCGCCCTTAACCGAGCAGGGAACACCTGTGACTGAAGAGAGCTTCGTCGAGTTGTCTCTCGAACTCCCCCACTCAATGACAATGATTCCGGAATACTGAGCGTGGGGAGGTTCCACCAACGGTCGGCAGCGCGTGGGTTCTAAGGGAATGCCTGTGCTCGTCTCCCCTGAGGGTTTTCCTCATGTCTCTGTGCCAGGGAATGCAAGGGGGTGTTGCAGGAAATCCCAGTGACCGAGGCTGCCTCCCCAAGGTCAGGGAAGTTATTTCTCGGACTTCCCCGAGCAGGGAACACCTGTGACTGAAGAGAGCTGCGTGGTGTTGTCTCTCGAGCTCCCCCACACAATGACAATGTTTCCGGAATCCCGAGGGCGGGGAGGTTCCACCAACGGACGGCAGCGCGTGGGTTCTAAGGGAATGCCTGTGCTCGTCACCCCTGAGGGTTTTCCTCATGTCTCTGTGCCAGGGAATGCTAAGGGGGGTTGCAGTAAATCCCAGTGACAGAGGCTGCCTCCCCAAGGTCAGGGAAGTTATTTCTCGCACTTCCCTGAGCAGGGAACACCTGTGACTGAAGAGAGCTGCGTCGAGCTGTCTCTCGAACTCCCCCACTCAATGACAATTGTTCCGGAATCCTGAGCGTCGGGAGGTTCCACCAACGGTCGGCAGCGCGTGGGTTCAAACGGAATGCCTGTGGTCGTCTCCCCTGATGGTTTTCCTCATATCTCTGTGCCAGGGAATGCTAGGGGGGGTTGCAGGAAATCCCAGTGACAGAGGCTGCCTCCCCAAGGTCAGGGAAGGTATTTCTCGGACTTCCCCAAGCAGGGAACACCTGTGACTGAAGAGAGCTGCGTGGAGTTTTCTCTCAAGCTCCCCCACTCAATGACAATGTTTCCGGAATCCTGAGCTTGGGGAGGTTCCACCTACGGTCGGCAGCGCGTTGGTTCTAAGGGAATGCCTGTGCTCGTCTCCCCTGAGGGTTTTCCTCATGTCTCTGTGCCAGTGAATGCTAAGGGGGGTTTTAGGAAATCCCAGTGACAGAGGCTGCCTCCCCAAGGTCAGGGAAGCTATTTCTCGGACTTCCCAGAGCAGGGAACACATGTGACTGAAGAGAGCTGCGTGGAGTTGTCTCTCGAGCTCCCCCACTCAATGACAATGTTTCTGGAATCATGAGCGTGGGGAGGATCCACCAATGGTCGGCAGCGAGTTGGTTCTAATGGAATGCCTGTGCTCGTCTCCCCTGAGGGTTTTCCTCATGTCTCTGTGCCAGGGAATGCTGGGGGGAGGGTTGCAGGAAATCCCAGTGACAGAGGCTGCCTCCCCAAGGACAGGGAAGGTATTTCTCGCCCTTAACCGAGCAGGGAACACCTGTGAGTGAAGAGAGCTGCGTCGAGTTGTCTCTCGAACTCCCCCACTCAATGACAATGATTCCGGAATACTGAGCGTGGGGAGGTTCCACCAACGGTCGGCAGCGCGTGGGTTCTAAGGGAATGCCTGTGCTCGTCTCCCCTGATGGTTTTCCTCATATCTCTGTGCCAGGGAATGCTAGGGGGGGTTGCAGGAAATCCCAGTGACAGGGGCTGCCTCCCCAAGGTCAGGGAAGTTATTTCTCGGACTTCCCCAAGCAGGGAACACCTGTGACTGAAGAGAGCTGCGTGGAGTTTTCTCTCAAGCTCCCCCACTCAATGACAATGTTTCCGGAATCCTGAGCTTGGGGAGGTTCCACCAACGGTCGGCAGCGCGTTGGTTCTAAGGGAATGCATGTGCTCGTCTCCCCTGAGGGTTTTCCCCATGTCTCTGTGCCAGGGAATGATAGGGGGGGTTGCAGGAAATCCCAGTGACAGAGGCTGCCTCCCCAAGGTCAGGGAATGTATATCTCGCACTTCCTCGGGCAGGGAACACCAGTGACTGAAGAGAGCTGCGTCGAGTTGTCTCTCGAAATCCCCCACTCAATGACAATGGTTCCGGAATCCTGAGCGTGAGGAGGTTCCACCAACGGTCGGCAGCGCGTGGGTTCTAACGGATTGCCTGTTCTCGTCTCCCCTGATGGTTTTCCTCATATCTCTGGGCCAGGAAATGCTAGGGGGGGTTGTAGGAAATCCCAGTGACAGAGGCTGCCTCCCCAAGGTCAGGGAAGGTATTTCTCGGACTTCCCCGAGCAGGGAACACCTGTGACTGAAGAGAGCTGCGTGTAGTTTTCTCTCGAGCTCCCCCACTCAATGACAATGTTTCCGGAATCCTGAGCGTGGGGAGGTTCCACCAACGGTCGGCAGCGCGTTGGTTCTAAGGGAATGCCTGTGCTCGTCTCCCCTGAGGGTTTTCCTCATGTCTCTGTGCCAGGGAGTGCTAGGGTAGGTTGTAGGAAATCCCAGTGACAGAGGCTGCCTCCTCAAGGTCAGGGAAGGTATTTCTCGCACTTCCCCGGGCAGGGAACACCAGTGACTGAAGAGAGCTGCGTCGAGTTGTCTCTCGAACTCCCCCACTCAATGACAATGATTCCGGAATCCTGAGCGTGGGGAGGTTCCACCAACGGTCGGCAGCGCGTGGGTTCTAACGGAATGCCTGTTCTCGTCTCCCCTGATGGTTTTCCACATATCTCTGTGCCAGGGAATGCTAGGGGGGGTTGCAGGAAATCCCAGTGACAGAGGCTGCCTCCCCAAGGTCAGGGACGGTATTTCTGGGACTTCCCCCAGCAGGGAAAACCTGTGACTGAAGAGAGCTGCGTGGTGTTGTCTCTCGAGCTCCCCCACTCAATGAAAATGATTCCGGAATACTGAGCGTGGAGAGGTTCCACCAACGGTCGGCAGCGCGTGGGTTCTAACGGAATGCCTGTGCTCGTCTCCCCTGAGGGTTTTCCTCATGTCTCTGTGCCAGGGAATGCAAGGGGGGTTTGCAGGAAATCCCAGTGACAGAGGCTGCATCCCCAAGGTCAGGGAAGGTATTTCTCGGACTTCCCCGAGCAGGGAACACCTGTGACTGAAGAGAGCTTCGTGGAGTTGTCTCTCGAGCTCCCCCACTCAATGACATAGGTTCCGGACTCCTGAGCGTGGGGAAGTTCCACCAACGGTCGGCAGCGCGTGGGTTCTAAGGGAATGCCTGTGCTAGTCTCCCCTGAGGGTTTTCCTCATGTCTCTGTGCGATGGACTGCTAGGGGGGTTTGCAGGAAATCCCAGTGACAGAGGCTGCCTCACCAAGGTCAGGGAAAGTATTTCTTGGACTTCCCCGATCAGGGAACACATGTGACTGAAGAGAGCTGCGTGGAGTTGTCTCTCGAGCTCCCCCACTCAATGACAATGGTTCCGGAATCCTGAGCGTGGGGAGGTTCCACCAACGGTCGGCAGCGCTTGGGTTCTAAGGGAATGCCTGTGCTAGTCTCCCCTGAGGGTTTTCCTCATATCTCTGTGCCATGGAATGCTAGGGTGTGTTGCAGGAAATCCCAGTGACAGAGGCTGCCTCCCCAAGGGCAGGGAAGTTATTTCTCGGACTTCCCCTAGCAGGGAACACCTGTGACTGAAGAGAGCTTCGTGGAGTTGTCTCTCGAGCTCCCCCACTCAATGACTATGGTTCCGGAATCCTGAGCGTGGGGAGGTTCCACCAACGGTCGGCAGCGCGTGGGTTCTAAGGGAATGCCTGCGCTCGTCTCCCTGAGGGTTTTCCTCATGTCTCTGTGCCAGGGAATGCAAGGAGGGTTTCCAGGAGATCCCAGTGACAGAGACTGCCTCCCCAAGGTCAGGGAATGTATTTCTCGGGCTTCCCCGAGCATGGAACACCTGTGACTGAAGAGAGCTGCGTGGAATTGTCTCTCGAGCTCCCCCACTCAATGACAATGGTTCCGGAATCCTGAGCGTGGGGAGGTTCCACCAACGGTCGGCAGCGCGTGGTTTCTAAGGGAATGACTGTGCTCGTCTCCCTTGAGGGTTTTCCTCATGCCTCTGTGCCAGGGAATGCTAGGAGGGTTTGCAGGAAATCCCAGTGACAGAGGCTGCCTCCCCAAGGTCAGGGAAGCTATTTCTCGGACTTCCCCGAGCAGGGAACACCTGTGACTGAAGAGAGCTGCGTGGAGTTGTCTCTCGAGATCCCCCACTCAATGACTATGGTTCCGGAATCCTGAGCGTGGGGAGGTTCCACCAACGGTCGGCAGCGCGTGGGTTCTAAGGGAGTGCCTGTTCTCGTCTCCCCTGAGGGTTTTCCTCATGTCTTTGTGCCAGGGAATGCTAGGGGTTGTTGCAGGGAATCCCAGTGACAGATGCTGCCTCCCCCAGTTCAGGGAAGGTATTTCTCGCACTTCCCCAAGCAGGGAACACCTGTGACTGAAGAGAGCTGCGTGGAGTTGTCTCTCGAGCTCCCCCACTCAATGACAATGGTTCCGGAATCCTGAGCGTGGGGAGGTTCCTCCAACGTTCGGCACCGCTTGGGTTCTAACGGAATACCTGTGCTCGTCTCCCCTGAGGGTTTTCCTCATGTCTCTGTGCCAGGGACTGCTAGGGGGGTTTGCAGGAAATCCCAGTGACAGAGGCTGCCTCCCCAAGGTCAGGGAAGGTATTTCTCGGACTTCCCCGAGCAGGGAACACCTGTGACTGAAAAGAGCTGCGTGGAGTTGTCTCTCGAGCTCCCCCACTCAATGACAATGGTTCCGGAATCCTGAGCGTGGGGAGGTTCCACCAACGGTCGGCAGCGCGTGGTTTCTAAGGGAATGCCTGTGCTCGTCTCCCCTGAGGGTTTACCTCATGTCTCTGTGCCAGGGAATACTAGGAGGGTTTGCAGGAAATCCCAGTGACAGAGGCTGCCTCCCCAAGGTCAGGGAAGTTATTTCTCGGACTTCCCCGAGCAGGGAACACCTGTAACTGAAAAGAGCTGCGTGGAGTTGTCTCTCGAGATCCCCCACTCATTGACTATGGTTCCGGAATCCTGAGCGTGGGGAGGTTCCTCCAACATTCGGCAGCGCTTGGGTTCTAACGGAATGCCTGTGCTCGTCTGCCCTGAGGGTTTTCCTCATGTCTCTGTGCCTGGGAATGCTAGGGAGTGTTGCAGGAAATCCCAGTGACAGAGGCTGCCTCCCCAAGATCAGGGAAGGTATTTCTCGGACTTCCCCGAGCAGGGAACACCTGTGACTGAAGAGAGCTGCGTGGAGTTGTCTCTCGAGCTCCCCCACTCAATGACAATGGTTCCGGAATCCTGAGCGTGGGGAGGTTCCACCAATGGTCGGCAGCGCGTGGGTTCCAGCGGAATGCCTGAGTTGGTCTCCCCTGACGGTTTTCCTAATTTCTCTGTGCCAGGGAATGCTAGGGGGTTTTGCAGCAAATCCCAGTGACAGAGGCTGCCTCCCCAAGGTCAGGGAAGTTATTTCTCGGACTTCCCCGAGCAGGGTACCCCTGTGACTAAAGAGAGCTGCGTGGAGATTTCTCTCGAGCTCCCCCACTCAATGAAAATGGTTCCGGAATCCTGAGCGTCGGGAGGTTCCACCAACACTCGGCAGCGCGTGAGTTCTAATGGAATGCCTGTGCTCGTCTCCCCTGAGGGTTTTCCTCATGTCTCTGTGCCAGGGAATGCTAGGGGGTGTTGCAGGAAATCCCAGTGACTGAGGCTGCCTCCCCAAGGTCAGGGTAGGTATTTCTCGGAATTCCCCGAGCAGGGAACACCTGTGACTGAAGAGAGCTGCGTGGTGTTGTCTCTCGAGCTCCCCCACTCAATGACAATGGTTCCGGAATCCTGAGATTGGGGAGGTTCCACCAACAGTCGGCAGCGCGTGGGTTCTAACGGAATGCCTGTGCTCGTTTCCCCTGTGGGTTTTCCTCATGTCTCTGTGCCAGGGAATGCTAGGGGGGGTTGCAGGAAATCTCAGTGACAGAGGCTGCCTCCACAAGGTCAGGGAAGGTATTTCTCGGACTTCCCCGAGCAGGGAACACCTGTGACTGAAGAGAGCTGCGTGGAGTTGTCTCTCGAGCTCCCCCACTCAATGACAATGGTTCCGGAATCCTGAGCGTGCGGAGGTTCCACCAACGGTCGGCAGCGCGTGGGTTCCAACTTAATGATTGAGCTTGTCTCCCCTGAGGGTTTTCCTAATGTCTCTGTACCAGGGAATGGTAGGGGGGTTTGCAGGAAATCCCAGTGACAGAGGCTTCCTCGCCAAGATCAGGGAAGTTATTTCTCGGACTTCCTCGGACAGGGAACACCTGTGACTGAAGAGAGCTGCGTGGAGTTGTCTCTCGAGCTCCCCCACGCACTGTCAATGTTTCTGGAACAATGAGCGTGAGGAGGTTCCACCAACGGTCGGCAGCGCGTGGGTTCCAACGGAATGCCTGAGCTGGTCTCCCCTGAAGGTTTTCCTCATGTCTCTGTGCCAGGGAATGCTAGGGGTGGTTGCAGGAAATCCCAGTGACAGAGGTTGACTCCCTAAGGTCAGGGAAGGTATTTCTCAGACTTCCCCGAGCAGGGAACACCTGTGACTGAAGAGAGCTGCGTGGAGTTTCCTCTCGAGTTCCCCACTGAATGACCATGGTCCGGAATCCTGAGCGTGGGGAGGTTCCACCAACGGTCGGCAGCGCATGGGTTCTAACGGAATTAATGTGCTCGTCTCCCCTGAGGGTTTTCCTCATGTCTCTGTGCCAGGGAATGCTAGGGGGGTTGCAGGAAATCCCAGTGACAGAGGCTGCCTTTCCAAGGTCAGGGAAATTATTTCTCGGACTTCCCCGTGCAGGGAACACCTGTGACTGAAGAGAGCTGCGTGGAGTTGTCTCTCGACCTCCCACACTCAATGACATTGGTTCCGGAATCCTGAGCGTGGGGAGGTTCCACCAACGGTCGGCAGCGCGTGGGTTCTAACGGAATGCCTGTGCTCGTCTCCCCTGAGGGTTTTCCTCATATCTCTGTGATAGGGAATGCTAGGAGGGTTTGCAGGAAATCCCAGTGACAGAGGCTGCCTCCGCAAGTTCAGGGAAGGTATTTCTCAGAATTCCACGAGCAGGGAACACCTGTGACTGAAGAGAGGTGCGTGGAGTTGTCTCCCGAGATCCCCCACTCAATGACAATGGTTCCGGAATCCTGAGCGTGGGGAGGTTCCACTAATGGTCGGCAGCGCGTGAGTTCTAAGGGAATGCCTGTGCTCGTCTCCCCTGAGTGTTTTCCTCATGTCTCTGTGCCAGGGAATGCTAGGGGGGGTTGCAGGAAATCCCAGTGACAGAGGCTGCCTCCCCGAGATCAGGGAAGTTATCACTCGCACTTCCCCGAGCAGGGAACAGCTGTGACTGAAGAGAGTTGCGTCGAGTTTTCTCTCGAGCTCCCCCACTCAATGACAATGGTTCCGGAATCCTGAGCGTGGGGAGGTTCCACCAACGGTCGGCAGCACTTGGTTTCAAAGGGAATGCCTGTGCTCCTCTCCCTTGAGGATTTTCCTCATGTCTCTGTGCCAGGGAATGCAAGTAGGGTTTGCAGGAAATCCCAGTGACAGAGGCTGCCTCCCCAAGGTCAGGGAAGGTATTTCTCGGACTTCCCGGAGCAGGGAACACCTGTGACTGAAGAGAGCGGCGTGGAGTTTTCTCTCGAGCTCCCCCACTCAATGACAATGGTTCCAGAATCCTGAGCGTGGGGAGGTTCCACCAACGGTCGGCAGCGCGTTGGTTCTACCGGAATGCCTGTGGTCGTCTCCCCTGAAGGTTTTCCTAATGTCTCTGTGCCAGGGAAAGCTAGGGGGGGTTGCAGGAAATCCCAGTGACAGAGGCTGCCTCCCCAAGTTCAGGGAAGTTATTTCTCGCACTTCCCCGAGCAGGGAACACCTGTGACTGAAGAGAGTTGCGTCGAGTTGTCTCTCGAACTGTCCCACTCAATGACAATGATTCCGGAATCCTGAGCGTGGGGACGTTCCACCAACCGTCGGCAGCGCGTGGGTTTTAACGGAATGCCTGTGCTCGTCTCCTCTGATGGTTTTCCTCATATCTCTGTGCCAGGGAATGCTAGGTAGGGTTGCAGGAAATCCCAGTGACAGAGGCTGCCTCCCCAAGGTCAGGGAAGGTATTTCTCGGACTTCCCCGGACAGGGAACACCTGTGACTGAAGAGAGCTGCGTGGAGTTGTCTCTCGAGCTCCCCCACTAAATGACAATGGTTCCGGAATCCTGAGCGTGGGGAGGTTCCACCAACGGTCGGCAGCGCGTGGGTTCTAACGGAATGCCTGTGCTCGCCTCCCCTGAGGGTTTTCCTCATGTCTTTGTGCCAGGGAATGCTAGGGGGGTAGCAGGAAATCCCAGTGACAGAGGCGGCCTCCCCAACATTCGGGAATGTATTTCTCGGACGTCAACGTGCGGGGAACACCTCTGACTGAAGAGAGCTGCGTGGAGTTATCTCTCGAGCTCCCCCACTCAATGACAATGTTTCCGGAATCCTGAGCGTGGGGAGGTTCCACCAACGGTCGGCAGCGCGTGGGTTCTAACGGAATGCCTGTGCTCGTCTCCCCTGAGGGTTTTCCTCATGTCTCTGTGCCAGGGAATGCTAGGAGGGTTTGCAGGAAATCCCAGTGACAGTGGCTGCCTCCCCAAGGTCAGGGAAGGTATTTCTCGGACTTCCCCGAGCAGGGAACACCTGTGACTGATGAGAACTGCGTGGAGTTTTCTCTCGAGCTCCCCCACTGAATGACAATGGTTCCGGAATCCTGAGCGTGTGGATGTTCCACCAACGGTCGGCAGCGCGTGGGTTCTAACGGAATGCCTGTGCTCGTCTCCCCTGAGGGTTTTCCTCATGTCTCTGTGCCAGGGAATGCTAGGAGGGTTTGCAGGAAATCCCAGTGACAGAGGCTGCCTCCCCAAGGACAGGGAAGGTATTTCTCGCCCTTAACCGAGCAGGGAACACCTGTGACTGAAGAGAGCTGCGTCGAGTTGTCTCTCGAACTCCCCCACTCAATGACAATGATTCCGGAATACTGAGCGTGGGGAGGTTCCACCAACGGTCGGCAGCGCGTGGGTTCTAAGGGAATGCCTGTGCTCGTCTCCCCTGAGGGTTTTCCTCATGTCTCTGTGCCAGGGAATGCTAGGGGGGGTTGCAGGAAATCCCAGTGACCGAGGCTGCCTCCCCAAGGTCAGGGAAGTTATTTCTCGGACTTCCCCGAGCAGGGAACACCTGTGACTGAAGAGAGCTGCGTGGTGTTGTCTCTCGAGCTCCCCCACACAATGACAATGTTTCCGGAATCCCGAGCGCGGGGAGGTTCCACCAACGGACGGCAGCGCGTGGGTTCTAAGGGAATGCCTGTGCTCGTCACCCCTGAGGGTTTTCCTCATGTCTCTGTGCCAGGGAATGCTAAGGGGGGTTGCAGGAAATCCCAGTGACAGAGGCTGCCTCCCCAAGGTCAGTGAAGTTATTTCTCGCACTTCCCTGAGCAGGGAACACCTGTGACTGAAGAGAGCTGCGTCGACTTGTCTCTCGAACTCCCCCACTCAATGACAATTGTTCCGGAATCCTGAGCGTGGGGAGGTTCCACCAACGGTCGGCAGCGCGTGGGTTCGAACGGAATGCCTGTGGTCGTCTCCCCTGATGGTTTTCCTCATATCTCTGTGCCAGGGAATGCTAGGGGGGGTTGCAGGAAATCCCAGTGACAGAGGCTGCCTCCCCAAGGTCAGGGAAGTTATTTCTCGGACTTCCCCAAGCAGGGAAAACCTGTGACTGATGAGAACTGCGTGGAGTTTTCTCTCGAGCTCCCCACTGAATGACAATGTTTCCGGAATCCTGAGCGTGTGGATGTTCCACCAACGGTCGTTTGCGCGTGGGTTCTAAGGGAATGCGTGTGCTCGTCTCGCCTGAGGGTTTTCCCCATTTCTCTGTGCCAGGGAATGCTAGGGGGGGTTGCAGGAAATTCCAGTGACAGAGGCTGCCTCCCCAAGGTCAGGGAAGGTATTTCTCGGACTTCCCCGAACAGGGAACACCTGTGACTGAAGAGAGCTGCGTGGAGTTGTCTCTCGAGCTCCCCCACTCAATGACAATGGTTCCGGAATCCTGAGCGTGGGGAGGTTCCACCAACGGTCGGCAGCGCGTGGGTTCTAACGGAATGCCTGTGCTCGTCTCCCCTGATGGTTTTCCTCATATCCCTGTGCCAGGGAATGTTAGGGGGAGTTGCAGGAAATCACAGTGACAGAGGCTGCCTCCCCAAAGTCAGGGAAGTTATTTCTCTTACTTCCCCCTGCAGGGAATACCTGTGACTGAAGAGAGCTGCTTGGAGTTTTCTCTCGAGCTCCCCCACTCAATGACAATGGTTCCGGAATCCTGAGCGTGGGGAGGTTCCACCAATGGTCGGCAGCGAGTTGGTTCTAACGGAATGCCTGTGCTCATCTCCCCTGAGGGTTTTCCTCATGTCTCTGTGCCAGGGAATGCTGGGGGGGGGGTTGCAGGAAATCCCAGTGACAGAGGCTGCCTCCCCTAGGACAGGGAAGGTATTTCTCGCCCTTAACCGAGCAGGGAACACCTGTGACTGAAGAGAGCTGCGTCGAGTTGTCTCTCGAACTCCCCCACTCAATGACAATGATTCCGGAATACTGAGCGTGGGGAGGTTCCACCAACGGTCGGCAGCGCGTGGGTTCTAAGGGAATGCCTGTGCTCGTCTCCCCTGAGGGTTTTCCTCATGTCTCTGTGCCAGGGAATGCAAGGGGGTGTTGCAGGAAATCCCAGTGACCGAGGCTGCCTCCCCAAGGTCAGGGAAGTTATTTCTCGGACTTCCCCGAGCAGGGAACACCTGTGACTGAAGAGAGCTGCGTGGTGTTGTCTCTCGAGCTCCCCCACACAATGACAATGTTTCCGGAATCCCGAGCGCGGGGAGGTTCCACCAAGGGTCGGCAGCGCGTGGGTTCTAAGGGAATGCCTGTGCTCGTCACCCCTGAGGGTTTTCCTCATGTGTCTGTGCCAGGGAATGCTAAGGGGGGTTGCAGGAAATCCCAGTGACAGAGGCTGCCTCCCCAAGGTCAGGGAAGTTATTTCTCGCACTTCCCTGAGCAGGGAACACCTGTGACTGAAGAGAGCTGCGTCGAGTTGTCTCTCGAACTCCCCCACTCAATGACAATTGTTCCGGAATCCTGAGCGTGGGGAGGTTCCACCAACGGTCGGCAGCGCGTGGGTTCGAACGGAATGCCTGTGGTCGTCTCCCCTGATGGTTTTCCTCATATCTCTGTGCCAGGGAATGCTAGGGGGGGTTGCAGGAAATCCCAGTGACAGAGGCTGCCTCCCCAAGGTCAGGGAAGTTATTTCTCGGACTTCCCCAAGCAGGGAACACCTGTGACTGAAGAGAGCTGCGTGGAGTTTTCTCTCAAGCTCCCCCACTCAATGACAATGTTTCCGGAATCCTGAGCTTGGGGAGGTTCCACCAACGGTCGGCAGCGCGTTGGTTCTAAGGGAATGCCTGTGCTCGTCTCCCCTGAGGGTTTTCCTCATGTCTCTGTGCCAGGGAATGCTAGGGGGGGTTGCAGGAAATCCCAGTGACAGAGGCTGCCTCCCCAAGGTCAGGGAAGGTATTTCTCGGACTTCCCTGAGCAGGGAACACCTGTGACTGAAGAGAGCTGCGTGGAGTTTTCTCTCGAGCTCCCACACTCAATGACAATGGTTCCGGAATCCTGAACGTGTGGAGGTTTCACCAAAGGTCGGCAGCGCGTGGGTTCTAAGGGAATGCCTGTGCTCGTCTCCCCTGAGGGTTTTCCTCATGTCTCTGTGCCAGGGAATGCTAGGGGGGGTTATAGGAAATCCCAGTGACAGAGGCTGCCTCCCCAAGGTCAGGGAAGTTATTTCTCGGACTTCCCCCTGCAGGGAATACCTGTGACTGAAGAGAGCTGCGTGGAGATTTCTCTCGAGCTCCCCCACTCAATGACAATGGTTCCGGAATCCTGAGCGTGGGGAGGTTCCACCAACGGTCGGCAGCGCGTGGGTTTTAACGCAATGCCTGTGCTAGTCTCCCCTGAGGGTTTTCCTCATGTCTCTGTGCCAGGGAATGCTAGGGGGGTTTGTAGGAAATCCCAGTGACAAAGGCTGCCTCCCCAAGGTCAGGGAAGCTATTTCTCGGACTTCCCAGAGCAGGGAACACCTGTGACTGAATAGAGCTGCGTGGAGTTGTCTCTCGAGCTCCCCCACTCAATGACAATGTTTCTGGATACATGAGCGTGGGGAGGATCCACCAATGGTCGGCAGCGAGTTGGTTCTAACGGAATGCCTGTGCTCGTCTCCCCTGAGGGTTTTCCTCATGTCTCTGTGCCAGGGAATGCTGGGGGGGGTTGCAGGAAATCCCAGTGACAGAGGCTGCCTCCCCAAGGACAGGGAAGGTATTTCTCGCCCTTAACCGAGCAGGGAACACCTGTGACTGAAGAGAGCTTCGTCGAGTTGTCTCTCGAACTCCCCCACTCAATGACAATGATTCCGGAATACTGAGCGTGGGGAGGTTCCACCAACGGTCGGCAGCGCGTGGGTTCTAAGGGAATGCCTGTGCTCGTCTCCCCTGAGGGTTTTCCTCATGTCTCTGTGCCAGGGAATGCAAGGGGGTGTTGCAGGAAATCCCAGTGACCGAGGCTGCCTCCCCAAGGTCAGGGAAGTTATTTCTCGGACTTCCCCGACCAGGGAACACCTGTGACTGAAGAGAGCTGCGTGGTGTTGTCTCTCGAGCTCCCCCACACAATGACAATGTTTCCGGAATCCCGAGGGCGGGGAGGTTCCACCAACGGACGGCAGCGCGTGGGTTCTAAGGGAATGCCTGTGCTCGTCACCCCTGAGGGTTTTCCTCATGTCTCTGTGCCAGGGAATGCTAAGGGGGGTTGCAGTAAATCCCAGTGACAGAGGCTGCCTCCCCAAGGTCAGGGAAGTTATTTCTCGCACTTCCCTGAGCAGGGAACACCTGTGACTGAAGAGAGCTGCGTCGAGCTGTCTCTCGAACTCCCCCACTCAATGACAATTGTTCCGGAATCCTGAGCGTGGGGAGGTTCCACCAACGGTCGGCAGCGCGTGGGTTCAAACGGAATGCCTGTGGTCGTCTCCCCTGATGGTTTTCCTCATATCTCTGTGCCAGGGAATGCTAGGGGGGGTTGCAGGAAATCCCAGTGACAGAGGTTGCCTCCCCAAGGTCAGGGAAGGTATTTCTCGGACTTCCCCAAGCAGGGAACACCTGTGACTGAAGAGAGCTGCGTGGAGTTTTCTCTCAAGCTCCCCCACTCAATGACAATGTTTCCGGAATCCTGAGCTTGGGGAGGTTCCACCTACGGTCGGCAGCGCGTTGGTTCTAAGGGAATGCCTGTGCTCGTCTCCCCTGAGGGTTTTCCTCATGTCTCTGTGCCAGTGAATGCTAAGGGGGGTTGTAGGAAATCCCAGTGACAGAGGCTGCCTCCCCAAGGTCAGGGAAGCTATTTCTCGGACTTCCCAGAGCAGGGAACACATGTGACTGAAGAGAGCTGCGTGGAGTTGTCTCTCGAGCTCCCCCACTCAATGACAATGTTTCTGGAATCATGAGCGTGGGGAGGATCCACCAATGGTCGGCAGCGAGTTGGTTCTAACGGAATGCCTGTGCTCGTCTCCCCTGAGGGTTTTCCTCATGTCTCTGTGCCAGGGAATGCTGGGGGGAGGGTTGCAGGAAATCCCAGTGACAGAGGCTGCCTCCCCAAGGACAGGGAAGGTATTTCTCGCCCTTAACCGAGCAGGGAACACCTGTGAGTGAAGAGAGCTGCGTCGAGTTGTCTCTCGAACTCCCCCACTCAATGACAATGATTCCGGAATACTGAGCGTGGGGAGGTTCCACCAACGGTCGGCAGCGCGTGGGTTCTAAGGGAATGCCTGTGCTCGTCTCCCCTGATGGTTTTCCTCATATCTCTGTGCCAGGGAATGCTAGGGGGGGTTGCAGGAAATCCCAGTGACAGGGGCTGCCTCCCCAAGGTCAGGGAAGTTATTTCTCGGACTTCCCCAAGCAGGGAACACCTGTGACTGAAGAGAGCTGCGTGGAGTTTTCTCTCAAGCTCCCCCACTCAATGACAATGTTTCCGGAATCCTGAGCTTGGGGAGGTTCCACCAACGGTCGGCAGCGCGTTGGTTCTAAGGGAATGCATGTGCTCGTCTCCCCTGAGGGTTTTCCTCATGTCTCTGTGCCAGGGAATGCTAGGGGGGGTTGCAGGAAATCCCAGTGACAGAGGCTGCCTCCCCAAGGTCAGGGAATGTATATCTCGCACTTCCTCGGGCAGGGTACACCAGTGACTGAAGAGAGCTGCGTCGAGTTGTCTCTCGAACTCCCCCACTCAATGACAATGATTCCGGAATCCTGAGCGTGGGGAGGTTCCACCAACGGTCGGCAGCGCGTGGGTTCTAACGGAATGCCTGTTCTCGTCTCCCCTGATGGTTTTCCACATATCTCTGTGCCAGGGAATGCTAGGGGGGGTTGCAGGAAATCCCAGTGACAGAGGCTGCCTCCCCAAGGTCAGGGACGGTATTTCTGGGACTTCCCCCAGCAGGGAAAACCTGTGACTGAAGAGAGCTGCGTGGTGTTGTCTCTCGAGCTCCCCCACTCAATGAAAATGATTCCGGAATACTGAGCGTGGAGAGGTTCCACCAACGGTCGGCAGCGCGTGGGTTCTAACGGAATGCCTGTGCTCGTCTCCCCTGAGGGTTTTCCTCATATCTCTGTGCCAGGGAATGCTAGGGTGGGTTGCAGGAAATCCCAGTGACAGAGTCTGCCTCCCCAAGGTCAGGGAAGTTATTTCTCGGACTTCCCCGAGCGGGGAACACCTGTGACTGAAGAGAGCTGCGTGGTGTTGTCTCTCGAGCTCCCCCACACAATGACAATTGTTCCGGAATCCCGAGCGTGGGGAGGTTCCACCAACGGACGGCAGCGCGTGGGTTCTAAGGGAATGCCTGTGCTCGTCACCCCTGAGGGTTTTACTCATGTCTCTGTGCCAGGGAATGCTAGGGGGGGTTGCAGGAAATCCCAGTGACAGAGGCTGCCTCCCCAAGGTCAGGGAATGTATATCTCGCATTTCCTCGGGCAGGGAACACCAGTGACTGAAGAGAGCTGCGTCGAGTTGTCTCTCGAACTGTCCCACTCAATGACAATGATTCCGGAATCCTGAGCGTGGGGACGTTCCACCAAACGTCGGCAGCGCGTGGGTTCTAACGGAATGCCTGTGCTCGTCTCCCCTGATTGTTTTCCTCATATTTCTGTGCCAGGGAATGCTAGGTATGTTTGCAAGAAATCCCAGTGACAGAGGCTGCCTCCCCAAGGTCAGGGAAGGTATTTCTCGGACTTCCCCGGACAGGGAACACCTGTGACTGAAGAGGGCTGCGTGGGGTTGTCTCTCGAGCTCCCCCACTCAATGACAATGGTTCCGGAATCCTGAGCGTGGGGAGGTTCCACCAACGGTCTTCAGCGCGTGGGTTCTAACGGAATGCCTGTGCTCGCCTCCCCTGAGGGTTTTCCTCATGTCTTTGTGCCAGGGAATGCTAGGGGGTTTGCAGGAAATCCCAGTGACAGAGGCGGCCTCCCCAACGTCCGGGAAGGTATTTCTCGGACTTCAACCTGCGGGGAACACCTCTGACTGAAGAGAGCTGCGTGGAGTTATCTCTCGAGCTCCCCCACTCAATGACAATGTTTCCGGAATCCTGAGCGTGGTGAGGTTCCACCAACGGTCGGCAGCACGTGGTTTCTAAGGGAATTCCTGTGCTCGTCTCCCCTGAGGGTTTTCCTCATGTCTCTGTGCCAGGGAATGCTAGGAGGGTTTGCAGGAAATCCCAGTGACAGAGGCTGCCTCCCCAAGGTCAGGGAAGGTATTTCTTGGACTTCCCCGAGCAGGGAACACCTGTGACTGATGAGAACTACGTGGAGTTTTCTCTCGAGCTCCCCCACTGAATGACAATGCTTCCGGAATCCTGAGCGTGGGGATGTTCCACCAACGGTCGGTAGCGCGTGGGTTCTAAGGGAATGCGTGTGCTCGTCTCGCCTGAGGGTTTTCCTCATGTCTCTGTGCCAGGGAATGCTAGGGGTGGTTGCAGGAAATCCCAGTGACAGAGGCTGCCTCCCCAAGGTCAGGGAAGATATTTCTCGGACTTCCCCGAGCAGGGAACACCAGTGACTGAAGAGAGCTTCGTCGAGTTGTCTCTCGAACTCCCCCACTCAATGACAATGATTCCGGAATCCTGAGCGAGGGGAGGTTCCACCAACGGTCGGCAGCGCGTGGGTTCTAACGGAATGCCTGTTCTCGTCTCCCCTGATGGTTTTCCTCATATCTCTGTGCCAGGGAATTCTAGGGGGGGTTGCAGGAAATCCCAGTGATAGAGGCTGCCTCCCCAAGGTCAGGGAAGGTATTTCTCGGAATTCCCCGAGCAGGGAACACCTGTGACTGAAGAGAGCTGCGTGGAGTTTTCTCTCGAGCTCCCCCACTCAATGACAATGTTTCCGGAATCCTGAGCGTGGGGAGGTTCCACCAACGGTCGGCAGCGCGTAGGTTCTAAGGGAATGCCTGTGCTCATCTCCCCTGAGGGTTTTCCTCATGTCTCTGTGCCAGGGAATGCTAGGGGGGTTGCAGGAAATCCCAGTGACAGAGGCTGCCTCCCCAAGGTCAGGGAAGGTTTTTCTCGCACTTCCCCGGGCAGGGAACACCAGTGACTGAAGAGAGCTTCGTCGAGTTGTCTCTCGAACTCCCCCACTCAATGACAATGATTCCGGAATCCTGAGCGTGGGGAGGTTCCACCAACGGTCGGCAGCGCATGGGTTCTAACGGAATGCCTGTGCTCGTCTCCCCTGAGGGTTTTCCTCATTTCTCTGTGCCAGGGAATGATAGGGGGTGTTGCAGAAAATCCCAGTGACAGAGGCGGCCTCCCCAAGGTCAGGGAAGGTATTTCTCGGACTTCCCGGAGCAGGGAACACCTGTGACTGAAGAGAGCTGCGTGGAGTTGTCTCTCGAGCTCCCCCACTCAATGACAATGTTTCCGGAATCCTGAGCGTGGGGAGGTTCCACCAACGGTCGGCAGCGCGTGGGTTCTAACGGAATGCTTGTGCTCGTCTCCCCTGAGGGTTTTCCTCATGTCTCTGTGCCAGGGAATGCTAGGGGGGGTTGCAGGAAATCCCAGTGACAGGGGCTGCCTCCCCAAGGTCAGGGAAGGTATTTTTCTGACTTCCCCGAGCAGGGAACACCTGTGACTGAAGAGAGCTGAGTGGAGTTTTCTCTCGAGCTCCCCCACTCAATGACAATGGTTCCGGAATCCTGAGGGTGGGGAGGTTCCACCAACGGTCGGCAGCGCGTGGGTTCTAAGGGAATGCCTGTGCTCGTCTCCCCTGAGGATTTTCCTCATGTCTCTGTGCCAGGGAATGCTAGGGGGAATTGCAGGAAATCCTAGGGACAGAGGCTGCCTCCCCAAGTTCAGGGAAGGTATTTCTCGGACTTCCCCAAGCAGGGAACACCTGTGACTGAAGAGAGCTGCGTGGAGTTGTCTCTCGAGCTCCCCCACTCAATTACAATGGTTCCGGAATCCTGAGCGTGGGGATGATCCACCAACGGTCGGCAGCGCCTGGGTTCTAAGAGAAAGCCTCTGCTCGTCTCCCTTGAGGGTTTTCCTCATGTCTCTGTGCCAGGGAATGCTAGGGGGTGTTGCAGGAAATCCCAGTGACAGAGGCTGCCTCCCCAAGGTCAGGGAAGGTATTTCTCGGACTTCCCCGAGCAGGGAACACCTGTGACTGAAGAGAGCTGCGTGGAGTTGTCTCTCGAGCTCCCCCACTCAATGACAATTGTTCTGGAATCCTGAGCGTGGGGAGGATCCACCAACGGTCGGCAGCGCGTGGGTTCTAAGGGAATGCCTGTGCTCGTCTCCCCTGAGGGTTTTCCTCATGTCTCTGTGCCAGGGAATGCTAGGGGGTGTTGCAGGAAATCCCAGTGACAGAGGCTGCCTCCCCAAGGTCAGGGAAGGTATTTCTCGGACTTCCCCGAGCAGGGAACACCTGTGACTGAAGAGAGCTGCGTGGAGTTGTCTCTCGAGCTCCCCCACTCAATGACAATGGTTCCAGAATCCTGAGCGTGGGGAGGTTCCACCAACGGTCGGCAGCGCGTGGGTTCTAAGGGAATGCCTGTGCTCGTCTCCCCTGAGGGTTTTCCTCATGTCTCTGTGCCAGGGAATGCTAGGGGGGGTTGCAGGAAATCCCAGTGACAGAGGCTGCCTCCTCAAGGTCAGGGAAGGTATTTCTCTGACTTCCCCGAGCAGGGAACTCCTGTGACTGAAGAGAACTGCGTGGAGTTGTCTCTCTAGCTCCCCCACTCAATGACAATTTTTCCGGAATCCTGAGCGTGGGGAGGTTCCACCAACGGTCGGCAGCGTGTGGTTTCTACGGGAGTGCCTGTGCTCGTCTCCTCTGAGGGTTTTCCTCATTTCTCTGTGCCAGGGAATGCTAGGAGGGTTTGCAGGAAATCCCAGTGAGAGAGGCTGCCTCATCAAGTTCAGGGAAGGTATTTCTCGGAATTCCCCGAGCAGGGAACACCTGTGACTGAAGAGAGCTTCGTGGAGTTGTCTCTCGAGCTCCCCCACTCAATGACAGTGGTTCCGGAATCCTGAGCGTGGGGAGGTTCCACCAACGGTCGGCAGCGCGTGGGTTTTAAGGGAATGCCTGTGCTCGTCTCCCCTGATGGTTTTCCTCATGTCTCTGTGCCAGGGAATGCTAGGGGGGGTTGCAGGAAATCCCAGTGACAGAGGCTGCCTCCCCAAGGTCAGGGAAGTTTTTTATCGGACTTCCCCGAGCAGGGAACTCCTGTGACTGAAGAGAACTGCGTGGAGTTGTCTCTCTAGCTCCCCCAATCAATGACAATTGTTCCGGAATCCTGAGCGTGGGGAGGTTCCACCAAAGGTCGGCAGCGCGTGGTTTCTTAGGGAGTGCCTGTGCTCATATCCTCTGAGGGTTTTCCCCATTTCTCTGTGCCAGGGAATGCTAGGAGTGTTTGCAGGAAATCCCAGTGACAGAGGCTGCCTCCCCAAGGTCAGGGAAGTTATTTCTCGGACTTCCCCGAGCAGGGAACACCTGTGACTGAAGAGAGCTGCGTGGAGTTGTCTCTCGAGCTCCCCCACTCAATGACTATGGTTCCGGAATCCTGAGCGTGGGGAGGTTCCACCAACGGTCGGCAGCGCGTGGGTTCTAACGGAATGCCTGTGCTCGTCTCCCCTGAGAGTTTTCCTCATGTCTCTGTGCCAGGGAATGCTAGGGGTGGTTGCAGGAATTCCCAGTGACAGAGGCTGCCTCCCCAAAGTCAGGGAAGGTATTTCTCGGACTTCCCCGAGCAGGGAACACCTGTGACTGAAGAGAGCTGCGTGGAGTTGTCTCTCGAGATCCCCCACACAATGACTATGTTTCCGGAATCCTGAGCGTGGGGAGGTTCCACCATCGGTCGGCAGCGCGTGGGTTCTAACGGAATGCCTGTGCTCGTCTCCCCTGAGGGTTTTCCTCATGTCTCTGTGCCAGGGAATGCTGGGGGGGGGTTGCAGGAAATCCCAGTGACAGAGGCTGCCTCCCCAAGGACAGGGAAGGTATTTCTCGCCCTTAACCGAGCAGGGAACACCTGTGACTGAAGAGAGCTGCGTCGAGTTGTCTCTCGAACACCCCCACTCAATGACAATGATTCCGGAATACTGAGCGTGGGGAGGTTCCACCAACGGTCGGCAGCGCGTGGGTTCTAAGGGAATGCCTGTGCTCGTCTCCCCTGAGGGTTTTCCTCATGTCTCTGTGCCAGGGAATGCAAGGGGGTGTTTCAGGAAATCCCAGTGACCGAGGCTGCCTCCCCAAGGTCAGGGAAGTTATTTCTCGGACTTCCCCGAGCAGGGAACACCTGTGACTGAAGAGAGCTGCGTGGTGTTGTCTCTCGAGCTCCCCCACACAATGACAATGTTTCCGGAATCCCGAGCGCGGGGAGGTTCCACCAAGGGTCGGCAGCGCGTGGGTTCTAAGGGAATGCCTGTGCTCGTCACCCCTGAGGGTTTTCCTCATGTCTCTGTGCCAGGGAATGCTAAGGGGGGTTGCAGGAAATCCCAGTGACAGAGGCTGCCTCCCCAAGGTCAGGGAAGTTATTCCTCGCACTTCCCTGAGCAGGGAACACCTGTGACTGAAGAGAGCTGCGTCGAGTTGTCTCTCGAACTCCCCCACTCAATGACAATTGTTCCGGAGTCCTGAGCGTGGGGAGGTTCCACCAACGGTCGGCAGCGCGTGGGTTCGAACGGAATGCCTGTGGTCGTCTCCCCTGATGGTTTTCCTCATATCTCTGTGCCAGGAAATGCTAGGGGGGGTTGCAGGAAATCCCAGTGACAGAGGCTGCCTCCCCAAGGTCAGGGAATTTATTTCTCGGACTTCCCCAAGCAGGGAACACCTGTGACTGAAGAGAGCTGCGTGGAGTTTTCTCTCAAGCTCCCCCACTCAATGACAATGTTTCCGGAATCCTGAGCTTGGGGAGGTTCCACCAACGGTCGGCAGCGCGTTGGTTCTAAAGGAATGCCTGTGCTCGTCTCCCCTGAGGGTTTTCCTCATGTCTCTGTGCCAGGGAATGCTAGGGGGGGTTGCAGGAAATCCCAGTGACAGAGGCTGCCTCCCCAAGGTCAGGGAAGTTATTTCTCGGACTTCCCTGAGCAGGGAACACCTGTGACTGAAGAGAGCTGCGTGGAGTTTTCTCTCGAGCTCCCACACTCAATGACAATGGTTCCGGAATCCTGAACGTGTGGAGGTTTCACCAAAGGTCGGCAGCGCGTGGGTTCTAAGGGAATGCCTGTGCTCGTCTCCCCTGAGGGTTTTCCTCATGTCTCTGTGCCAGGGAATGCTAGGGGGGGTTATAGGAAATCCCAGTGACAGAGGCTGCCTCCCCAAGGTCAGGGAAGTTATTTCTCGGACTTCCCCCTGCAGGGAATACCTGTGACTGAAGAGAGCTGCGTGGAGATTTCTCTCGAGCTCCCCCACTCTATGACAATGGTTCCGGAATCCTGAGCGTGGGGAGGTTCCACCAACGGTCGGCAGCGCGTGGGTTTTAACGCAATGCCTGTGCTCGTCTCCCCTGAGGGTTTTCCTCATGTCTCTGTGCCAGGGAATGCTAGGGGCTGTTGCAGCAAATCGCAGTTGCCGAGGCTGCCTCCCCAAGGTCAGGGAAGGTATTTCTCGGACTTCCCCGGACAGGGAACACCTGTGACTGAAGAGAGCTGCGTGGAGTTTTCTCTCGAGATCCCCCACTCAGTGACTAGGTTTCCGGAATCCTGAGCGTGGGGAGGTTCCACCAACGGTCGGCAGCGCGTGGGTTCTAACGGAATGCCTGTGCTCGACTACCCTGATGGTTTTCCTCATATCTCTGTGCCAGGGAATGCTGGGGGGGGGTTGCAGGAAATCCCAGTGACAGAGGCTGCCTCCCCAAGGTCAGGGAAGGTATTTCTCGGACTTCCCCGATCAGGGAACACCTGTGACTGAAGAGAGCTGCGTGGAGTTTTCTCTCGAGCTCCCACACTCAATGACAATGGTTCCGGAATCCTGAACGTGTGGAGGTTTCACCAACGGTCGGCAGCGCGTGGGTTCTAAGGGAATGCCTGTGCTCGTCTCCCCTGAGGGTTTTCCTCATGTCTCTGTGCCAGGGAATGCTAGGGGTGTTTGTAGGAAATCCCAGTGACAAAGGCTGCCTCCCCAAGGTCAGGGAAGCTATTTCTCGGACTTCCCAGAGCAGGGAACACCTGTGACTGAATAGAGCTGCGTGGAGTTGTCTCTCGAGCTCCCCCACTCAATGACAATGTTTCTGGAATAATGAGCGTGGGGAGGATCCACCAATGGTCGGCAGCGAGTTGGTTCTAACGGAATGCCTGTGCTCGTCTCCCCTGAGGGTTTTCCTCATGTCTCTGTGACAGGGAATGCTGGGGGGGGGTTGCAGGAAATCCCAGTGACAGAGGCTGCCTCCCCAAGGACAGGGAAGGTATTTCTCGCCCTTAACCGAGCAGGGAACACCTGTGACTGAAGAGAGCTGCGTCGAGTTGTCTCTCGAACTCCCCCACTCAATGACAATGATTCCGGAATACTGAGCGTGGGGAGGTTCCACCAACGGTCGGCAGCGCGTGGGTTCTAAGGGAATGCCTGTGCTCGTCTCCCCTGAGGGTTTTCCTCATGTCTCTGTGCCAGGGAATGCAAGGGGGTGTTGCAGGAAATCCCAGTGACCGAGGCTGCCTCCCCAAGGTCAGGGAAGTTATTTCTCGGACTTCCCCTAGCAGGGAACACCTGTGACTGAAGAGAGCTGCGTCGAGCTGTCTCTCGAACTCCCCCACTCAATGACAATTGTTCCGGAATCCTGAGCGTGGGGAGGTTCCACCAACGGTCGGCAGCGCGTGGGTTCAAACGGAATGCCTGTGGTCGTCTCCCCTGATGGTTTTCCTCATATCTCTGTGCCAGGGAATGCTAGGGGGGGTTGCAGGAAATCCCAGTGACAGAGGCTGCCTCCCCAAGGTCAGGGAAGGTATTTCTCGGACTTCCCCAAGCAGGGAACACCTGTGACTGAAGAGAGCTGCGTGGAGTTTTCTCTCAAGCTCCCCCACTCAATGACAATGTTTCCGGAATCCTGAGCTTGGGGAGGTTCCACCAACGGTCGGCAGCGCGTTGGTTCTAAGGGAATGCCTGTGCTCGTCTCCCCTGAGGGTTTTCCTCATGTCTCTGTGCCAGGGAATGCTGGGGGGAGGGTTGCAGGAAATCCCAGTGACAGAGGCTGCCTCCCCAAGGACAGGGAAGGTATTTCTCGCCCTTAACCGAGCAGGGAACACCTGTGAGTGAAGAGAGCTGCGTCGAGTTGTCTCTCGAACTCCCCCACTCAATGACAATGATTCCGGAATACTGAGCGTGGGGAGGTTCCACCAACGGTCGGCAGCGCGTGGGTTCTAAGGGAATGCCTGTGCTCGTCTCCCCTGATGGTTTTCCTCATATCTCTGTGCCAGGGAATGCTAGGGGGGGTTGCAGGAAATCCCAGTGACAGGGGCTGCCTCCCCAAGGTCAGGGAAGGTATTTCTCGGACTTCCCCAAGCAGGGAACACCTGTGACTGAAGAGAGCTGCGTGGAGTTTTCTCTCAAGCTCCCCCACTCAATGACAATGTTTCCGGAATCCTGAGCTTGGGGAGGTTCCACCAACGGTCGGCAGCGCGTTGGTTCTAAGGGAATGCCTGTGCTCGTCTCCCCTGAGGGTTTTCCTCATGTCTCTGTGCCAGGGAATGCTAGGGGGGGTTGCAGGAAATCCCAGTGACAGAGGCTGCCTCCCCAAGGTCAGGGAATGTATATCTCGCACTTCCTCGGGCAGGGAACACCAGTGACTGAAGAGAGCTGCGTCGAGTTGTCTCTCGAAATCCCCCACTCAATGACAATGGTTCCGGAATCCTGAGCGTGAGGAGGTTCCACCAACGGTCGGCAGCGCGTGGGTTCCAACGGATTGCCTGTTCTCGTCTCCCCTGATGGTTTTCCTCATATCTCTGTGCCAGGGAATGCTAGGGGGGGTTGCAGGAAATCCCAGTGACAGAGGCTGCCTCCCCAAGGTCAGGGAAGGTATTTCTCGGACTTCCCCGAGCAGGGAACACCTGTGACTGAAGAGAGCTGCGTGTAGTTTTCTCTCGAGCTCCCCCACTCAATGACAATGTTTCCGGAATCCTGAGCGTGGGGAGGTTCCACCAACGGTCGGCAGCGCGTTGGTTCTAAGGGAATGCCTGTGCTCGTCTCCCCTGAGGGTTTTCCTCATGTCTCTGTGCCAGGGAGTGCTAGGGGAGGTTGTAGGAAATCCCAGTGACAGAGTCTGCCTCCCCAAGGTCAGGGAAGGTATTTCTCGGACTTCCCCGAGCGGGGAACACCTGTGACTGAAGAGAGCTGCGTGGTGTTGTCTCTCGTGCTCCCCCACACAATGACAATTGTTCCGGAATCCCGAGCGTGGGGAGGTTCCACCAACGGACGGCAGCGCGTGGGTTCTAAGGGAATGCCTGTGCTCGTCACCCCTGAGAGTTTTACTCATGTCTCTGTGCCAGGGAATGCTAGGGGGGGTTGCAGGAAATCCCAGTGACAGAGGCTGCCTCCCCAAGGTCAGGGAATGTATATCTCGCATTTCCTCGGGCAGGGAACACCAGTGACTGAAGAGAGCTGCGTGGAGTTTTCTCTCAAGCTCCCCCACTCAATGACAATGTTTCCGGAATCCTGAGCTTGGGGAGGTTCCACCAACGGTCGGCAGCGCGTTGGTTCTAAGGGAATGCCTGTGCTCGTCTCCCCTGAGTGTTTTCCTCATGTCTCTGTGCCAGGGAATGCTAGGGGGGGTTGCAGGAAATCCCAGTGACAGAGGCTGCCTCCCCAAGGTCAGGGAAGGTATTTCTCGGACTTCCCTGAGCAGGGAACACCTGTGACTGAAGAGAGCTGCGTGGGGTTTTCTCTCGAGCTCCCACACTCAATGACAATGGTTCCGGGATCCTGAACGTGTGGAGGTTTCACCAAAGGTCGGCAGCGCGTGGGTTCTAAAGGAATGCCTGTGCTCGTCTCCCCTGAGGGTTTTCCTCATGTCTCTGTGCCAGTGAATGCTAAGGGGGGTTGTAGGAAATCCCAGTGACAGAGGCTGCATCCCCAAGGTCAGGGAAGCTATTTCTCGGACTTCCCAGAGCAGGGAACACCTGTGACTGAAGAGAGCTGCGTGGAGTTGTCTCTCGAGCTCCCCCACTCAATGACAATGTTTCTGGAATCATGAGCGTGGGGAGGATCCACCAATGGTCGGCAGCGAGTTGGTTCTAACGGAATGCCTGTGCTCGTCTCCCCTGAGGGTTTTCCTCATGTCTCTGCGCCAGGGAATGCTGGGGGGAGGGTTGCAGGAAATCCCAGTGACAGAGGCTGCCTCCCCAAGGACAGGGAAGGTATTTCTCGCCCTTAACCGAGCAGGGAACACCTGTGAGTGAAGAGAGCTGCGTCGAGTTGTCTCTCGAACTCCCCCACTCAATGACAATGATTCCGGAATACTGAGCGTGGGGAGGTTCCACCAACGGTCGGCAGCGCGTGGGTTCTAAGGGAATGCCTGTGCTCGTCTCCCTTTAGGGTTTTCCCCATTTCTCTGTGCCAGGGAATGCTAGGGGGGGTTGCAGGAAATCCAAGTGACAGAGGCTGCCTCCCCAAGGTCAGGGAAGGTTTTTCTCGGACTTCCCCGAGCAGGGAAAACCTGTGACTGAAGAGAGCTGCGTGGAGTTGTCTCTCGAGCTCCCCCACTCAATGACAATGTTTCCGGAATCCTGAGCGTGGGGAGGTTCCACCAAAGGTCGGCAGCGCGTGGGTTCTAACGGAATGCCTGTGCTGGTCTCCCCTGAAGGTTTTCCTCATGTCTCTGTGCCAGGGAATGCTAGGGGGGCTTGCAGGAAATCCTAGTCACAGTGGCTGCCTACCCAAGGTCAGGGAAGGTATTTCTCGGACTTCCCCGAGCAGGGAACACCTGTGACCGAAGAGAGTTGCGTGGAGTTTTCTCTCGAGCTCCCCCACTCAATGACAATGGTTCCGGAATCCTGAGCGTGGGGAGGTTTCACCAACGGTCGACAGCGCGTGGGTTCTAACGGAATGCCTGTGCTCGTCTCCCCTGAGTGTTTTCCTCATGTCTCTGTGCCAGGGAATGCTAGGGGGGGTTGCAGGAAATCCTAGTCACAGAGGCTGCCTACCGAAGGTCAGGGAAGGTATTTCTCGGACTTCCACGAGCAGGGAACACCTGTGACTGAAGAGAGTTGCGTGGAGTTGTCTCTCGAGCTCCCCCACTCAATGACAATGCTTCCGGAATCCTGAGCGTGGGGAGGTTCCAAAACCCGTCGGCAGCGAGTGGGTTCTAAAGGAATGCCTGTGCTCGTCTCCCCTGAGGGTTTTCCTCATGTCTCTGTGCCAGGGAATGCTAGGGGGTGTTGCAGGAAATCCCAGTGACAGAGGCTGCCTCCCCAAGGTCAGGGAAGGTATTTCTCGGACTTCCCCGAGCAGGGAACACCTGTGACTGAAGAGAGCTGCGTGGAGTTGTCTCTCGAGCTCCCCCACTCAATGACAATTGTTCCGGAACCCTGAGCGTCGGGAGGTTCCACCAACGGTCGGCAGCGCGTGGGTTCTAACGGAATGCCTGTGCTCGTCTCCCTTTAGGGTTTTCCCCATTTCTCTCTGCCAGGGAATTCTAGGGGGGGTTGCAGGAAATCCCGGTGACAGAGGCTGCCTCCCCAAGTTCAGGGAAGGTGTTTCTCGGACTTCCCCGAGCAGGGAAAACCTGTGACTGAAGAGAGCTGCGTGGAGTTTTCTCTCGAGCTCCCCCACTCAATGACAATGGTTCCGGAATCCTGAGCGTGGGGAGGTTCCACCAACGGTCGGCAGCGCGTGGGTTCTAACGGAATGCCTGTGCTCGTCTCCCCTGAGTGTTTTCCTCATGTCTCTGTGCCAGGGAATGCTAGGGGGGGTTGCAGGAAATCCCAGTGACAGAGGCTGCCTCCAGAGGGTCAGGGAAGGTATTACCCGGACTTCCCGAGCAGGGAACACCTGTGACAGAAGAGAGTTGCGTGGAGTTGTCTCTCGAGCTCCCCCACTCAATGACAATGCTTCCGGAATCCTGAGCGTGGGGAGGTTCCACCAACCGTCGGCAGCGCGTGGGTTCTAACGGAATGCCTGTGCTCGTCTCCCCTGAGTGTTTTCCTCATGTCTCTGTGCCAGGGAATGCTAGGGGTGGTTGCAGGAATTCCCAGTGACAGAGGCTGCCTCCCCAAGGTCAGGGAAGGTATTTCTCGGACTTCCCCGAGCAGGGAACACCTGTGACTGAAGAGAGCTGCGTGGAGTTGTCTCTCGAGCTCCCCCACTCAATGACAATGGTTCCGGAACCCTGATCGTGGGGAGGTTCCACCAAAGGTCGGCAGCGCGTGGGTTCTAAGGGAATGCCTGTGCTCGTCTCCCCTGAGGGTTTTCCTCATGTCTCTGTGCCAGGGAACGCTAGGGGTGGTTGCAGGAAATCCCAGTGACAGAGGCTGCCTCCCCAAGGTCAGGGAAGGTATTTCTCGGACGTCCCCGAGCAGGGAATACCTGTGACTGAAGAGAGCTGCGTGGTGTTGTCTCTCGAGCTCCCCCACTCAATGACAATGGTTCCGGAATCCTGAGCGTGGGGAGGTTCCACCAACGGTCGGCAGCGCGTGGGTTCTAACGGAATGCCTGTGCTCGTCTCCCCTGAGGGTTTTCCCCATGTCTCTGTGCCAGGGAATGCTAGGGGGGGTTGCAGGAAATCCTAGTCACAGAGGCTGCCTACCCAAGGTCAGGGAAGGTATTTCTCGGACTTCCCCGAGCAGGGAACACCTGTGACTGAAGAGAGTTGCGTGGAGTTGTCTCTCGAGCTCCCCCACTCAATGACAATTGTTCCGGAACCCTGAGCGTTTGGAGGTTCCACCAACAGTCGGCAGCGCGTGGGTTCTAACGGAATGCCTGTGCTCGTCTCCCTTTAGGGTTTTCCCCATTTCTCTGTGCCAGGGAATGCTAGGGGGGGTTGCAGGAAATCCCAGTGACAGAGGCTGCCTCCCCAAGGTCAGGGAAGGTTTTTCTCGGACTTCCCCGAGCAGGGAAAACCTGTGACTGAAGAGAGCTGCGTGGAGTTGTCTCTCGATCTCCCCCACTCAATGACAATGGTTCCGGAATCCTGAGCGTGGGGAGGTTCCACCAAAGGTCGGCAGCGCGTGGGTTCTAACGGAATGCCTGTGCTGGTCTCCCCTGAGGGTTTTCCTCATGTCTCTGTGCCAGGGAATGCTAGGGGGGATTGCAGGAAATCCTAGTCACAGAGGCTGCCTACCCAAGGTCAGGGAAGCTATTTCTCGGACTTCCCCGAGCAGGGAACACCTGTGACCGAAGAGAGTTGCGTGGAGTTTTCTCTCGAGCTCCCCCACTCAATGACAATGGTTCCGGAATCCTGAGCGTGGGGAGGTTTCACCAACGGTCGGCAGCGCGTGGGTTCTAACGGAATGCCTGTGCTCGTCTCCCCTGAGTGTTTTCCTCATGTCTCTGTGCCAGGGAATGCTAGGGGGGGTTGCAGGAACTCCTAGTCACAGAGGCTGCCTACCCAAGGTCAGGGAAGGTATTTCTCGGACTTCCACGAGCAGGGAACACCTGCGACTGAAGAGAGTTGCGTGGAGTTGTCTCTCGAGCTCCCCCACTCAATGACAATGCTTCCGGAATCCTGAGCGTGGGGAGGTTCCAAAACCCGTCGGCAGCGAGTGGGTTCTAAAGGAATGCCTGTGCTCGTCTCCCCTGAGGGTTTTCCTCATGTCTCTGTGCCAGGGAATGCTAGGGGGTGTTGCAGGAAATCCCAGTGACAGAGGCTGCCTCCCCAAGGTCAGGGAAGGTATTTCTCGGACTTCCCCGAGCAGGGAACACCTGTGACTGAAGAGAGCTGCGTGGAGTTGTCTCTCGAGCTCCCCCACTCAATGACAATTGTTCCGGAACCCTGAGCGTCGGGAGGTTCCACCAACGGTCGGCAGCGCGTGGGTTCTAACGGAATGCCTGTGCTCGTCTCCCTTTAGGGTTTTCCCCATTTCTCTCTGCCAGGGAATTCTAGGGGGGGTTGCAGGAAATCCCGGTGACAGAGGCTGCCTCCCCAAGTTCAGGGAAGGTGTTTCTCGGACTTCCCCGAGCAGGGAAAACCTGTGACTGAAGAGAGCTGCGTGGAGTTGTCTCTCGAGCTCCCCCACTCAATGACAATGGTTCCGGAATCCTGAGCGTGGGGAGGTTCCACCAACGGTCGGCAGCGCGTGGGTTCTAACGGAATGCCTGTGCTCGTCTCCCCTGAGAGTTTTCCTCATGTCTCTGTGCCAGGGAATGCTAGGGGGAGTTGCAGGAAATCCCAGTGACAGAGGCTGCCTCCAGAGGGTCAGGGAAGGTATTACTCGGACTTCCCGAGCAGGGAACACCTGTGACAGAAGAGAGTTGCGTGGAGTTGTCTCTCGAGCTCCCCCACTCAATGACAATGCTTCCGGAATCCTGAGCGTGGGGAGGTTCCACCAACCGTCGGCAGCGAGTGGGTTCTAACGGAATGCCTGTGCTCGTCTTCCCTGAGGGTTTTCCTCATGTCTCTGTGCCAGGGAATGCTAGGGGGGGTTGCAGGAAATCCCAGTGACAGAGGCTGCCTCCCCAAGGTCAGGGAAGGTATTTCTCGGACTTCCCCGAGCAGGGAACACCTGTGACTGAAGAGAGCTGCGTGGAGTTGTCTCTCGAGCTCCCCCACTCAATGACAATTGTTCCGGAACCCTGAGCGTGGGGAGGTTCCACCAACGGTCGGCAGCGCGTGGGTTCTAACGGAATGCCTGTGCTCGTCTCCCTTTAGGGTTTTCCCCATTTCTCTGTGCCAGGGAATGCTAGGGGGGGTTGCAGGAAATCCCAGTGACAGAGGCTGCCTCCCCAAGGTCAGGGAAGGTATTTCACGGACTTCCCCGAGCAGGGAACACCTGTGACTGAAGAGAGCTGCGTGGAGTTGTCTCTCGAGCTCCCCCACTCAATGACAATGGTTCCGGAATCCTGAGCGTGGGGAGGTTCCACCAAAGGTCGGCAGCACGTGGGTTTTAACGCAATGCCTGTGCTCGTCTCCCCTGAGGGTTTTCCTCATGTCTCTGTGCCAGGGAATGCTAGGGGGTGTTGCAGCAAATCGCAGTTGCCGAGGCTGCCTCCCCAAGGTCAGGGAAGGTATTTCTCGGACTTCCCTGAGCAGGGAACACCTGTGACTGAAGAGAGCTGCGTGGAGTTTTCTCTCGAGCTCCCACACTCAATGACAATGGTTCCGGAATCCTGAACGTGTGGAGGTTTCACCAACGGTCGGCAGCGCGTGGGTTCTAAGGGAATGCCTGTGCTCGTCTCCCCTGAGGGTTTTCCTCATGTCTCTGTGCCAGGGAATGCTAGGGGGGGTTGTAGGAAATCCCAGTGACAGAGGCTGCCTCCCCAAGGTCAGGGAAGCTATTTCTCGGACTTCCCAGAGCAGGGAACACCTGTGACTGAAGAGAGCTGCGTGGAGTTGTCTCTCGAGCTCCCCCACTCAATGACAATGTTTCTGGAATCATGAGCGTGGGGAGGATCCACCAATGGTCGGCAGCGAGTTGGTTCTAACGGAATGCCTGTGCTCGTCTCCCCTGAGGGTTTTCCTCATGTCTCTGTGCCAGGGAATGCTGGGGGGGGTTGCAGGAAATCCCAGTGACAGAGGCTGCCTCCCCAAGGACAGGGAAGGTATTTCTCGCCCTTAACCGAGCAGGGAACACCTGTGACTGAAGAGAGCTGCGTCGAGTTGTCTCTCGAACTCCCCCACTCAATGACAATTGTTCCGGAATCCTGAGCGTGGGGAGGTTCCACCAACGGTCGGCAGCGCGTGGGTTCGAACGGAATGCCTGTGGTCGTCTCCCCTGATGGTTTTCCTCATATCTCTGTGCCAGGGAATGCTAGGGGGGGTTGCAGGAAATCCCAGTGACAGAGGCTGCCTCCCCAAGGTCAGGGAAGTTATTTCTCGGACTTCCCCAAGCAGGGAACACCTGTGACTGAAGAGAGCTGCGTGGAGTTTTCTCTCAAGCTCCCCCACTCAATGACAATGTTTCCGGAATCCTGAGCTTGGGGAGGTTCCACCAACGGTCGGCAGCGCGTTGGTTCTAAAGGAATGCCTGTGCTCGTCTCCCCTGAGGGTTTTCCTCATGTCTCTGTGCCAGGGAATGCTAGGGGGGGTTGCAGGAAATCCCAGTGACAGAGGCTGCCTCCCCAAGTTCAGGGAAGGTATTTCTCGGACTTCCCTGAGCAGGGAACACCTGTGACTGAAGAGAGCTGCGTGGAGTTATCTCTCGAGCTCCCACACTCAATGACAATAGTTCCGGAATCCTGAACGTGTGGAGGTTTCACCAAAGGTCGGCAGCGCGTGGGTTCTAAGGGAATGCCTGTGCTCGTCTCCCCTGAGGGTTTTCCTCATGTCTCTGTGCCAGGGAATGCTAGGGGGGGTTATAGGAAATCCCAGTGACAGAGGCTGCCTCCCCAAGGTCAGGGAAGTTATTTCTCGGACTTCCCCCTGCAGGGAATACCTGTGACTGAAGAGAGCTGCGTGGAGATTTCTCTCGAGCTCCCCCACTCAATGACAATGGTTCCGGAATCCTGAGCGTGGGGAGGTTCCACCAACGGTCGGCAGCGCGTGGGTTTTAACGCAATGCCTGTGCTCGTCTCCCCTGAGGGTTTTCCTCATGTCTCTGTGCCAGGGAATGCTAGGGGGTGTTGCAGCAAATCGCAGTTGCCGAGGCTGCCTCCCCAAGGTCAGGGAAGGTATTTCTCAGACTTCCCCGGACAGGGAACACCTGTGACTGAAGAGAGCTGCGTGGAGTTTTCTCTCGAGATCCCCCACTCAGTGACTAGGTTTCCGGAATCCTGAGCGTGGGGAGGTTCCACCAACGGTCGGCAGCGCGTGGGTTCTAACGGAATGCCTGTGCTCGACTACCCTGATGGTTTTCCTCATATCTCTGTGCCAGGGAATGCTGGGGGGGGTTGCAGGAAATCCCAGTGACAGAGGCTGCCTCCCCAAGGTCAGGGAAGGTATTTCTCGGACTTCCCTGAGCAGGGAACACCTGTGACTGAAGAGAGCTGCGTGGTTTTCTCTCGAGCTCCCACACTCAATGACAATGGTTCCGGAATCCTGAACGTGTGGAGGTTTCACCAACGGTCGGCAGCGCGTGGGTTCTAAGGGAATGCCTGTGCTAGTCTCCCCTGAGGGTTTTCCTCATGTCTCTGTGCCAGGGAATGCTAGGGGGGTTTGTAGGAAATCCCAGTGACAAAGGCTGCCTCCCCAAGGTCAGGGAAGCTATTTCTCGGACTTCCCAGAGCAGGGAACACCTGTGACTGAATAGAGCTGCGTGGAGTTGTCTCTCGAGCTCCCCCACTCAATGACAATGTTTCTGGAATCATGAGCGTGGGGAGGATCCACCAATGGTCGGCAGCGAGTTGGTTCTAACGGAATGCCTGTGCTCGTCTCCCCTGAGGGTTTTCCTCATGTCTCTGTGCCAGGTAATGCTGGGGGGGGGTTGCAGGAAATCCCAGTGACAGAGGCTGCCTCCCCAAGGACAGGGAAGGTATTTCTCGCCCTTAACCGAGCAGGGAACACCTGTGACTGAAGAGAGCTGCGTCGAGTTGTCTCTCGAACTCCCCCACTCAATGACAATGATTCCGGAATACTGAGCGTGGGGAGGTTCCACCAACGGTCGGCAGCGCGTGGGTTCTAAGGGAATGCCTGTGCTCGTCTCCCCTGAGGGTTTTCCTCATGTCTCTGTGCCAGGGAATGCAAGGGGGTGTTGCAGGAAATCCCAGTGACCGAGGCTGCATCCCCAAGTTCAGGGAAGTTATTTCTCGGACTTCCCCGAGCAGGGAACACCTGTGACTGAAGAGAGCTGCGTGGAGTTGTCTCTCGAGCTCCCCCACTCAATGACAATGTTTCTGGAATCATGAGCGTGGGGAGGATCCACCAATGGTCGGCAGCGAGTTGGTTCTAACGGAATGCCTGTGCTCGTCTCCCCTGAGGGTTTTCCTCATGTCTCTGTGCCAGGGAATGCTGGGGGGAGGGTTGCAGGAAATCCCAGTGACAGAGGCTGCCTCCCCAAGGACAGGGAAGGTATTTCTCGCCCTTAACCGAGCAGGGAACACCTGTGAGTGAAGAGAGCTGCGTCGAGTTGTCTCTCGAACTCCCCCACTCAATGACAATGATTCCGGAATACTGAGCGTGGGGAGGTTCCACCAACGGTCGGCAGCGCGTGGGTTCTAAGGGAATGCCTGTGCTCGTCTCCCCTGATGGTTTTCCTCATATCTCTGTGCCAGGGAATGCTAGGGGGGTTGCAGGAAATCCCAGTGACAGGGGCTGCCTCCCCAAGGTCAGGGAAGGTATTTCTCGGACTTCCCCAAGCAGGGAACACCTGTGACTGAAGAGAGCTGCGTGGAGTTTTCTCTCAAGCTCCCCCACTCAATGACAATGTTTCCGGAATCCTGAGCTTGGGGAGGTTCCACCAACGGTCGGCAGCGCGTTGGTTCTAAGGGAATGCCTGTGCTCGTCTCCCCTGAGGGTTTTCCTCATGTCTCTGTGCCAGGGAATGCTAGGGGGGGTTGCAGGAAATCCCAGTGACAGAGGCTGCCTCCCCAAGGTCAGGGAATGTATATCTTGCACTTCCTCGGGCAGGGAACACCAGTGACTGAAGAGAGCTGCGTCGAGTTGTCTCTCGAAATCCCCCACTCAATGACAATGGTTCCGGAATCCTGAGCGTGAGGAGGTTCCACCAACGGTCGGCAGCGCGTGGGTTCTAACGGATTGCCTGTTCTCGTCTCCCCTGATGGTTTTCCTCATATCTCTGTGCCAGGAAATGCTAGGGGGGGTTGTAGGAAATCCCAGTGACAGAGGCTGCCTCCCCAAGGTCAGGGAAGGTATTTCTCGGACTTCCCCGAGCAGGGAACACCTGTGACTGAAGAGAGCTGCGTGTAGTTTTCTCTCGAGCTCCCCCACTCAATGACAATGTTTCCGGAATCCTGAGCGTGGGGAGGTTCCACCAACGGTCGGCAGCGCGTTGGTTCTAAGGGAATGCCTGTGCTCGTCTCCCCTGAGGGTTTTCCTCATGTCTCTGTGCCAGGGAGTGCTAGGGGAGGTTGTAGGAAATCCCAGTGACAGAGGCTGCCTCCTCAAGGTCAGGGAAGGTATTTCTCGCACTTCCCCGGGCAGGGAACACCAGTGACTGAAGAGAGCTGCGTCGAGTTGTCTCTCGAACTCCCCCACTCAATGACAATGATTCCGGAATCCTGAGCGTGGGGAGGTTCCACCAACGGTCGGCAGCGCGTGGGTTCTAACGGAATGCCTGTTCTCGTCTCCCCTGATTTTTTTCCACATATCTCTGTGCCAGGGAATGCTAGGGGGGGTTGCAGGAAATCCCAGTGACAGAGGCTGCCTCCCCAAGGTCAGGGACGGTATTTCTGGGACTTCCCCCAGCAGGGAAAACCTGTGACTGAAGAGAGCTGCGTGGTGTTGTCTCTCGAGCTCCCCCACTCAATGAAATTGATTCCGGAATACTGAGCGTGGAGAGGTTCCACCAAAGGTCGGCAGCGCGTGGGTTCTAACGGAATGCCTGTGCTCGTCTCCCCTGAGGGTTTTCCACATATCTCTGTGCCAGGGAATGCTAGGGTGGGTTGCAGGAAATCCCAGTGACAGAGTCTGCCTCCCCAAGGTCAGGGAAGTTATTTCTCGGACTTCCCCGAGCGGGGAACACCTGTGACTGAAGAGAGCTGCGTGGTGTTGTCTCTCGAGCTCCCCCACACAATGACAATTGTTCCGGAATCCCGAGCGTGGGGAGGTTCCACCAACGGACGGCAGCGCGTGGGTTCTAAGGGAATGCCTGTGCTCGTCACCCCTGAGGGTTTTACTCATGTCTCTGTGCCAGGGAATGCTAGGGGGGGTTGCAGGAAATCCCAGTGACAGAGGCTGCCTCCCCAAGTTCAGGGAATGTATATCTCGCATTTCCTCGGGCAGGGAACACCAGTGACTGAAGAGAGCTGCGTCGAGTTGTCTCTCGAACTGTCCCACTCAATGACAATGATTCCGGAATCCTGAGCGTGGGGACGTTCCACCAAACGTCGGCAGCGCGTGGGTTCTAACGGAATGCCTGTGCTCGTCTCCCCTGATTGTTTTCCTCATATTTCTGTGCCAGGGAATGCTAGGTAGGTTTGCAAGAAATCCCAGTGACAGAGGCTGCCTCCCCAAGGTCAGGGAAGGTATTTCTCGGACTTCCCCGGACAGGGAACACCTGTGACTGAAGAGAGCTGCGTGGGGTTGTCTCTCGAGCTCCCCCACTCAATGACAATGGTTCCGGAATCCTGAGCGTGGGGAGGTTCCACCAACGGTCTTCAGCGCGTGGGTTATAACGGAATGCCTGTGCTCGCCTCCCCTGAGGGTTTTCCTCAAGTCTTTGTGCCAAGGAATGCTAGGGGGTTTGCAGGAAATCCCAGTGACAGAGGCGGCCTCCCCAACGTCCGGGAAGGTATTTCTCGGACTTCAACCTGCGGGGAACACCTCTGACTGAAGAGAGCTGCGTGGAGTTATCTCTCGAGCTCCCCCACTCAATGACAATGTTTCCGGAATCCTGAGCGTGGTGAGGTTCCACCAACGGTCGGCAGCACGTGGTTTCTAAGGGAATGCCTGTGCTCGTCTCCCCTGAGGGTTTTCCTCATGTCTCTGTGCCAGGGAATGCTAGGAGGGTTTGCAGGAAATCCCAGTGACAGAGGCTGCCTCCCCAAGGTCAGGGAAGGTATTTCTTGGACTTCCCCGAGCAGGGAACACCTGTGACTGATGAGAACTACGTGGAGTTTTCTCTCGAGCTCCCCCACTGAATGACAATGCTTCCGGAATCCTGAGCGTGGGGATGTTCCACCAACGGTCGGTAGCGCGTGGGTTCTAAGGGAATGCGTGTGCTCGTCTCGCCTGAGGGTTTTCCTCATGTCTCTGTGCCAGGGAATGCTAGGGGTGGTTGCAGGAAATCCCAGTGACAGAGGCTGCCTCCCCAAGGTCAGGGAAGATATTTCTCGGACTTCCCGGAGCAGGGAACACCAGTGACTGAAGAGAGCTGCGTCGAGTTGTCTCTCGAACTCCCCCACTCAATGACAATGATTCCGGAATCCTGAGCGAGGGGAGGTTCCACCAACGGTCGGCAGCGCGTGGGTTCTAACGGAATGCCTGTTCTCGTCTCCCCTGATGGTTTTCCTCATATCTCTGTGCCAGGGAATGCTGGGGGGGTTGCAGGAAATCCCAGTGATAGAGGCTGCCTCCCCAAGGTCAGGGAAGGTATTTCTCGGAATTCCCCGAGCAGGGAACACCTGTGACTGAAGAGAGCTGCGTGGAGTTTTCTCTCGAGCTCCCCCACTCAATGACAATGTTTCCGGAATCCTGAGCGTGGGGAGGTTCCACCAACGGTCGGCAGCGCGTAGGTTCTAAGGGAATGCCTGTGCTCATCTCCCCTGAGGGTTTTCCCCATGTCTCTGTGCCAGGGAATGCTAGGGGGGTTGCAGGAAATCCCAGTGACAGAGGCTGCCTCCCCAAGGTCAGGGAAGGTATTTCTCGCACTTCCCCGGGCAGGGAACACCAGTGACTGAAGAGAGCTTCGTCGAGTTGTCTCTCGAACTCCCCCACTCAATGACAATGTTTCCGGAATCCTGAGCGTGGGGAGGTTCCACCAACGGTCGGCAGCGCATGGGTTCTAACGGAATGCCTGTGCTCGTCTCCCCTGAGGGTTTTCCTCATTTCTCTGTGCCAGGGAATGATAGGGGGTGTTGCAGAAAATCCCAGTGACAGAGGCGGCCTCCCCAAGGTCAGGGAAGGTATTTCTCGGACTTCCCGGAGCAGGGAACACCTGTGACTGAAGAGAGCTGCGTGGAGTTGTCTCTCGAGCTCCCCCACTCAATGACAATGTTTCCGGAATCCTGAGCGTGGGGAGGTTCCACCAACGGTCGGCAGCGCGTGGGTTCTAACGGAATGCTTGTGCTCGTCTCCCCTGAGGGTTTTCCTGATGTCTCTGTGCCAGGGAATGCTTGGGGGGGGTTGCAGGAAATCCCAGTGACAGGGGCTGCCTCCCCAAGGTCAGGGAAGGTATTTTTCTGACTTCCCCGAGCAGGGAACACCTGTGACTGAAGAGAGCTGAGTGGAGTTTTCTCTCGAGCTCCCCCACTCAATGACAATGGTTCCGGAATCCTGAGGGTGGGGATGTTCCACCAACGGTCGGTAGCGCGTGGGTTCTAAGGGAATGCGTGTGCTCGTCTCGCCTGAGGGTTTTCCTCATGTCTCTGTGCCAGGGAATGCTAGGGGTGGTTGCAGGAAATCCCAGTGACAGAGGCTGCCTCCCCAAGGTCAGGGAAGATATTTCTCGGACTTCCCGGAGCAGGGAACACCAGTGACTGAAGAGAGCTGCGTCGAGTTGTCTCTCGAACTCCCCCACTCAATGACAATGATTCCGGAATCCTGAGCGAGGGGAGGTTCCACCAACGGTCGGCAGCGCGTGGGTTCTAACGGAATGCCTGTTCTCGTCTCCCCTGATGGTTTTCCTCATATCTCTGTGCCAGGGAATGCTAGGGGGGGTTGCAGGAAATCCCAGTGATAGAGGCTGCCTCCCCAAGGTCAGGGAAGGTATTTCTCGGAATTCCCCGAGCAGGGAACACCTGTGACTGAAGAGAGCTGCGTGGAGTTTTCTCTCGAGCTCCCCCACTCAATGACAATGTTTCCGGAATCCTGAGCGTGGGGAGGTTCCACCAACGGTCGGCAGCGCGTAGGTTCTAAGGGAATGCCTGTGCTCATCTCCCCTGAGGGTTTTCCCCATGTCTCTGTGCCAGGGAATGCTAGGGGGGTTGCAGGAAATCCCAGTGACAGAGGCTGCCTCCCCAAGGTCAGGGAAGGTATTTCTCGCACTTCCCCGGGCAGGGAACACCAGTGACTGAAGAGAGCTTCGTCGAGTTGTCTCTCGAACTCCCCCACTCAATGACAATGATTCCGGAATCCTGAGCGTGGGGAGGTTCCACCAACGGTCGGCAGCGCATGGGTTCTAACGGAATGCCTGTGCTCGTCTCCCCTGAGGGTTTTCCTCATTTCTCTGTGCCAGGGAATGATAGGGGGTGTTGCAGAAAATCCCAGTGACAGAGGCGGCCTCCCCAAGGTCAGGGAAGGTATTTCTCGGACTTCCCGGAGCAGGGAACACCTGTGACTGAAGAGAGCTGCGTGGAGTTGTCTCTCGAGCTCCCCCACTCAATGACAGTGTTTCCGGAATCCTGAGCGTGGGGAGGTTCCACCAACGGTCGGCAGCGCGTGGGTTCTAACGGTATGCTTGTGCTCGTCTCCCCTGAGGGTTTTCCTGATGTCTCTGTGCCAGGGAATGCTTGGGGGGGGTTGCAGGAAATCCCAGTGACAGGGGCTGCCTCCCCAAGGTCAGGGAAGGTATTTTTCTGACTTCCCCGAGCAGGGAACACCTGTGACTGAAGAGAGCTGAGTGGAGTTTTCTCTCGAGCTCCCCCACTCAATGACAATGGTTCCGGAATCCTGAGGGTGGGGAGGTTCCACCAACGGTCGGCAGTGCGTGGGTTCTAAGGGAATGCCTGTGCTCGTCTCCCCTGAGGATTTTCCTCATGTCTCTGTGCCAGGGAATGCTAGGGGGTATTGCAGGAAATCCTAGGGACAGAGGCTGCCTCCCCAAGTTCAGGGAAGTTATTTCTCGGACTTCCCCAAGCAGGGAACACCTGTGACTGAAGAGAGCTGCGTGGAGTTGTCTCTCGAGCTCCCCCACTCAATTACAATGGTTCCGGAATCCTGAGCGTGGGGATGATCCACCAACGGTCGGCAGCGCCTGGGTTCTAAGGGAAAGCCTCTGCTCGTCTCCCTTGAGGGTTTTCCTCATGTCTCTGTGCCAGGGAATGCTAGGGGGTGTTGCAGGAAATCCCAGTGACAGAGGCTGCCTCCCCAAGGTCAGGGAAGGTATTTCTCGGACTTCCCCGAGCAGGGAACACCTGTGACTGAAGAGAGCTGCGTGGAGTTGTCTCTCGAGCTCCCCCACTCAATGACAATTGTTATGGAATCCTGAGCGTGGGGAGGATCCACCAACGGTCGGCAGCGCGTGGGTTCTAAGGGAATGCCTGTGCTCGGCTCCCCTGAGGGTTTTCCTCATGTCTCTGTGCCAGGGAATGCTAGGGGGTGTTGCAGGAAATCCCAGTGACAGAGGCTGCCTCCCCAAGGTCAGGGAAGGTATTTCTCGGACTTCCCCGAGCAGGGAACACCTGTGACTGAAAAGAGCTGCGTGGAGTTGTCTCTCGAGCTCCCCCACTCAATGACAATGGTTCCAGAATCCTGAGCGTGGGGAGGTTCCACCAACGGTCGGCAGCGCGTGGGTTCTAAGGGAATGCCTGTGCTCGTCTCCCCTGAGGGTTTTCCTCATGTCTCTGTGCCAGGGAATGCTAGGGGGTGTTGCAGGAAATCCCAGTGACAGAGGCTGCCTCCTCAAGGTCAGGGAAGGTATTTCTCTGACTTCCCCGAGCAGGGAACTCCTGTGACTGAAGAGAACTGCGTGGAGTTGTCTCTCTAGCTCCCCCACTCAATGACAATTTTTCCGGAATCCTGAGCGTGGGGAGGTTCCACCAACGGTCGGCAGCGTGTGGTTTCTACGGGAGTGCCTGTGCTCGTCTCCTCTGAGGGTTTTCCTCATTTCTCTGTGCCAGGGAATGCTAGGAGGGTTTGCAGGAAATCCCAGTGAGAGAGGCTGCCTCATCAAGTTCAGGGAAGGTATTTCTCGGAATTCCCCGAGCAGGGAACACCTGTGACTGAAGAGAGCTTCGTGGAGTTGTCTCTCGAGCTCCCCCACTCAATGACAGTGGTTCCGGAATCCTGAGCGTGGGGAGGTTCCACCAACGGTCGGCAGCGCGTTGGTTTTAAGGGAATGCCTGTGCTCGTCTCCCCTGATGGTTTTCCTCATGTCTCTGTGCCAGGGAATGCTAGGGGGGGTTGCAGGAAATCCCAGTGACAGAGGCTGCCACCCCAAGGTCAGGGAAGTTTTTTATCGGACTTCCCCGAGCAGGGAACTCCTGTGACTGAAGAGAACTGCGTGGAGTTGTCTCTCTAGCTCCCCCAATCAATGACAATTGTTCCGGAATCCTGAGCGTGGGGAGGTTCCACCATCGGTCGGCAGCGCGTGGGTTCTAACGGAATGCCTGTGCTCGTCTCCCCTGAGGGTTTTCCTCATGTCTCTGTGCCAGGGAATGCTAGGGGGGTTTGCAGGAAATCCCAGTGACAGAGGCTGCCTCCCCAAGGTCAGGGAAGGTATTTCTCGGACTTCCCCGAGCAGGGAACACCTGTGACTGAAGAGAGTTGCGTGGAGTTGTCTCTCGAGCTCCCCCACTCAATGACAATTGTTCCGGAACACTGAGCGTTTGGAGGTTCCACCAACTGTCGGCAGCGCGTGGGTTCTAACGGAATGCCTGTGCTCGTCTCCCTTTAGGGTTTTCCCCATTTCTCTGTGCCAGGGAATGCTAGGGGGGGTTGCAGGAAATCCCAGTGACAGAGGCTGCCTCCCCAAGGTCAGGGAAGTTTTTTCTCGGACTTCCCCGAGCAGGGAAAACCTGTGACTGAAGAGAGCTGCGTGGAGTTGTCTCTCGAGCTCCCCCACTCAATGACAATGGTTCCGGAATCCTGAGCGTGGGGAGGTTCCACCAAAGGTCGGCAGCGCGTGGGTTCTAACGGAATGCCTGTGCTGGTCTCCCCTGAGGGTTTTCCTCATATCTCTGTGCCAGGGAATGCTAGGGGGGCTTGCAGGAAATCCTAGTCACAGAGGCTGCCTACCCAAGGTCAGGGAAGGTATTTCTCGGACTTCCCCGAGCAGGGAACACCTGTGACCGAAGAGAGTTGCGTGGAGTTTTCTCTCGAGCTCCCCCACTCAATGACAATGGTTCCGGAATCCTGAGCGTGGGGAGGTTACACCAACGGTCGGCAGCGCGTGGGTTCTAACGGAATGCCTGTGCTCGTCTCCCCTGAGTGTTTTCCTCATGTCTCTGTGCCAGGGAATGCTAGGGGGGGTTGCAGGAAATCCTAGTCACAGAGGCTGCCTACCCAAGGTCAGGGAAGTTATTTCTCGGACTTCCACGAGCAGGGAACACCTGTGACTGAAGAGAGTTGCGTGGAGTTGTCTCTCGAGCTCCCCCACTCAATGACAATGCTTCCGGAATCCTGAGCGTGGGGAGGTTCCAAAACCCGTCGGCAGCGAGTGGGTTCTAAAGGAATGCCTGTGCTCGTCTCCCCTGAGGGTTTTCCTCATGTCTCTGTGCCAGGGAATGCTAGGGGGTGTTGCAGGAAATCCCAGTGACAGAGGCTGCCTCCCCAAGGTCAGGGAAGGTATTTCTCGGACTTCCCCGAGCAGGGAACACCTGTGACTGAAGAGAGCTGCGTGGAGTTGTCTCTCGAGCTCCCCCACTCAATGACAATTGTTCCGGAACCCTGAGCGTCGGGAGGTTCCACCAACGGTCGGCAGCGCGTGGGTTCTAACGGAATGCCTGTGCTCGTCTCCCTTTAGGGTTTTCCCCATTTCTCTCTGCCAGGGAATTCTAGGGGGGGTTGCAGGAAATCCCGGTGACAGAGGCTGCCTCCCCAAGTTCAGGAAAGGTGTTTCTCGGACTTCCCCGAGCAGGGAAAACCTGTGACTGAAGAGAGCTGCGTGGAGTTGTCTCTCGAGCTCCCCCACTCAATGACAATGGTTCCGGAATCCTGAGCGTGGGGAGGTTCCACAAACGGTCGGCAGCGCGTGGGTTCTTACGGAAGGCCTGTGCTCGTCTCCCCTGAGTGTTTTCCTCATGTCTCTGTGCCAGGGAATGCTAGGGGGGGTTGCAGGAAATCCCAGTGACAGAGGCTGCCTCCAGAGGGTCAGGGAAGGTATTACTCGGACTTCCCGAGCAGGGAACACCTGTGACAGAAGAGAGTTGCGTGGAGTTGTCTCTCGAGCTCCCCCACTCAATGACAATGCTTCCGGAATCCTGAGTGTGGGGAGGTTCCACCAACCGTCGGCAGCGAGTGGGTTCTAACGGAATGCCTGTGCTCGTCTTCCCTGAGGGTTTTCCTCATGTCTCTGTGCCAGGGAATGCTAGGGGGGGTTGCAGGAAATCCCAGTGACAGAGGCTGCCTCCCCAAGGTCAGGGAAGGTATTTCTCGGACTTCCCCGAGCAGGGAACACCTGTGACTGAAGAGAGCTGCGTGGAGTTGTCTCTCGAGCTCCCCCAGTCAATGACAATTGTTCCGGAACCCTGAGCGTGGGGAGGTTCCACCAACGGTCGGCAGCGCGTGGGTTCTAACGGAATGCCTGTGCTCGTCTCCCTTTAGGGTTTTCCCCATTTCTCTGTGCCAGGGAATGCTCGGGGTGGTTGCAGGAAATCCCAGTGACAGAGGCTGCATCCCCAAGGTCAGGGAAGGTATTTCTCGGACTTCCCCGAGCAGGGAACACCTGTGACTGAAGAGAGCTGCGTGGAGTTGTCTCTCGAGCTCCCCCACTCAATGACAATGGTTCCGGAATCCTGAGCGTGGGGAGGTTCCACCAAAGGTCGGCAGCGCGTGGGTTCTAACGGAATGCCTGTGCTCGTCTCCCCTGAGGGTTTTCCTCATGTCTCTGTGCCAGGGAATGCTAGGGGGGCTTGCAGGAAATCCTAGTCACAGAGGCTGCCTACCCAAAGTCAGGGAAGGTATTTCTCGGACTTCCCCGAGCAGGGAACACCTGTGACCGAAGAGAGTTGCGTGGAGTTTTCTCTCGAGCTCCCCCACTGAATGACAATGTTTCCGGAATCCTGAGCGTGGGGAGGTTCCACCAACGGTCGGCAGCGCGTGGGTTCTAACGGAATGCCTGTGGTCGTCTCCCATGAGGGTTTCCCTCATGTCTCTGTGCCAGGGAATGCTAGGGAGGTTTGCAGGAAATCCCAGTGACAGAGGCTGCCTCCCCAAGGTCAGAGAAGCTATTTCTCGGACTTCCCCGGACAGGGAACACCTGTGACTGAAGAGAGCTGCGTGGAGTTGGAGTTGTCTCACGAGCTCCCCCACTGAATGACAATGGTTCCTTAAACCTGAGCGTGGGGAGTTTCCATCAACGGTCGGCAGCTCGTGGTTTCTAACGGAATGCCTGTGCTCGTCTCCCATGAGGGTTTCCCTCATGTCTCTGTGCCAGGGAATGCTAGGGAGGTTTGCAGGAAATCCCAGTGACAGAGGCTGCCTCCCCAAGGTCAGAGAAGCTATTTCTCGGACTTCCCCGGACAGGGAACACCTGTGCCTGAAGAGAGCTGCGTGGAGTTGTCTCTCGAGCTCCCCCACGCACTGACAATGGTTCCGGAACTCTGAGCGTGGGGAGGTTCCATCAACGGTAGGCAGCGCGTGGGTTCTGAGGGAATGCCTGTGCTCGTCTCCCCTGAGGGTTTTCCTCATGTCTCTGTGCCAGGGAATGCAAGGGGGTGTTGCAGAAAATCCCAGTGACAGAGGCTGCCTCCCCAAGGTCAGGGAAGGTTTTTCGCGGACTTCCCCGAGCAGGGAACACCTGTGACTGAAGAGAGCTGCGTGGAGTTGTCTCTCGAGCTCCCTCACGCACTGACAATGGTTCCGGAACCCTGAGCGTGGGGAGGTTCCACCAACGGTCGGCAGCGCGTGGGTTCCAACGGAATCCCTGAGCTGGTCTCCCCTGAGGGTTTTCCTAATTTCTCTGTGCCAGGGAATGCTAGGGGGGTTTGCAGCAAATCCCAGTGACAGAGGCTGCCTCCCCAAGGTCAGGGAAGGTATTTCTCTGACTTCCCCGGACAGGGAACAGCTGTGACTGAAGAGAGCTGCGTGGAGTTGTCTCTCGAGCTCCCCCACGCACTGTCAATTTTTCCGGAACAATGAGCGTGAGGAGGTTCCACCAACGGTCGGCACTGCGTGGGTTCCAACGGAATGCATGAGCTGTTCTCCCCTGAGGGTTTTCCTCATGTCTCTGTGCCAGGGAATGCTAGGAGTGTTTGCAGGGAATCCCAGTGACAGAGGCTGCCTCCCCAAGGTCAGGGAAGCTATTTCTCGGACTTCCCCGAGCAGGGAACACCTGTGACTGAAGAGAGCTGCGTGGAGTTGTCTCTCGAGATCCCCCACTCAATGACTATAGTTCCGGAATCCTGAGCGTGGGGAGGTTCCACCAACCGTCGGCAGCGCGTGGGTTGTAAGGGAATGCCTGTGCTCATCTCCCCTGAGGGTTTTCCTCATGTCTCTCTGCCAGGGAATGTTAGGGGGGGTTGCAGGAAATCCCAGTGACAGAGGCTGCCTCCCCAAGGTCAGGGAAGGTATTTCTCGCACTTCCCTTAGCAGGGAACACCTGTGACTGAATAGAGCTGCGTGGAGATTTCTCTCGAGCTCCCCCACTCAGTGACAATGGTTCCGGAATCCTGAGCGTGGGGAGGTTGAACCAACGGTCGGCAGCACATGGGTTCTAAGGGAATGCCTGTGCTCGTCTCCCCTGAGGGATTTCCTCATGTCTCTGTGACAGGGAATGCTAAGGGGTGTTGCAGGAAATCCCAGTGACAGAGGCTGCCTCCCCAAGGGCAGGGAAGTTATTTCTCGGACTTCCCCGAGCAGGGAACACCTGTGACTGAAGAGAGCTGCGTGGAGTTGTCTCTCGAGCTCCCCCAATCAATGACAATGGTTCCGGAATCCTGAGGGTGGGGAGGTTCCACCAACGGTCGGCAGCGCGTTGGTTCGAATGGAATGCCTGAGCTCGTCTCCCCTGAGGGTTTTCCTCATGTCTCTGTGCCAGGAAATGCTAGGGGGGGGGTTGCAGTAAATCCCAGTGACAGAGGCTGCCTCCCCAAGGTCAGGGAAGGTATTTCTCGGACTTCCCCGAGCAGGGAACACCTGTGAATGAAGAGAGCTCCGTGGAGTTGTCTCTCGAGATCCCCCACTCAATGACAATGGTTCCGGAATCCTGAGCGTGGGGAGGTTCCACCAACGGTCGGCAGCGCGTGGGTTCTATGGGAATGCATGTGCTCGTCTCCCCTGAGGGTTTTCCTCATATCTCTGTGCCAGGGAATGCTAGGGGGGGTTGCAGGAATCCCCAGTGACAGAGGCTGCCTCCCCAAGGTCAGGGAAGTTATTTCTCAGACTTCCCCGAGCAGGGAACACCTGTGACTGAAGACAACTGCGTGGAGTTGTCTCCCGAGCTCCCCTACTCAATGACAATGGTTCCAGAATCCTGAGCGTGGGCAGGTTCCACCAACGGTCGGCAGCGCGTGGTTTCTAAGGGAATGCCTGTGCTCGTCTCCCCTGAGGGTTTTCCTCATGTCTCTGTGCCAGGGAATGCTAGGAGGGTTTGCAGGAAATCCCAGTGACAGAGGCTGCCTCCCCAAGGTCAGGGAAGGTATTTCTCGGAATTCCCCGAGCAGGGAACACCTGTGACTGAAGAGAGCTGCGTGGAGTTGTCTCTCGAGATCCCCCACTCATTGACTATGGTTCCGGAATCCTGAGCGTGGGGAGGTTCCACCAACGGTAGGCAGCGCTTGGGTTCTAAGGGAGTGCTTGTGCTCGTCTCCCCTGAGAGTTTTCTTCATGTCTCTGTGCCAGGGAATGCTAGGGGGGGTTGCAGGAAATCCCAGTGACTGAGGCTGCCTCCCCAAGGTCAGGGAAGTTATTTCTCGGACTTCTCCGGACAGGGAACACCTGTGACTTAAGAGAGCTGCGTGGAGGTGTCTCTCGAGCTCCCCCACGCACTGACAATGGTTCCGGAACCCTGAGCGTGGGGAGGTTCCACCAACGGTCGGCAGCGATTTGGTTCCAACGGAATGCCTGAGCTGGTCTCCCCTGAGGGTTTTCCTAATGTCTCTGTGCCAGGGAATGCTAGGGGGGTTTGCAGGAAGTCCCAGTGACAGAGGCTGCCTCCCCAAGTTCAGGGAAGGTATTTCTCGCACTTCAAAGAGCAGGGAACACCTGTGACTGAAGAGAGCTGCGTGGAGTTGTCTCTCGAGCTCCCCCACTCAATGACAATGTTTCCGGAATCCTGAGCGTGGGGAGGTTCCACCAACGGTCGGCAGCACGTGGGTTCTAATGGAATGCCTGTGCTCGTCTCCCCTGAGTGTTTTCCTAATATCTCTGTGCCAGGGAATGCTAGGGGGTTTTGCAGGAAATCCCAGTGACAGAGGCTGCCTCCCCAAGTTCAGGGAAGGTACTTCTCGGACTTCCCCGAGCAGGGAACACCTGTGACTGAAGAGAGCTGCGTGGAGTTGTCTCTCGAGCTCCCCCACTCAATGACTATGGTTACGGAATCCTGAGCGTGGGGAGGTTCCACCAACGGTCGGCAGCGCGTGGGTTTTAACGGAATCCTGTGCTCGTATCCCCTGAGGTTTTTCCTCATGTCTCTGTGCCAGGGAATGCTAGGGGGGTTGCAGGAAATCCCAGTGACAGAGGCGGCCTCCCCTAGGTCAGGGAAGTTATTTCTCGGACTTCCCCGAGCAGGGAACACCTGTGACTGAAGAGATCTGCGTGGAGTTGTCTCTCGAGCTCAACCACTCAATGACTATGGTTCCGAAATCCTGAGCGTGGGGAGGTTCCACCAACGGTCGGCAGCGCGTGGGTTCTAACGGAATGCCTGTGCTCGTCTCCCCTGAGGGTTTTCCTCATGTCTCAGTGCCAGGGAATGCTAGGGGGGGTTGCAGGAAATCCCAGTGACAGAGGCTGCCTCCCCATGGTCAGGGAAGGTATTTCTCGGACTTCCCCGAGCAGGGAACTCCTGTGATTGAAGAGAGCTGCGTCGAGTTGTCTCTCAAACTCCCCCACTCAATGACAATGTTTCCGGAATCCTGAGCGTGGGGAGGTTCCACCAACGATCGGCAGCGCGTGGTTTCTAAGGGAATGCCTGTGCTCGTCTCCCCTGAGGGTTTTCCTCATGTCTCTGTGCCAGGGAATGCTAGGGGTTGTTGCAGGAAATCCCAGTGACAGAGGCTGACTCCCCAAGGGCAGGGAAGTTATTTCTCGGACTTCCCCGAGCAGGGAACACCTGTGACTGAAGAGAGCTGCGTCGAGTTGTCTCTCGAAGTCCCCCACTCAATGACAATGGTTCCGGAATCCTGAGCGTGGGGAGGTTCCATCAACGGTCGGCAGCGCGTGGGTTCTAAGGGAATGCCTGAGCTGGTCTCCCCTGAGGGTTTTCCTAATGTCTCTGTGCCAGGGAAAGCTAGGGGATGGTGCAGGAAATCCCAGTGATAGAGGCTGCCTCCCCAAGGTCAGGGAAGGTATTTCTCGGACTTCCCCGGACAGGGAACACCTGTGACTGAAGAGAGCTCCGTGGAGTTGTCTCTCGAGCTCCCCAACTCAATGACTATGGTTCCGGAATCCTGAGCATGGGGAGGTTCCACCAACGGTCGGCAGCGTGTGGGATCTAACGGAATGCCTGTGCTCGTCTCCTCTGAGGGTTTTCCTCATGTCTCTGTGCCAGGGAATGCTAGGGGGGTTTGCAGGAAATCCCAGTGACAGAGGCTGCCTCCCCAAGGTCAGGGAAGTTATTTCTCGGACTTCTCCGGACAGGGAACACCTGTGACTTAAGAGAGCTGCGTGGAGGTGTCTCTCGAGCTCCCCCACGCACTGACAATGGTTCCGGAACCCTGAGCGTGGGGAGGTTCCACCAACGGTCGGCAGCGATTTGGTTCCAACGGAATGCCTGAGCTGGTCTCCCCTGAGGGTTTTCCTAATGTCTCTGTGCCAGGGAATGCTAGGGGGGTTTGCAGGAAGTCCCAGTGACAGAGGCTGCCTCCCCAAGTTCAGGGAAGGTATTTCTCGGACTTCCCCGAGCAGGGAACACCTGTGACTGAAGAGAGCTGCGTGGAGTTGTCTCTCGAGCTCCCCCACTCAATGACAATGTTTCCGGAATCCTGAGCGTGGGGAGGTTCCACCAACGGTCGGCAGCACGTGGGTTCTAATGGAATGCCTGTGCTCGTCTCCCCTGAGTGTTTTCCTAATATCTCTGTGCCAGGGAATGCTAGGGGGTTTTGCAGGAAATCCCAGTGACAGAGGCTGCCTCCCCAAGTTCAGGGAAGGTACTTCTCGGACTTCCCCGAGCAGGGAACACCTGTGACTGAAGAGAGCTGCGTGGAGTTGTCTCTCGAGCTCCCCCACTCAATGACTATGGTTACGGAATCCTGAGCGTGGGGAGGTTCCACCAACGGTCGGCAGCGCGTGGGTTTTAACGGAATCCTGTGCTCGTATCCCCTGAGGTTTTTCCTCATGTCTCTGTGCCAGGGAATGCTAGGGGGGTTGCAGGAAATCCCAGTGACAGAGGCGGCCTCCCCTAGGTCAGGGAAGATATTTCTCGGACTTCCCCGAGCAGGGAACACCTGTGACTGAAGAGATCTGCGTGGAGTTGTCTCTCGAGCTCAACCACTCAATGACTATGGTTCCGAAATCCTGAGCGTGGGGAGGTTCCACCAACGGTCGGCAGCGCGTGGGTTCTAACGGAATGCCTGTGCTCGTCTCCCCTGAGGGTTTTCCTCATGTCTCAGTGCCAGGGAATGCTAGGGGGTGTTGCAGGAAATCCCAGTGACAGAGGTTGCCTCCCCAAGGTCAGGGAAGATATTTCTCGGACTTCCCCGAGCAGGGAACACCTTTGACTGAAGAGAGCTGCGTGGAGTTGTCTCTCTAGTTCCCCCACTCAATGACAATGGTTCCGGAATCCTGAGCGTGGGGAGGTTCCACCAACGGTCGGCAGCGCGTGGGTTCTAAGGGAATGCCTGTGCTCGTCTCCCCTGAGGGTTTTCCTCATATGTCTGTGCCAGGGAATGCTAGGGGGGTTGCAGAAAATCCCAGTGACAGAGGCTGCCTCCCCAAGGTCAGGGAAGGTATTTCTCGTACTTCCCCGAGCAGGGAACACCTGTGACTGAAGAGAGCTGCGTGGAGTTGTCTCTCGAGCTCCCCCACTCAATGACATTGGTTCCGGAATCCTGAGCGTGGGGAGGTTCCACCAACTGTCGGCAGCGTGTGGGTTATAAGGGAATGCCTGTGTTCATCTCCCCTGAGGGTTTTCCTCATGTCTCTGTGCCAGGGAATGCTAGGGGATTTTGCAGGAAATCCCAGTGACAGCGGCTTCCTCCACAAGCTCAGGGAAGGTATTTCTCGGACTTCCCCGAGCAGGTAACACCTGTGTCTGAAGAGAGCAGCGTGGAGTTTTCTCTCGAGCTTCCCCACTCAATGACAATGGTTCCGGAATCCTGAGCGTGGGGAGGTTCCACCAACGGTCGGCAGCGCGTGGGTTCTAACGTAATGCCTGTGCTCGTCTCCCCTGAGGGTTTTCCTCATATCTCTGTGCCAGGGAATGCTAGGGAGGTTTGCAGGAAATCCCAGTGACAGAGGCTGCCTCCCCAAGGTCAGGAAAGTTATTTCTCGGACTTCCCCGAGCAGGGAACACCTGTGACTGAAGAGAGCTGCGTGGAGTTGTCTGTCGAGCTCCCCCACTCAATGACAATGGTTCCGGAATCCTGAGCGTGGGGAGGTTCCACCACCGGTCGGCAGCGCGTAGTTTCTAAGGGAATGCCTGTGCTCGTCTCCCCTGAGGGTTTTCCTCATGTCTCTGTGCCAGGGAATGCTAGGAGGGTTTGCAGGAAATCCCAGTGACAGAGGCTGCCTCCCCAAGGTCAGGGAAGGTATTTCTCGGACTTCCCCGAGCAGGGAACACCTGTGACTGAAGAGATCTGCGTGGAGTTGTCTCTCGAGCTCAACCACTCAATGACTATGGTTCCGAAATCCTGAGCGTGGGGAGGTTCCACCAACGGTCGGCAGCGCGTGGATTCTAAGGGAATGCCTGTGCTCGTCTCCCCTGAGGGTTTTCCTCATGTCTCTTTGCCAGGGAATGCTAGGGGTTGTTGCAGGAAATCCCAGTGACAGATGCTGCCTCCCCAAGGTCAGGGAAGTTATTTCTCGGACTTCCCCGAGCAGGGAATAATAGTGACTGAAGAGAGCTGCGTGGAGTTGTCTCTCGAGCTCCCCCACTCAAAGACAATGGTTCCGGAATCCTGAGAGTGAGGAGGTTCCAACAACGGTCGGCAGCGCGTGGATTCTAAGGGAATGCCTGTGATCGTCTCCCCTGAGGGTTTTCCACATGTCTCTTTGCCAGGGAATGCTAGGGGGTGTTGCAGGAATTCCCAGTGACAGATGCTGCCTCCCCAAGGTCAGGGAAGATATTTATCAGACTTCCCCCAGCAGGGAACACCTGTGACTGAAGAGAGCTGCGTGGAGTTATCTCTCGTGCTCCCCCACTCAATGACAATGGTTCCGTAATCCTGTGCGTAGGGAAGATCCACCAACGGTCGGCAGCGCGTGGTTTCTAAGGGAATGCCTGTGCTCGTCTCCCCTGAGGGTTTTCCTCATGTCTCTGTGCCAGGGAATGCTAGGGGGGGTTGCAGGAAATCCCAGTGACAGAGGCTGCCTCCTCAAGGTGAGGGAAGGTATTTCTCGGACTTCCCCAAGCAGGGAACACCTGTGACTGAAGAGAGCTGCGTGGAATTGTCTCTCGTGCTCCCCCACTCAATGACAATGGTTCCGGAATCCTGAGCGTGGGGAGGTTCCACCAACGTTCGGCAGCGCGTGGGTTCTAGGGAATGCCTGTGCTCGTCTTCCCTGAGGGTTTTCCTCATGTCTCTGTGCCAGGGAATGCTAGGAGGGTTTGCAGGAAATCCCAGTGACAGAGGCTGCCTCCCCAAGGTCAGGGAAGGTATTTCTCGGACTTCCCCGAGCAGGGAACACCTGTGACTGAAGAGAGCTGTGTGGAGTTGTCTCTCGTGCTCCCCCACTCAATGACAATGGTTCCGGAATCCTGAGCGTGGGGAAGTTCAACCAACGGTCGGCACCGCGTGGTTTCTAAGGGAATGCCTGTGCTCGTCTCCCCTGAGGGTTTTCCTCATGTCTCTGTGCCAGGGAATGCTAGGGGGGGTTGCAGAAAATCCCGGTGACAGAGGCTGTCTCCCCATGGTCAGGGAAGGTATTTCTCGGACTTCCCCGAGCAGGGAACACCTGTGAATGAAGAGAGCTGCGTGGATTTGTCTCTCGTGCTCCCCCACTCAATGACAATGGTTCCGGAATCCTGAGCGTGGGGAAGTTCCACCAACGGTCGGCAGCGCGTTGTTTCTAAGGGAATGCCTGTGCTCGTCTCCCCTGAGGGTTTTCCCCATGTCTCTGTGCCAGGGAATGCTAGGGGGTGTTGCAGGAAATCCCAGTTACAGAGGCTGCCTCCCCAAGGTCAGGGAAGGTATTTCTCGGACTTCCCCGAGCAGGGAACACCTGTGACTGAAGAGAGCTGCGTGGAATTGTCTCTCGAGCTCCCCCACTCAATGACAATGGTTCCGGAATCCTGAGCGTGAGGAAGTTCCACCAACGGTCGGCAGCGCGTGGTTTCTAAGGGAATGCCTGTGCTCGTCTCCCCTGAGGGTTTTCCTCATGTCTCTGTGCCAGGGAATGCTAGGGGGGGTTGCAGGAAATCCCAGTGACAGAGGCTGCATCCCCATGGTCAGGGAAGGTATTTCTCGGACTTCCCCGAGCAGGGAACACCTGTGACTGAAGAGAGCTGCGTGGAGTTGTCTCTCTAGATTCCCCTCTCAATGACAATGATTCCGGATTCCTGAGCGTGGGGAGGTTCCACCAATGGTCGGCAGCGCGTGGGTTCTAGGGAATGCCTGTGCTCGTCTCCCCTGAGGGTTTTCCTCATGTCTCTGTGCCAGGGAATGCTAGGGGTTGTTGCAGGAAATCCCAGTGACAGAGGCTGCCTCCCCAAGGTCAGGGAAGATATTTCTCGGACTTCCCCGAACAGGGAACACCTGTGACTGAAGAGAGCTGCGTGGAGTTGTCTCTCGAGCTCCCCCTCTCAATGACAATGATTCCGGAATCCTGAGCTTGGGGAGGTTCCACCAACGGTCGGCAGCGCGTGTGTTCTAGGGAATGCATGTGCTCGTCTCCCCTGAGGGTTTTCCTCATGTCTCTGTGCCAGGGAATGCTAGAAGGGTTTGCAGGAAATCCCAGTGACAGAGGCTGCCTCCCCAAGGTCAGGGAAGTTATTTCTCGGACTTCCCCGAGCAGGGAACACCTGTGACTGAAGAGAGCTGCGTGGAGTTGTCTCTCGAGCTCCCCCACTCAATGACAATTGTTCCGGAATCATGAGCGTGGGGAGGTTCCACCAACGGTCGGCAGCGCGTGGTTTCTAAGGGAATGCGTGTGCTCGTCTCCCCTGAGTGTTTTCCTCATGTCTCTGTGCCAGGGAACGCTAGGAGGATTTGCAGGAAATCCCAGTGTCAGAGGCTTCCTCCCCAAGGACAGAGATGTTATTTCTCGGACTTCCCCGAGCAGGGAACACCTGTGACTGAAGAGAGCTGCGTGGAGTTGTCTCTCGAGCTCCCCCACTCAATGACAATGGTTCCGGAATCCTGAGCGTGGGGAGGTTCCACCAACGGTAGGCAGCGCGTGGTTTCTAACGGAATGCCTGTGCTCGTCTCCCCTGAGAGTTTTCCTCATTTCTATGTGCCAGGGAATGCTAGGGGGGTTTGCAGGAATTCCCAGTGACAGAGGCTGCCTCCCCAAGGTCAGGGAACGTATTTCTCAAACTTCCCCAAGCAGGGAACACCTGTGACTGAAGAGAGCTGCATGGAGTTATCTCTCGAGCTCCCCCACTCAATGACAATGTTTCCAGAATCCTGAGCGTGGGGAGGTTCCACCAACGGTCGGCAGCGCGTGGGTTCTAAGGGAATGCCTGTGCTCATCTCCCCTGAGTGTTTTCCTCATGTCTCTGTGCCAGGGAATGCTAGAGGGGGTTGCAGGAATTCCCAGTGACAGAGGCTGCCACCCCAAGGTCAGGGAAGGTATTTCTCGGACTTCCCCGAGCAGGGAACACCTGTGACTGAAGAGAGCTGCGTGGAATTTTCTCTCGAGCTCCCCCACTCAATGACAATGGTTCCGGAATCCTGAGCGTGGGGAGGTTCCACCAATGGTCGGCAGCGCGTGGTTTCTAAGGGAATGCCTGTGATCGTATCCCCTGAGGGTTTTCCCCATGTCTCTGCACCAGGGAATGCTAGGGGGTGTTGCAGGAAATCCCAGTGACAGAGGCTGCCTCCCCAAGGTCAGGGAAGGTATTTCTCGGACTTCCCCGAGCAGGGAACACCTGTGACTGAAGAGAGCTGCGTGGAGTTGTCTCTCGAGCTCCCCCACTCAATGACAATGGTTCCGGAATCCTGAGCGTGGGGAGGTTCCACCAACGGTCGGCAGCCCGTGGGTTCTAAGGGTATGCCTGTGCTCGTCTCCCCTGAGGGTTTTCCTCATGTCTCTCTGCCAGGGAATGCTAGGGGGTGTTGCAGGAAATCCCAGTGACAGAGGCTGCCTCCCCATGGTCAGGGAAGGTATTTCTCGGACTTCCCCGAGCAGGGAACACCTGTGACTGAAGAGAGCTGCGTGGAGTTATCTCTCGAGCTCCCCCACTCAATGACAATGGTTCCGGAATCCTGAGCGTGGGGAAGTTCCACCAACGGTCGGCAGCGCGTGGTTTCTAAGGGAATGCCTGTGCTCGTCTCCCCTGAGGGTTTTCCTCATTTCTCTGTGCCAGGGAATGCTAGGGGGGGTTGCAGGAAATCCCAGTGACAGAGGCTGCCTCCTCAAGGTGAGGGAAGTTATTTCTCGGACTTCCCCGAGCAGGGAACACCTGTGACTGAAGAGAGCTGTGTGGAATTGTCTCTCGAGCTCCCCCACTCAATGACAATGGTTCCGGAATCCTGAGCGTGGGGAGGTTCCACCAACGGTCGGCAGCGCGTGGGTTCTAAGGGAATGCCTGTGCTCTTCTTCCCTGAGGGTTTTCCTCATTTGTATGTGCCAGGGAATGCTAGGGGGGTTTGCAGGAAATCCCAGTGACAGAGGCTGCCTCCCCATGGTCAGGGAAGGTATTTCTCGGACTTCCCTGAGCAGGGAACACCTGTGACTGAAGAGAGCTGCGTGGAGTTGTCTCTCGTGCTCCCCTACTCAATGACAATGGTTCCGGAATCCTGAGCGTGGGGAAGATCCACCAACGTTCGGCAGCACGTGGTTTCTAAGGGAATGCCTGTGCTCGTCTCCCCTGAAGGTTTTCCTCATGTCTCTGTGCCAGGGAATGCGAGGGGGGGTTGCAGGAAATCCCAGTGACAGAGGCTGCCTCCCCAAGGTCAGGGAAGGTATTTCTCGGACTTCCCCGAGCAGGGAACACCTGTGACTGAAGGGAGCTGCGTGCAGTTGTCTCTCGAGCTCCCCCACTCAATGACTATGGTTCCGAAATCCTGAGCGTGGGGAGGTTCCACCAACGGTCGGCAGCGCGTGGATTCTAAGGGAATGCCTGTGCTCGTCTCCCCTGGGGGTTTTCCTCATTTGTATGTGCCAGGGAATGCTAGGAGTGTTTGCAGGAAATCCCAGTGACAGAGGCTGCCTCCCCAAGGTTAGGGAAAGTATTTCTCGGACTTCCCCGAGCAGGGAACACCTGTGACTGAAGGGAGCTGCGTGCAGTTGTCTCTCGAGCTGCCCCACTCAATGACTATGGTTCCGAAATCCTGAGCCTGGGGAGGTTCCACCAACGGTCGGCAGCGCGTGGATTCTAAGGGAATGCCTGTGCTCGTCTCCCCTGAGGGTTTTCCTCATGTCTCTTTGCCAGGGAATGCTAGGGGGGGTTGCAGGAATTCCCAGTGACAGATGCTGCCTCCCCAAGGTCAGGGAAGTTATTTCTCGGACTTCCCGGAGCAGGGAACACCTGTGACTGAAGAGAGGTGCGTGGAATTGTCTCTCGAGCTCCCCCACTCAATGACAATTGTTCCGGAATCCTAAGCGTGCGGAGGTTCCACCAACGGTCGGCAGCGCGTGGGTTCTAACGGAATGCCTGTGCTCGTCTCCCCTGAGGGTTTTCCACATTTGTATGTGCCAGGGAATGCTATGGGGGGTTTGCAGGAAATCCCAGTAACAGAGGCTGCCTCCCCAAGGTCAGGGAAGGTATTTCTCGGACTTCCCCGAGCAGGGAACACCTGTGACTGAAGAGAGCTGCGTGGAGTTGTCTCTCGAGCTCCCCCACTCAATGACAATGGTTCCGGAATCCTGAGCGTGTGGAGGTTCCACCAACGGTCGGCAGCGCGTGGGTTCTAAGGGAATGCCTGTGCTCGTCTCCCCTGAGGGTTTTCCTCATATCTCTGTGCCAGGGAATGCTAGGGGGGTTTGCAGGAAATCCCAGTGACAGAGGCTGCCTCCCCAAGGTCAGGGAAGGTATTTCTCGGACTTCCCTGAGCAGGGAACACCTGTGAATGAAGAGAGCTGCGTGGAGTTGTCTCTCGAGCTCCCCCACTCAATGACAATGGTTCCGGAATCCTGAGCGTGGGGAGATTTCACCAACGGTCGGCAGCGCGTGGATTCTAAGGGAATGCCTGTGCTCGTCTCCCCTGAGTGTTTTCCTCATGTCTCTGTGCCAGGGAATGCTAGGGGGTGTTGCAGGAAATCCCAGTGACAGAGGCTGCCTCCCCATGGTCAGGGAAGGTATTTCTCGGACTTCCCCGAGCAGGGAACACCTGTGACTGAAGAGAGCTGCGTGGAGTTGTCTCTCGTGCTCCCCCACTCAATGAAAATGGTTCCGGAATCCTGAGCGTGGGGAGGTTCCACCAACGGTCGGCAGCGCGTGGTTTCTAAGGGAATGCCGGTGCTCGTCTCCCCTGAGGGTTTTCCTCATGTCTCTGTGCCAGGGAATGCTAGGGGGTTTGCAGGAAATCCCAGTGACAGAGGCTGCCTCCCCATGGTCAGGGAAGTTATTTCTCGGACTTCCCCGAGCAGGGAACACCTGTGACTGAAGAGAGCTGCGTAGAGTTGTCTCTCGTGCTCCCCCACTCAATGACAATGGTTCCGGAATCCTGAGCGTGGGGAAGTTATACCAACGGTCGGCACCGCGTGGTTTCTAAGGGAATGCCTGTGCTCGTCTCCCCTGAGGGTTTTCCTCATGTCTCTGTGCCAGGGAATGCTAGGGGGGGTTGCAGAAAATCCCGGTGACAGAGGCTGTCTCCCCATGGTCAGGGAAGGTATTTCTCGGACTTCCCCGAGCAGGGAACACCTGTGAATGAAGAGAGCTGCGTGGATTTGTCTCTCGTGCTCCCCCACTCAATGACAATGTTTCCGGAATCCTGAGCGTGGGGAAGTTCCACCAACGGTCGGCAGCGCGTTGTTTCTAAGGGAATGCCTGTGCTCGTCTCCCCTGAGGGTTTTCCCCATGTCTCTGTGCCAGGGAATGCTAGGGGGTGTTGCAGGAAATCCCTGTTACAGAGGCTGCCTCCCCAAGGTCAGGGAAGGTATTTCTCGGACTTCCCCGAGCAGGGAACACCTGTGACTGAAGAGAGCTGCGTGGAGTTTTCTCTCGAGCTCCCCCACTCAATGACAATGGTTCCAGAATCCTGAGCGTGGGGAGGTTCCACCAACAATCGGCAGGGCGTGGGTGCTAAGGGAATGCCTGTGCTCGTCTCCCCTAAGGGTTTTCCTCATGTCTCTGTGCCAGGGAATGCTAGGGGGTGTTGCAGGTAATCCCAGTGACAGAGGCTGCCTCCCCATGGTCAGGGAAGGTATTTCTCGGACTTCCCCGAGCAGAGAACACGTGTGACTGAAGAGAGCTGCGTGGGGTTGTCTCTCGTGCTCCCCCACTCTATGACAATGGTTCCGGAATCCTGAGCGTGGGGAGGTTCCACCAACGGTCGGCAGCGCGTGGGTTCTAGGGAATGTCTGTGCTCGTCTCCCCTGAGGGTTTTCCTCATGTCTCTGTGCCAGGGAATGCTAGGGGGTGTTGCAGGGAATCCCTGTGGCATAGGCTGCCTCCCCAAGGTCAGGGAAGGTATTTCTCGGACTTCCCCGTGCAGGGAACACCTGTGACTGAAGAGAGCTGCGTGGAATTGTCTCTCGAGCTCCCCCACTCAATGACAATGGTTCCGGAATCCTGAGCGTGGGGAAGTTCCACCAACGGTCGGCAGCGCGTGGTTTCTAAGGGAATGCCTGTGCTCGTCTCCCCTGAGGGTTTTCCTCATGTCTCTGTGCCAGGGAATGCTAGGGGGGGTTGCAGGAAATCCCAGTGACAGAGGCTGCATCCCCATGGTCAGGGAAGGTATTTCTCGGACTTCCCCGAGCAGGGAACACCTGTGACTGAAGAGAGCTGCGTGGAGTTGTCTCTCTAGCTTCCCCTCTCAATGACAATGATTCCGGATTCCTGAGCGTGGGGAGGTTCCACCAATGGTCGGCAGCGCGTGGGTTCTAGGGAATGCCTGTGCTCGTCTCCCCTGAGGGTTTTCCTCATGTCTCTGTGCCAGGGAATGCTAGGGGTTGTTGCAGGAAATCCCAGTGACAGAGGCTGCCTCCCCAAGGTCAGGGAAGGTATTTCTCGGACTTCCCCGAACAGGGAACACCTGTGACTGAAGAGAGCTGCGTGGAGTTGTCTCTCGAGCTCCCCTTCTCAATGACAATGATTCCGGAATCCTGAGCTTGGGGAGGTTCCACCAACGGTCGGCAGCGCGTGTGTTCTAGGGAATGCATGTGCTCGTCTCCCCTGAGGGTTTTCCTCATGTCTCTGTGCCAGGGAATGCTAGAAGGGTTTGCAGGAAATCCCAGTGACAGAGGCTGCCTCCCCAAGGTCAGGGAAGTTATTTCTCGGACTTCCCCGAGCAGGGAACACCTGTGACTGAAGAGAGCTGCGTGGAGTTGTCTCTCGAGCTCCCCCACTCAATGACAATTTTTCCGGAATCATGAGCGTGGGGAGGTTCCACCAACGGTCGGCAGCGCGTGGTTTCTAAGGGAATGCGTGTGCTCGTCTCCCCTGAGTGTTTTCCTCATGTCTCTGTGCCAGGGAACGCTAGGAGGATTTGCAGGAAATCCCAGTGTCAGAGGCTTCCTCCCCAAGGACAGAGATGTTATTTCTCGGACTTCCCCGAGCAGGGAACACCTGTGACTGAAGAGAGCTGCGTGGAGTTGTCTCTCGAGCTCCCCCACTCAATGACAATGGTTCCGGAATCCTGAGCGTGGGGAGGTTCCACCAACGGTAGGCAGCGCGTGGTTTCTAACGGAATGCCTGTGCTCGTCTCCCCTGAGAGTTTTCCTCATTTCTATGTGCCAGGGAATGCTAGGGGGGTTTGCAGGAATTCCCAGTGACAGAGGCTGCCTCCCCAAGGTCAGGGAACGTATTTCTCAAACTTCCCCAAGCAGGGAACACCTGTGACTGAAGAGAGCTGCATGGAGTTATCTCTCGAGCTCCCCCACTCAATGACAATGGTTCCGGAATCCTGAGCGTGGGGAGGTTCCACCAACGGTCGGCAGCGCGTGGGTTCTAAGGGAATGCCTGTGCTCATCTAACCTGAGTGTTTTCCTCATGTCTCTGTGCCAGGGAATGCTAGAGGGGGTTGCAGGAATTCCCAGTGACAGAGGCTGCCTCCCCAAGGTCAGGGAAGGTATTTCTCGGACTTCCCCGAGCAGGGAACACCTGTGACTGAAGAGAGCTGCGTGGAATTTTCTCTCGAGCTCCCCCACTCAATGACAATGGTTCCGGAATCCTGAGCGTGGGGAGGTTCCACCAATGGTCGGCAGCGCGTGGTTTCTAAGGGAATGCCTGTGATCGTATCCCCTGAGGGTTTTCCTCATGTCTCTGCACCAGGGAATGCTAGGGGGTGTTGCAGGAAATCCCAGTGACAGAGGCTGCCTCCCCAAGGTCAGGGAAGGTATTTCTCCGACTTCCCCGAGCAGGGAACACCTGTGACTGAAGAGAGCTGCGTGGAGTTGTCTCTCGAGCTCCCCCACTCAATGACAATGGTTCCGGAATCCTGAGCGTGGGGAGGTTCCACCAACGGTCGGCAGCCCGTGGGTTCTAAGGGTATGCCTGTGCTCGTCTCCCCTGAGGGTTTTCCTCATGTCTCTCTGCCAGGGAATGCTAGGGGGTGTTGCAGGAAATCCCAGTGACAGAGGCTGCCTCCCCATGGTCAGGGAAGGTATTTCTCGGACTTCCCCGAGCAGGGAACACCTGTGACTGAAGAGAGCTGCGTGGAGTTATCTCTCGAGCTCCCCCACTCAATGACAATGGTTCCGGAATCCTGAGCGTGGGGAAGTTCCACCAACGGTCGGCAGCGCGTGGTTTCTAAGGGAATGCCTGTGCTCGTCTCCCCTGAGGGTTTTCCTCATTTCTCTGTGCCAGGGAATGCTAGGGGGGGTTGCAGGAAATCCCAGTGACAGAGGCTGCCTCCTCAAGGTGAGGGAAGTTATTTCTCGGACTTCCCCGAGCAGGGAACACCTGTGACTGAAGAGAGCTGTGTGGAATTGTCTCTCGAGCTCCCCCACTCAATGACAATGGTTCCGGAATCCTGAGCGTGGGGAGGTTCCACCAACGGTCGGCAGCGCGTGGGTTCTAAGGGAATGCCTGTGCTCTTCTTCCCTGAGGGTTTTCCTCATTTGTATGTGCCAGGGAATGCTAGGGGGGTTTGCAGGAAATCCCAGTGACAGAGGCTGCCTCCCCATGGTCAGGGAAGGTATTTCTCGGACTTCCCTGAGCAGGGAACACCTGTGACTGAAGAGAGCTGCGTGGAGTTGTCTCTCGTGCTCCCCTACTCAATGACAATGGTTCCGGAATCCTGAGCGTGGGGAAGATCCACCAACGTTCGGCAGCACGTGGTTTCTAAGGGAATGCCTGTGCTCGTCTCCCCTGAAGGTTTTCCTCATGTCTCTGTGCCAGGGAATGCGAGGGGGGGTTGCAGGAAATCCCAGTGACAGAGGCTGCCTCCCCAAGGTCAGGGAAGGTATTTCTCGGACTTCCCCGAGCAGGGAACACCTGTGACTGAAGGGAGCTGCGTGCAGTTGTCTCTCGAGCTCCCCCACTCAATGACTATGGTTCCGAAATCCTGAGCGTGGGGAGGTTCCACCAACGGTCGGCAGCGCGTGGATTCTAAGGGAATGCCTGTGCTCGTCTCCCCTGGGGGTTTTCCTCATTTGTATGTGCCAGGGAATGCTAGGAGTGTTTGCAGGAAATCCCAGTGACAGAGGCTGCCTCCCCAAGGTTAGGGAAAGTATTTCTCGGACTTCCCCGAGCAGGGAACACCTGTGACTGAAGGGAGCTGCGTGCAGTTGTCTCTCGAGCTGCCCCACTCAATGACTATGGTTCCGAAATCCTGAGCCTGGGGAGGTTCCACCAACGGTCGGCAGCGCGTGGATTCTAAGGGAATGCCTGTGCTCGTCTCCCCTGAGGGTTTTCCTCATGTCTCTTTGCCAGGGAATGCTAGGGGGGGTTGCAGGAATTCCCAGTGACAGATGCTGCCTCCCCAAGGTCAGGGAAGTTATTTCTCGGACTTCCCGGAGCAGGGAACACCTGTGACTGAAGAGAGGTGCGTGGAATTGTCTCTCGAGCTCCCCCACTCAATGACAATTGTTCCGGAATCCTAAGCGTGCGGAGGTTCCACCAACGGTCGGCAGCGCGTGGGTTCTAACGGAATGCCTGTGCTCGTCTCCCCTGAGGGTTTTCCACATTTGTATGTGCCAGGGAATGCTATGGGGGGTTTGCAGGAAATCCCAGTGACAGAGGCTGCCTCCCCAAGGTCAGGGAAGGTATTTCTCGGACTTCCCCGAGCAGGGAACACCTGTGACTGAAGAGAGCTGCGTGGAGTTGTCTCTCGAGCTCCCCCACTCAATGACAATGGTTCCGGAATCCTGAGCGTGTGGAGGTTCCACCAACGGTCGGCAGCGCGTGGGTTCTAAGGGAATGCCTGTGCTCGTCTCCCCTGAGGGTTTTCCTCATATCTCTGTGCCAGGGAATGCTAGGGGGGTTTGCAGGAAATCCCAGTGACAGAGGCTGCCTCCCCAAGGTCAGGGAAGGTATTTCTCGGACTTCCCTGAGCAGGGAACACCTGTGAATGAAGAGAGCTGCGTGGAGTTGTCTCTCGAGCTCCCCCACTCAATGACAATGGTTCCGGAATCCTGAGCGTGGGGAGATTTCACCAACGGTCGGCAGCGCGTGGATTCTAAGGGAATGCCTGTGCTCGTCTCCCCTGAGTGTTTTCCTCATGTCTCTGTGCCAGGGAATGCTAGGGGGTGTTGCAGGAAATCCCAGTGACAGAGGCTGCCTCCCCATGGTCAGGGAAGTTATTTCTCGGACTTCCCCGAGCAGGGAACACCTGTGACTGAAGAGAGCTGCGTGGAGTTGTCTCTCGTGCTCCCCCACTCAATGAAAATGGTTACGGAATCCTGAGCGTGGGGAGGTTCCACCAACGGTCGGCAGCGCGTGGTTTCTAAGGGAATGCCGGTGCTCGTCTCCCCTGAGGGTTTTCCTCATGTCTCTGTGCCAGGGAATGCTAGGGGGTTTGCAGGAAATCCCAGTGACAGAGGCTGCCTCCCCATGGTCAGGGAAGTTATTTCTCGGACTTCCCCGAGCAGGGAACACCTGTGACTGAAGAGAGCTGCGTAGAGTTGTCTCTCGTGCTCCCCCACTCAATGACAATGGTTCCGGAATCCTGAGCGTGGGGAAGTTCCACCAACGGTCGGCACCGCGTGGTTTCTAAGGGAATGCCTGTGCTCGTCTCCCCTGAGGGTTTTCCTCATGTCTCTGTGCCAGGGAATGCTAGGGGGGGTTGCAGAAAATCCCGGTGACAGAGGCTGTCTCCCCATGGTCAGGGAAGGTATTTCTCGGACTTCCCCGAGCAGGGAACACCTGTGAATGAAGAGAGCTGCGTGGAATTGTCTCTCGTGCTCCCCCACTCAATGACAATGTTTCCGGAATCCTGAGCGTGGGGAAGTTCCACCAACGGTCGGCAGCGCGTTGTTTCTAAGGGAATGCCTGTGCTCGTCTCCCCTGAGGGTTTTCCCCATGTCTCTGTGCCAGGGAATGCTAGGGGGTGTTGCAGGAAATCCCAGTTACAGAGGCTGCCTCCCCAAAGTCAGGGAAGGTATTTCTCGGACTTCCCCGAGTAGGGAACACCTGTGACTGAAGAGAGCTGCGTGGAGTTTTCTCTCGAGTTCCCCACTCAATGACAATGGTTCCAGAATCCTGAGCGTGGGGAGGTTCCACCAACGATCTGCAGGGCGTGGGTGCTAAGGGAATGCCTGTGCTCGTCTCCCCTGAGGGTTTTCCTCATGTCTCTGTGCCAGGGAATGCTAGGGGGTGTTGCAGGTAATCCCAGTGACAGAGGCTGCCTCCCCATGGTCAGGGAAGGTATTTCTCGGACTTCCCCGAGCAGGGAACACCTGTGACTGAAGAGAGCTGCGTGGGGTTGTCTCTCGTGCTCCCCCACTCTATAACAATGGTTCCGGAATCCTGAGCGTGGGGAAGTTCCACCAACGGTCGGCAGCGCGTGGTTTCTAAGGGAATGCCTGTGCTCGTCTCCCCTGAGGGTTTTCCTCATGTCTCTGTGCCAGGGAATGCTAGGGGGGGTTGCAGGAAATCCCAGTGACAGAGGCTGCCTCCCCAAGGTCAGGGAAGGTATTTCTCGGACTTCCCCGAACAGGGAACACCTGTGACTGAAGAGAGCTGCGTGGAGTTGTCTCTCGAGCTCCCCCTCTCAATGACAATGATTCCGGAATCCTGAGCGTGGGGAGGTTCCACCAACGGTCGGCAGCGCGTGGGTTCTAGGGAATGTCTGTGCTCGTCTCCCCTGAGGGTTTTCCTCATGTCTCTGTGCCAGGGAATGCTAGGGGGTGTTGCAGGGAATCCCTGTGACATAGGCTGCCTCCCCAAGGTCAGGGAATGTATTTCTCGGACTTCCCCGAGCAGGGAACACCTGTGACTGAAGAGAGCTGCGTGGAATTGTCTCTCGAGCTCCCCCACTCAATGACAATGGTTCCGGAATCCTGAGCGTGGGGAAGTTCCACCAACGGTCGGCAGCGCGTGATTTCTAAGGGAATGCCTGTGCTCGTCTCCCCTGAGGGTTTTCCTCATGTCTCTGTGCCAGGGAATGCTAGGGGGGGTTGCAGGAAATCCCAGTGACAGAGGCTGCATCCCCATGGTCAGGGAAGGTATTTCTCGGACTTCCCCGAGCAGGGAACACCTGTGAATGAAGAGAGCTGCGTGGAGTTGTCTCTCGTGCTCCCCCACTCAATGACAATGTTTCCGGAATCCTGAGCGTGGGGAAGTTCCACCAACGGTCGGCAGCGCGTGGTTTCTAAGGGAATGCCTGTGCTCGTCTCCCCTGAGGATTTTCCTCATGTCTCTGTGCCAGGGAATGCTAGGGGGGGTTGCAGGAAATCCCAGTGACAGAGGCTGCATCCCCAAGGTCAGGGAAGTTATTTCTCGGACTTCCCCGAACAGGGAACACCTGTGACTGAAGAGAGCTGCGTGGAGTTGTCTCTCGAGCTCCCCCTCTCAATGACAATGATTCCGGATTCCTGAGCGTGGGGAGGTTCCACCAATGGTCGGCAGCGCGTGGGTTCTAGGGAATGCCTGTGCTCGTCTCCCCTGAGGGTTTTCCTCATGTCTCTGTGCCAGGGAATGCTAGGGGGTGTTGCAGGAAATCCCAGTGACAGAGGCTGCCTCCCCAAGGTCAGGGAAGGTATTTCTCGGACTTCCCCGAACAGGGAACACCTGTGACTGAAGAGAGCTGCGTGGAGTTGTCTCTCGAGCTCCCCCTCTCAATGACAATGATTCCGGAATCCTGAGCGTGGGGAGGTTCCACCAACGGTCGGCAGCGCGTGGGTTCTAGGGAATGCATGTGCTCGTCTCCCCTGAGGGTTTTCCTCATGTCTCTGTGCCAGGGAATGCTAGAAGGGTTTGCAGGAAATCCCAGTGACAGAGGCTGCCTCCCGAAGGTCAGGGAAGGTATTTCTCGGACTTCCCCGAACAGGGAACACCTGTGACTGAAGAGAGCTGCGTGGAGTTGTCTCTCGAGCTCCCCCTCTCAATGACAATGATTCCGGAATCCTGAGCGTGGGGAGGTTCCACCAACGGTCGGCAGCGCGTGGGTTCTAGGGAATGTCTGTGCTCGTCTCCCCTGAGGGTTTTCCTCATGTCTCTGTGCCAGGGAATGCTAGGGGGTGTTGCAGGGAATCCCTGTGACATAGGCTGCCTCCCCAAGGTCAGGGAAGGTATTTCTCGGACTTCCCCGAGCAGGGAACACCTGTGACTGAAGAGAGCTGCGTGGAATTGTCTCTCGAGCTCCCCCACTCAATGACAATGGTTCCGGAATCCTGAGCGTGGGGAAGTTCCACCAACGGTCGGCAGCGCGTGGTTTCTAAGGGAATGCCTGTGCTCGTCTCCCCTGAGGGTTTTCCTCATGTCTCTGTGCCAGGGAATGCTAGGGGGGGTTGCAGGAAATCCCAGTGACAGAGGCTGCATCCCCAAGGTCAGGGAAGTTATTTCTCGGACTTCCCCGAACAGGGAACACCTGTGACTGAAGAGAGCTGCGTGGAGTTGTCTCTCGAGATCCCCCTCTCAATGACAATGATTCCGGATTCCTGAGCGTGGGGAGGTTCCACCAATGGTCGGCAGCGCGTGGGTTCTAGGGAATGCCTGTGCTCGTCTCCCCTGAGGGTTTTCCTCATGTCTCTGTGCCAGGGAATGCTAGGGGGTGTTGCAGGAAATCCCAGTGACAGAGGCTGCCTCCCCAAGTTCAGGGAAGGTATTTCTCGGACTTCCCCGAACAGGGAACACCTGTGACTGAAGAGAGCTGCGTGGAGTTGTCTCTCGAGCTCCCCCTCTCAATGACAATGATTCCGGAATCCTGAGCGTGGGGAGGTTCCACCAACGGTCGGCAGCGCGTGGGTTCTAGGGAATGCATGTGCTCGTCTCCCCTGAGGGTTTTCCTCATGTCTCTGTGCCAGGGAATGCTAGAAGGGTTTGCAGGAAATCCCAGTGACAGAGGCTGCCTCCCGAAGGTCAGGGAAGTTATTTCTCGGACTTCCCCGTGCAGGGAACACCTGTGACTGAAGAGAGCTGCGTGGAGTTGTCTCTCGAGCTCCCCCACTCAATGACAATTGTTCCGGAATCATGAGCGTGGGGAGGTTCCACCAACGGTCGGCAGCGCGTGGTTTCTAAGGGAATGCGTGTGCTCGTCTCCCCTGAGTGTTTTCCTCATGTCTCTGTGCCAGGGAACGCTAGGAGGATTTGCAGGAAATCCCAGTGTCAGAGGCTTCCTCCCCAAGGACAGGGAAGTTATTTCTCGGACTTCCCCGAGCAGGGAACACCTGTGACTGAAGAGAGCTGCGTGGAGTTGTCTCTCGAGCTCCCCCACTCAATGACAATGGTTCCAGAATCCTGAGCGTGGGGAGGTTCCACCAACGGTAGGCAGCGCGTGGTTTCTAACGGAATGCCTGTGCTCGTCTCCCCTGAGAGTTTTCCTCATTTCTATGTGCCAGGGAATGCTAGGGGGGTTTGCAGGAATTCCCAGTGACAGAGGCTGCCTCCCCAAGGTCAGGGAACGTATTTCTCAAACTTCCCCAAGCAGGGAACACCTGTGACTGAAGAGAGCTGCATGGAGTTATCTCTCGAGCTCCCCCACTCAATGACAATGGTTCCGGAATCCTGAGCGTGGGGAGGTTCCACCAACGGTCGGCAGCGCGTGGGTTCTAAGGGAATGCCTGTGCTCATCTCCCCTGAGAGTTTTCCTCATGTCTCTGTGCCAGGGAATGCTAGAGGGGGTTGCAGGAATTCCCAGTGACAGAGGCTGCCTCCCCAAGGTCAGGGAAGGTATTTCTCGGACTTCCCCGAGCAGGGAACACCTGTGACTGAAGAGAGCTGCGTGGAATTTTCTCTCGAGCTCCCCCACTCAATGACAATGGTTCCGGAATCCTGAGCGTGGGGAGGTTCCACCAACGGTCAGCAGCGCGTGGTTTCTAAGGGAATGCCTGTGCTCGTATCCCCTGAGGGTTTTCCTAATGTCTCTGTGCCAGGGAATGCTAGGGGGTGTTGCAGGAAATCCCAGTGACAGAGGCTGCCTCCCCAAGGTCAGGGAAGGTATTTCTCGGACTTCCCCGAGCAGGGAACACCTGTGAATGAAGAGAGCTGCGTGGAGTTGTCTCTCGAGCTCCCCCACTCAATGACAATAGTTCCGGAATCCTCAGCGTGGGGAGGTTCCACCAACGGTCGGCAGCGCGTGGTTTCTAAGGGAATGCCTCTGCTCATCTCCCAAGAGGGTTTTCCTCATGTCTCTGTGACAGGGAATGCTAGGAGGGTTTGCAGGAAATCCGAGTGACAGACGCTGCCTCCCCAAGGTCAGGGAAGTTATTTCTCGGACTTCCCCGAGCAGGGAACACCTTTGACTGAAGAGAGCTGCGTGGAGTTGTCTCTCGAGCTCCCCCACTCAATAACAATGGTTCCGGAATCCTGAGCGTGGGGAGGTACCACCAACGGTCGGCAGCGCGTGGATTCTAAGGGAATGCCTGTGCTCGTCTCCCCTGAGGGTTTTCCTCATGTCTCTCTGCCAGGGAATGCTAGGGGGTGTTGCAGGAAATCCCAGTGACAGAGGCTGCCTCCCAATGGTCAGGGAAGGTATTTCTCGGACTTCCCCGAGCAGGGAACACCTGTGACTGAAGAGAGCTGTGTGGAATTGTCTCTCGAGCTCCCCCACTCAATGACAATGGTTCCGGAATCCTGAGCGTTGGGAGGTTCCACCAACGGTCGGCAGCGCGTGGGTTCTAAGGGAATGCCTGTGCTCTTCTTCCCTGAGGGTTTTCCTCATTTGTATGTGCCAGGGAATGCTAGGGGGGTTTGCAGGAAATCCCAGTGACAGAGGCTGCCTCCCCATGGTCAGGGAAGGTATTTCTCGGACTTCCCTGAGCAGGGAACACCTGTGAATGAAGAGAGCTGCGTGGAGTTGTCTCTCGTGATCCCCTACTCAATGACAATGGTTCCGGAATCCTGAGCGTGGGGAAGTTCCACCAACGTTCGGCAGCACGTGGTTTCTAAGGGAATGCCTGTGCTCGTCTCCCCTGAAGGTTTTCCTCATGTCTCTGTGCCAGGGAATGCGGGGGGGGGGGTTGCAGGAAATCCCAGTGACAGAGGCTGCTTCCCCATGGTCAGGGAAGGTATTTCTCGGACTTCCCCGAGCAGGGAACACCTGTGAATGAAGAGAGCTGCGTGGAGTTGTCTCTCGTTCTCCCCCACTCAATGACAATGGTTCCGGAATCCTGAGCGTGGGGAGGTTCCACCAACGGTCGGCAGCGCGTGGGTTCTAAGGGAATGCCTGTGCTCGTCTTCCCTGAGGGTTTTCCTCATTTGTATGTGCCAGGGAAAGCTAGGGGTGTTTGCAGGAAGTCCCAGTGACAGAGGCTGCCTCCCCATGGTCAGGGAAGCTATTTCTCGGACTTCCCTGAGCAGGGAAGACCTGTGACTGAAGAGAGCTGCGTGGAGTTGTCTCTCGTGCTCCCCCACTCAATGACAATTGTTCCGGAATCCTGAGCGTGGGGAAGTTCCACCAAAGGTCGTCAGCGCGTGTTTTCTAAGGGAATGCCTGTGCTCGTCTCCCCTGAGTGTTTTCCTCATATTTCTGTGCCAGGGAATGCTAGGTGGGGTTGCAGGAATTCCCAGTGACAGATGCTGCCTCCCCAAGGTCAGGGAAGATATTTCTCGGACTTCCCCGAGCAGGGAACACCTGTGACTGAAGAGAGGTGCGTGGAATTGTCTCTCGAGCTCCCCCACTCAATGACAATGGTTCCGGAATCCTGAGCGTGGGGAAGTTCCACCAACGGTCGGCACCGCGTGGTTTCTAAGGGAATGCCTGTGCTCGTCTCCCCTGAGTGTTTTCCTCATGTCTCTGTGCCAGGGAATGCTAGGGGGGGTTGCAGAAAATCCCGGTGACAGAGGCTGTCTCCCCATGGTCAGGGAAGGTATTTCTCGGACTTCCCCGAGCAGGGAACACCTGTGAATGAAGAGAGCTGCGTGGAGTTTTCTCTCGTGCTCCCCCACTCAATGACAATGGTTCCGGAATCCTGAGCGTGGGGAAGTTCCACCAACGGTCGGCAGCGCGTTGTTTCTAAGGGAATGCCTGTGCTCATCTCCCCTGAGGGTTTTCCCCATCTCTCTGTGCCAGGGAATGCTAGGGGCTGTTGCAGGAAATCCCAGTTACAGAGGCTGCCTCCCCAAGGTCAGGGAAGGTATTTCTCGAACTTCCCCGAGCAGGGAACACCTGTGACTGAAGAGAGCTGCGTGGAGTTTTCTCTCGAGCTCCCCCACTCAATGACAATGGTTCCATAATCCTGAGCGTGGGGAGGTTCCACCAACGATCGGCAGGGCATGGGTGCTAAGGGAATGCCTGTGCTCGTCTCCCCTGAGGGTTTTCCTCATGTCTCTGTGCCAGGGAATGCTAGGGGGTGTTGCAGGTAATCCCAGTGACAGAGGCTGCCTCCCCATGGTCAGGGAAGGTATTTCTCGGACTTCCCCGAGCAGGGAACACCTGTGACTGAAGAGAGCTGCGTGGGGTTGTCTCTCGTGCTCCCCCACTCTATGACAATGGTTCCGGAATCCTGAGCGTGGGGAAGTTCCACCAATGGTCGGCAGCGCGTGGTTTCTAAGGGAATGCCTGTGCTCGTCTCCCCTGAGGGTTTTCCTCATGTCTCTGTGCCAGGGAATGCTAGGGGGGGTTGCAGGAAATCCCAGTGACAGAGGCTGCCTCCCCAAGGTCAGGGAAGGTATTTCTCGGACTTCCCCAAACAGGGAACACCTGTGACTGAAGAGAGCTGCGTGGAGTTGTCTCTCGAGCTCCCCCTCTCAATGACAATGATTCCGGAATCCTGAGCGTGGGGAGGTTCCACCAACGGTCGGCAGAGCGTGGGTTCTAGGGAATGTCTGTGCTCGTCTCCCCTGAGAGTTTTCCTCATATCTCTGTGCCAGGGAATGCTAGGGGGTGTTGCAGGGAATCCCTGTGACATAGGCTGCCTCCCCAAGGTCAGGGAATGTATTTCTCGGACTTCCCCGAGCAGGGAACACCTGTGACTGAAGAGAGCTGCGTGGAATTGTCTCTCGAGCTCCCCCACTCAATGACAATGGTTCCGGAATCCTGAGCGTGGGGAAGTTCCACCAACGTTCGGCAGCGCGTTGTTTCTAATGGAATGCCTGTGCTCGTCTCCCCTGAGTGTTTTCCTCATGTCTCTGTGCCAGGGAATTCTAGGGGGGGTTGCAGGAAATCCCAGTGACAAAGGCTGCATCCCCATGGTCAGGGAAGGTATTTCTCGGACTTCCCCGAGCAGGGAACACCTGTGAATGAAGAGAGCTGCGTGGAGTTGTCTCTCGTGCTCCCCCACTCAATGACAATGTTTCCGGAATCCTGAGCGTGGGGAGGTTCCACCATCGGTCGGCAGCGCGTGGGTTTTAGGGAATGCATGTGCTCGTCTCCCCTGAGGGTTTTCCTCATGTCTCTGTGCCAGGGAATGCTAGGAGGGTTTGCAGGAAATCCCAGTGACAGAGGCTGCCTCCCCAAGGTCAGGGAAGTTATTTCTCGGACTTCCCCGAGGAGGGAACACCTGTGACTGAAGAGAGCTGCGTGGAGTTGTCTCTCGAGCTCCCCCACTCAATGACAATTGTTCCGGAATCATGAGCGTGGGGAGGTTCCACCAACGGTCGGCAGCGCGTGGTTTCTAAGGGAATGCGTGTGCTCGTCTCCCCTGAGTGTTTTCCTCATGTCTCTGTGCCAGGGAACGCTAGGAGGATTTGCAGGAAATCCCAGTGTCAGAGGCTTCCTCCCCAAGGACAGGGAAGTTATTTCTCGGACTTCCCCGAGCAGGGAACACCTGTGACTGAAGAGAGCTGCGTGGAGTTGTCTCTCGAGCTCCCACACTCAATGACAATTGTTCCGGAATCCTGAGCGTGGGGAGGTTCCACCAACGGTAGGCAGCGCGTCGTTTCTAACGGAATGACTGTGCTCGTCTCCCCTGAGAGTTTTCCTCATTTCTATGTGCCAGGGAATGCTAGGGGGGTTTGCAGGAATTCCCAGTGACAGAGGCTGCCTCCCCAAGGTCAGGGAACGTATTTCTCAAACTTCCCCAAGCAGGGAACACCTGTGACTGAAGAGAGCTGCATGGAGTTATCTCTCGAGCTCCCCCACTCAATGACAATGGTTCCGGAATCCTGAGCGTGGGGAGGTTCCACCAACGGTCGGCAGCGCGTGGGTTCTAAGGGAATGACTGTGCTCATCTCCCCTGAGTGTTTTCCTCATGTCTCTGTGCCAGGGAATGCTAGAGGGGGTTGCAGGAATTCCCAGTGACAGAGGCTGCCTCCCCAAGTTCAGGGAAGGTATATCTCGGACTTCCCCGAGCAGGGAACACCTGTGACTGAAGAGAGCTGCGTGGAGTTGTCTCTCGAGCTCCCCCACTCAATGACAATGGTTCCGGAATCCTGAGCGTGGGGAGGTTCCACCAACGGTCGGCAGCGCGTTGGTTCGAAGGGAATGCCTGTGCTGGTCTCCCCTGAGGTTTTTCCTCATGTCTCTGTGCCAGGGAAGGCTAGAGGGGTTTGCAGGAAATCCCAGTGACAGAGGCTGCCTCCCCAGGGTCAGGGAAGGTATTTCTCGGACTTCCCTGATCAGGGAACACCTGTGACTGAAGAGAGCAGCGTGGAGTTGTCTCTCGAGCTCCCCCACTCAATGACAATGGTTCCGGAATCCTGAGCGTGGGGAGGTTGCACCAACGGTCGGCAGCGCGTGGTTTCTAAGGGAATGCCTGTGCTCGTATCCCCTGAGGGTTTTCCTAATGTCTCTGTGCCAGGGAATGCTAGGGGGTGTTGCAGGAAATCCCAGTGACAGAGGCTGCCTCCCCAAGGTCAGGGAAGGTATTTCTCGGACTTCCCCGAGCAGGGAACACCTGTGACTGAAGAGAGCTGCGTGGAGTTGTCTCTCGAGCTCCCCCACTCAATGACAATAGTTCCGGAATCCTCAGCGTGGGGAGGTTCCACCAACGGTCGGCAGCGCGTGGTTTCTAAGGGAATGCCTCTGCTCATCTCCCAAGAGGGTTTTCCTCATATCTCTGTGACAGGGAATGCTAGGAGGGTTTGCAGGAAATCCCAGTGACAGAGGCTGCCTCCCCAAGGTCAGGGAATTTATTTCTCGGACTTCCCCGAGCAGGGAACACCTGTGACTGAAGAGAGCTGCGTGGAGTTGTCTCTCGAGCTCCCCAACTCAATGACAATGGTTCCGGAATCCTGAGCGTGGGGAGGTTCCACCAACGGTCGGCAGCCCGTGGGTTCTAAGGGAATGCCTGTGCTCGTCTCCCCTGAGGGTTTTCCACATTTCTCTTTGCCAGGGAATGCTAGGGGGTGTTGCAGGAATTCCCAGTGACAGATGCTGCCTCTCCAAGGTCAGGGAAGATATTTATCAGACTTCCCCGAGCAGGGAACACCTGTGACTGAAGAGAGCTGCGTGGAATTGTCTCTCGAGCTCCCACACTCAATGACAATGGTTCCGGAATCCTGAGCGTGGGGAGGTTCCACCAACGGTCGGCAGCGCGTTGGTTCGAAGGGAATGCCTGTGCTCGTCTCCCCTGAGTGTTTTCCTCATGTCTCTGTGCCTGGAAATACTAGGGGGGGTTGCAGGAAATCCCAGTGTCAGAGGCTTCCTCCCCAAGGACAGGGAAGTTATTTCTCGGACTTCCCCGAGCAGGGAACACCTGTGACTGAAGAGAGCTGCGTGGAATTGTCTCTCGAGCACCCCACTCAATGACAATGGTTCCGGAATCCTGAGCGTGCGGAGGTTCCACCAACGGTCGGCAGCGCGTGGTTTCTAAGGGAATGCCTGTGCTCGTCTCCCCTGAGGGTTTTCCTCATGTCTCTGTGCCAGGGAATGCTAGGGGGGGTTGCAGGAATTCCCAGTGTCAGAGGCTGCCTCCTCAAGGTCAGGGAATGTATTTCTCGGACTTCCCCGAGCAGGGAACACCTGTGACTGAAGAGAGCTGCGTGGAATTGTCTCTCGAGCTCCCCCACTCAATGACAATGGTTCCGGAATCCTGAGCGTGGGGAGGTTCCACCAACGGTCGGCAGCGCGTGGGTTCTAAGGAAATGCCTGTGCTCGTCTTCCCTGAGGGTTTTCCTCATTTGTATATGCCAGGGAATGCTAGGGGTTTTGCAGGAAATCCCAGTGACAGAGGCTGCCTCCCCATGGTCAGGGAAGATATTTCTCGGACTTCCCTGAGCAGGGAACACCTGTGACTGAAGAGAGCTGCGTGGAGATGTCTCTCGTGCTCCCCCACTCAATGACAATGGTTCCGGAATCCTGAGCGTGGGGAAGTTCCACCAACTGTCGGCAGCGCGTGGTTTCTAAGGGAATGCCTGTGCTCGTCTCCCCTGAAGGTTTTCCTCATGTCTCTGTGCCAGGGAATGCTAGGGGGGGTTGCAGGAAATCCCAGTGACAGAGGCTTCTTCCCCATGGTCAGGGAAGGTATTTCTCGGACTTCCCCGAGCAGGGAACACCTGTGAATGAAGAGAGCTGCGTGGAGTTTTCTCTCGTGCTCCCCCACTGAATGACAATGTTTCCGGAATCCTGAGCGTGGGGAAGTTCCACCAACGGTCGGCAGCGCGTGGTTTCTAAGGGAATGCCTGTGCTCATCTCCCCTGAGGGTTTTCCTCATGTCTCTGTGCCAGGGAATGCTAGGGGGTGTTGCAGGTAATCCCAGTGACAGAGGCTGCCTCCCCATGGTCAGGGAAGGTATTTCTCGGACTTCCCCGAGCAGGGAACACCTGTGACTGAAGAGAGCTGCGTGGGGTTGTCTCTCGTGCTCCCCCACTCTATGACAATGGTTCCGGAATCCTGAGCGTGGGGAAGTTCCACCAATGGTCGGCAGCGCGTGGTTTCTAAGGGAATGCCTGTGCTCGTCTCCCCTGAGGGTTTTCCTCATGTCTCTGTGCCAGGGAATGCTAGGGGGGGTTGCAGGAAATCCCAGTGACAGAGGCTGCCTCCCCAAGGTCAGGGAAGGTATTTCTCGGACTTCCCCAAACAGGGAACACCTGTGACTGAAGAGAGCTGCGTGGAGTTGTCTCTCGAGCTCCCCCTCTCAATGACAATGATTCCGGAATCCTGAGCGTGGGGAGGTTCCACCAACGGTCGGCAGCGCGTGGGTTCTAGGGAATGTCTGTGCTCGTCTCCCCTGAGGGTTTTCCTCATATCTCTGTGCCAGGGAATGCTAGGGGGTGTTGCAGGGAATCCCTGTGACATAGGCTGCCTCCCCAAGGTCAGGGAATGTATTTCTCGGACTTCCCCGAGCAGGGAACACCTGTGACTGAAGAGAGCTGCGTGGAATTGTCTCTCGAGCTCCCCCACTCAATGACAATGGTTCCGGAATCCTGAGCGTGGGGAAGTTCCACCAACGTTCGGCAGCGCGTTGTTTCTAATGGAATGCCTGTGCTCGTCTCCCCTGAGTGTTTTCCTCATGTCTCTGTGCCAGGGAATTCTAGGGGGGGTTGCAGGAAATCCCAGTGACAAAGGCTGCATCCCCATGGTCAGGGAAGGTATTTCTCGGACTTCCCCGAGCAGGGAACACCTGTGAATGAAGAGAGCTGCGTGGAGTTGTCTCTCGTGCTCCCCCACTCAATGACAATGTTTCCGGAATCCTGAGCGTGGGGAGGTTCCACCATCGGTCGGCAGCGCGTGGGTTTTAGGGAATGCATGTGCTCGTCTCCCCTGAGGGTTTTCCTCATGTCTCTGTGCCAGGGAATGCTAGGAGGGTTTGCAGGAAATCCCAGTGACAGAGGCTGCCTCCCCAAGGTCAGGGAAGTTATTTCTCGGACTTCCCCGAGGAGGGAACACCTGTGACTGAAGAGAGCTGCGTGGAGTTGTCTCTCGAGCTCCCCCACTCAATGACAATTGTTCCGGAATCATGAGGGTGGGGAGGTTCCACCAACGGTCGGCAGCGCGTGGTTTCTAAGGGAATGCGTGTGCTCGTCTCCCCTGAGTGTTTTCCTCATGTCTCTGTGCCAGGGAACGCTAGGAGGATTTGCAGGAAATCCCAGTGTCAGAGGCTTCCTCCCCAAGGACAGGGAAGTTATTTCTCGGACTTCCCCGAGCAGGGAACACCTGTGACTGAAGAGAGCTGCGTGGAGTTGTCTCTCGAGCTCCCACACTCAATGACAATGGTTCCGGAATCCTGAGCGTGGGGAGGTTCCACCAACGGTAGGCAGCGCGTCGTTTCTAACGGAATGACTGTGCTCGTCTCCCCTGAGAGTTTTCCTCATTTCTATGTGCCAGGGAATGCTAGGGGGGTTTGCAGGAATTCCCAGTGACAGAGGCTGCCTCCCCAAGGTCAGGGAACGTATTTCTCAAACTTCCCCAAGCAGGGAACACCTGTGACTGAAGAGAGCTGCATGGAGTTATCTCTCGAGCTCCCCCACTCAATGACAATGGTTCCGGAATCCTGAGCGTGGGGAGGTTCCACCAACGGTCGGCAGCGCTTGGGTTCTAAGGGAAAGACTGTGCTCATCTCCCCTGAGTGTTTTCCTCATGTCTCTGTGCCAGGGAATGCTAGAGGGGGTTGCAGGAATTCCCAGTGACAGAGGCTGCCTCCCCAAGTTCAGGGAAGGTATATCTCGGACTTCCCCGAGCAGGGAACACCTGTGACTGAAGAGAGCTGCGTGGAGTTGTCTCTCGAGCTCCCCCACTCAATGACAATGGTTCCGGAATCCTGAGCGTGGGGAGGTTCCACCAACGGTCGGCAGCGCGTTGGTTCGAAGGGAATGCCTGTGCTGGTCTCCCCTGAGGTTTTTCCTCATGTCTCTGTGCCAGGGAAGGCTAGAGGGGTTTGCAGGAAATCCCAGTGACAGAGGCTGCCTCCCCAGGGTCAGGGAAGGTATTTCTCGAACTTCCCCGAGCAGGGAACACCTGTGACTGAAGAGAGCTGCGTGGAGTTTTCTCTCGAGCTCCCCCACTCAATGACAATGGTTCCATAATCCTGAGCGTGGGGAGGTTCCACCAACGATCGGCAGGGCGTGGGTGCTAAGGGAATGCCTGTGCTCGTCTCCCCTGAGGGTTTTCCTCATGTCTCTGTGCCAGGGAATGCTAGGGGGTGTTGCAGGTAATCCCAGTGACAGAGGCTGCCTCCCCATGGTCAGGGAAGGTATTTCTCGGACTTCCCCGAGCAGGGAACACCTGTGACTGAAGAGAGCTGCGTGGGGTTGTCTCTCGTGCTCCCCCACTCTATGACAATGGTTCCGGAATCCTGAGCGTGGGGAAGTTCCACCAATGGTCGGCAGCGCGTGGTTTCTAAGGAAATGCCTGTGCTCGTCTCCCCTGAGGGTTTTCCTCATGTCTCTGTGCCAGGGAATGCTAGGGGGGGTTGCAGGAAATCCCAGTGACAGAGGCTGCCTCCCCAAGGTCAGGGAAGGTATTTCTCGGACTTCCCCAAACAGGGAACACCTGTGACTGAAGAGAGCTGCGTGGAGTTGTCTCTCGAGCTCCCCCTCTCAATGACAATGATTCCGGAATCCTGAGCGTGGGGAGGTTCCACCAACGGTCGGCAGCGCGTGGGTTCTAGGGAATGTCTGTGCTCGTCTCCCCTGAGGGTTTTCCTCATATCTCTGTGCCAGGGAATGCTAGGGGGTGTTGCAGGGAATCCCTGTGACATAGGCTGCCTCCCCAAGGTCAGGGAATGTATTTCTCGGACTTCCCCGAGCAGGGAACACCTGTGACTGAAGAGAGCTGCGTGGAATTGTCTCTCGAGCTCCCCCACTCAATGACAATGGTTCCGGAATCCTGAGCGTGGGGAAGTTCCACCAACGTTCGGCAGCGCGTTGTTTCAAATGGAATGCCTGTGCTCGTCTCCCCTGAGTGTTTTCCTCATGTCTCTGTGCCAGGGAATTCTAGGGGGGGTTGCAGGAAATCCCAGTGACAAAGGCTGCATCCCCATGGTCAGGGAAGGTATTTCTCGGACTTCCCCGAGCAGGGAACACCTGTGAATGAAGAGAGCTGCGTGGAGTTGTCTCTCGTGCTCCCCCACTCAATGACAATGTTTCCGGAATCCTGAGCGTGGGGAGGTTCCACCATCGGTCGGCAGCGCGTGGGTTTTAGGGAATGCATGTGCTCGTCTCCCCTGAGGGTTTTCCTCATGTCTCTGTGCCAGGGAATGCTAGGAGGGTTTGCAGGAAATCCCAGTGACAGAGGCTGCCTCCCCAAGGTCAGGGAAGTTATTTCTCGGACTTCCCCGAGGAGGGAACACCTGTGACTGAAGAGAGCTGCGTGGAGTTGTCTCTCGAGCTCCCCCACTCAATGACAATTGTTCCGGAATCATGAGCGTGGGGAGGTTCCACCAACGGTCGGCAGCGCGTGGTTTCTAAGGGAATGCGTGTGCTCGTCTCCCCTGAGTGTTTTCCTCATGTCTCTGTGCCAGGGAACGCTAGGAGGATTTGCAGGAAATCCCAGTGTCAGAGGCTTCCTCCCCAAGGACAGGGAAGTTATTTCTCGGACTTCCCCGAGCAGGGAACACCTGTGACTGAAGAGAGCTGCGTGGAGTTGTCTCTCGAGCTCCCACACTCAATGACAATGGTTCCGGAATCCTGAGCGTGGGGAGGTTCCACCAACGGTAGGCAGCGCGTCGTTTCTAACGGAATGACTGTGCTCGTCTCCCCTGAGAGTTTTCCTCATTTCTATGTGCCAGGGAATGCTAGGGGGGTTTGCAGGAATTCCCAGTGACAGAGGCTGCCTCCCCAAGGTCAGGGAACGTATTTCTCAAACTTCCCCAAGCAGGGAACACCTGTGACTGAAGAGAGCTGCATGGAGTTATCTCTCGAGCTCCCCCACTCAATGACAATGGTTCCGGAATCCTGAGCGTGGGGAGGTTCCACCAACGGTCGGCAGCGCGTGGGTTCTAAGGGAATGACTGTGCTCATCTCCCCTGAGGGTTTTCCTAATGTCTCTGTGCCAGGGAATGCTAGGGGGTGTTGCAGGAAATCCCAGTGACAGAGGCTGCCTCCCCAAGGTCAGGGAAGGTATTTCTCGGACTTCCCCGAGCAGGGAACACCTGTGACTGAAGAGAGCTGCGTGGAGTTGTCTCTCGAGCTCCCCCACTCAATGACAATAGTTCCGGAATCCTCAGCGTGGGGAGGTTCCACCAACGGTCGGCAGCGCGTGGTTTCTAAGGGAATGCCTCTGCTCATCTCCCAAGAGGGTTTTCCTCATATCTCTGTGACAGGGAATGCTAGGAGGGTTTGCAGGAAATCCCAGTGACAGAGGCTGCCTCCCCAAGGTCAGGGAATTTATTTCTCGGACTTCCCCGAGCAGGGAACACCTGTGACTGAAGAGAGCTGCGTGGAGTTGTCTCTCGAGCTCCCCAACTCAATGACAATGGTTCCGGAATCCTGAGCGTGGGGAGGTTCCACCAACGGTCGGCAGCCCGTGGGTTCTAAGGGAATGCCTGTGCTCGTCTCCCCTGAGGGTTTTCCACATTTCTCTTTGCCAGGGAATGCTAGGGGGTGTTGCAGGAATTCCCAGTGACAGATGCTGCCTCTCCAAGGTCAGGGAAGATATTTATCAGACTTCCCCGAGCAGGGAACACCTGTGACTGAAGAGAGCTGCGTGGAATTGTCTCTCGAGCTCCCACACTCAATGACAATGGTTCCGGAATCCTGAGCGTGGGGAGGTTCCACCAACGGTCGGCAGCGCGTTGGTTCGAAGGGAATGCCTGTGCTCGTCTCCCCTGAGTGTTTTCCTCATGTCTCTGTGCCTGGAAATACTAGGGGGGGTTGCAGGAAATCCCAGTGTCAGAGGCTTCCTCCCCAAGGACAGGGAAGTTATTTCTCGGACTTCCCCGAGCAGGGAACACCTGTGACTGAAGAGAGCTGCGTGGAATTGTCTCTCGAGCACCCCACTCAATGACAATGGTTCCGGAATCCTGAGCGTGCGGAGGTTCCACCAACGGTCGGCAGCGCGTGGTTTCTAAGGGAATGCCTGTGCTCGTCTCCCCTGAGTGTTTTCCTCATGTCTCTGTGCCAGGGAATGCTAGGGGGGGTTGCAGGAATTCCCAGTGTCAGAGGCTGCCTCCTCAAGGTCAGGGAATGTATTTCTCGGACTTCCCCGAGCAGGGAACACCTGTGACTGAAGAGAGCTGCGTGGAATTGTCTCTCGAGCTCCCCCACTCAATGACAATGGTTCCGGAATACTGAGCGTGGGGAGGTTCCACCAACGGTCGGCAGCGCGTGGGTTCTAAGGAAATGCCTGTGCTCGTCTTCCCTGAGGGTTTTCCTCATTTGTATATGCCAGGGAATGCTAGGGGTTTTGCAGGAAATCCCAGTGACAGAGGCTGCCTCCCCATGGTCAGGGAAGATATTTCTCGGACTTCCCTGAGCAGGGAACACCTGTGACTGAAGAGAGCTGCGTGGAGATGTCTCTCGTGCTCCCCCACTCAATGACAATGGTTCCGGAATCCTGAGCGTGGGGAAGTTCCACCAACTGTCGGCAGCGCGTGGTTTCTAAGGGAATGCCTGTGCTCGTCTCCCCTGAAGGTTTTCCTCATGTCTCTGTGCCAGGGAATGCTAGGGGGGGTTGCAGGAAATCCCAGTGACAGAGGCTTCTTCCCCATGGTCAGGGAAGGTATTTCTCGGACTTCCCCGAGCAGGGAACACCTGTGAATGAAGAGAGCTGCGTGGAGTTTTCTCTCGTGCTCCCCCACTGAATGACAATGTTTCCGGAATCCTGAGCGTGGGGAAGTTCCACCAACGGTCGGCAGCGCGTGGTTTCTAAGGGAATGCCTGTGCTCGTCTCCCCTGAGGGTTTTCCTCATGTCTCTGTGCCAGGGAATGCTAGGGGGTGTTGCAGGTAATCCCAGTGACAGAGGCTGCCTCCCCATGGTCAGGGAAGGTATTTCTCGGACTTCCCCGAGCAGGGAACACCTGTGACTGAAGAGAGCTGCGTGGGGTTGTCTCTCGTGCTCCCCCACTCTATGACAATGGTTCCGGAATCCTGAGCGTGGGGAAGTTCCACCAATGGTCGGCAGCGCGTGGTTTCTAAGGGAATGCCTGTGCTCGTCTCCCCTGAGGGTTTTCCTCATGTCTCTGTGCCAGGGAATGCTAGGGGGGGTTGCAGGAAATCCCAGTGACAGAGGCTGCCTCCCCAAGGTCAGGGAAGGTATTTCTCGGACTTCCCCAAACAGGGAACACCTGTGACTGAAGAGAGCTGCGTGGAGTTGTCTCTCGAGCTCCCCCTCTCAATGACAATGATTCCGGAATCCTGAGCGTGGGGAGGTTCCACCAACGGTCGGCAGCGCGTGGGTTCTAGGGAATGTCTGTGCTCGTCTCCCCTGAGGGTTTTCCTCATATCTCTGTGCCAGGGAATGCTAGGGGGTGTTGCAGGGAATCCCTGTGACATAGGCTGCCTCCCCAAGGTCAGGGAATGTATTTCTCGGACTTCCCCGAGCAGGGAACACCTGTGACTGAAGAGAGCTGCGTGGAATTGTCTCTCGAGCTCCCCCACTCAATGACAATGGTTCCGGAATCCTGAGCGTGGGGAAGTTCCACCAACGTTCGGCAGCGCGTTGTTTCTAATGGAATGCCTGTGCTCGTCTCCCCTGAGTGTTTTCCTCATGTCTCTGTGCCAGGGAATTCTAGGGGGGGTTGCAGGAAATCCCAGTGACAAAGGCTGCATCCCCATGGTCAGGGAAGGTATTTCTCGGACTTCCCCGAGCAGGGAACACCTGTGAATGAAGAGAGCTGCGTGGAGTTGTCTCTCGTGCTCCCCCACTCAATGACAATGTTTCCGGAATCCTGAGCGTGGGGAGGTTCCACCATCGGTCGGCAGCGCGTGGGTTTTAGGGAATGCATGTGCTCGTCTCCCCTGAGGGTTTTCCTCATGTCTCTGTGCCAGGGAATGCTAGGAGGGTTTGCAGGAAATCCCAGTGACAGAGGCTGCCTCCCCAAGGTCAGGGAAGTTATTTCTCGGACTTCCCCGAGGAGGGAACACCTGTGACTGAAGAGAGCTGCGTGGAGTTGTCTCTCGAGCTCCCCCACTCAATGACAATTGTTCCGGAATCATGAGCGTGGGGAGGTTCCACCAACGGTCGGCAGCGCGTGGTTTCTAAGGGAATGCGTGTGCTCGTCTCCCCTGAGTGTTTTCCTCATGTCTCTGTGCCAGGGAACGCTAGGAGGATTTGCAGGAAATCCCAGTGTCAGAGGCTTCCTCCCCAAGGACAGGGAAGTTATTTCTCGGACTTCCCCGAGCAGGGAACACCTGTGACTGAAGAGAGCTGCGTGGAGTTGTCTCTCGAGCTCCCACACTCAATGACAATGGTCCCGGAATCCTGAGCGTGGGGAGGTTCCACCAACGGTAGGCAGCGCGTCGTTTCTAACGGAATGACTGTGCTCGTCTCCCCTGAGAGTTTTCCTCATTTCTATGTGCCAGGGAATGCTAGGGGGGTTTGCAGGAATTCCCAGTGAGAGAGGCTGCCTCCCCAAGGTCAGGGAACGTATTTCTCAAACTTCCCCAAGCAGGGAACACCTGTGACTGAAGAGAGCTGCATGGAGTTATCTCTCGAGCTCCCCCACTCAATGACAATGGTTCCGGAATCCTGAGCATGGGGAGGTTCCACCAACGGTCGGCAGCGCTTGGGTTCTAAGGGAATGACTGTGCTCATCTCCCCTGAGTGTTTTCCTCATGTCTCTGTGCCAGGGAATGCTAGAGGGGGTTGCAGGAATTCCCAGTGACAGAGGCTGCCTCCCCAAGTTCAGGGAAGGTATATCTCGGACTTCCCCGAGCAGGGAACACCTGTGACTGAAGAGAGCTGCGTGGAGTTGTCTCTCGAGCTCCCCCACTCAATGACAATTGTTCCGGAATACTGAGCGTGGGGAGGTTCCACCAACGGTCGGCAGCGCGTTGGTTCGAAGGGAATGCCTGTGCTGGTCTCCCCTGAGGTTTTTCCTCATGTCTCTGTGCCAGGGAAGGCTAGAGGGGTTTGCAGGAAATCCCAGTGACAGAGGCTGCCTCCCCAGGGTCAGGGAAGGTATTTCTCGGTCTTCCCTGATCAGGGAACACCTGTGACTGAAGAGAGCTGCGTGGAGTTGTCTCTCGAGCTCCCCCACTCAATGACAATGGTTCCGGAATCCTGAGCGTGGGGAGGTTGCACCAACGGTCGGCAGCGCGTGGTTTCTAAGGGAATGCCTGTGCTCGTATCCCCTGAGGGTTTTCCTAATGTCTCTGTGCCAGGGAATGCTAGGGGGTGTTGCAGGAAATCCCAGTGACAGAGGCTGCCTCCCCAAGGTCAGGGAAGGTATTTCTCGGACTTCCCCGAGCAGGGAACACCTGTGAATGAAGAGAGCTGCGTGGAGTTGTCTCTCGAGCTCCCCCACTCAATGACAATAGTTCCGGAATCCTCAGCGTGGGGAGGTTCCACCAACGGTCGGCAGCGCGTGGTTTCTAAGGGAATGCCTCTGCTCATCTCCCAAGAGTGTTTTCCTCATATCTCTGTGACAGGGATTGCTAGGAGGGTTTGCAGGAAATCCCAGTGACAGAGGCTGCCTCCCCAAGGTCAGGGAATTTATTTCTCGGACTTCCCCGAGCAGGGAACACCTGTGACTGAAGAGAGCTGCGTGGAGTTGTCTCTCGAGCTCCCCAACTCAATGACAATGGTTCCGGAATCCTGAGCTTGGGGAGGTTCCACCAACGGTCGGCAGCCCGTGGGTTCTAAGGGAATGCCTGTGCTCGTCTCCCCTGAGGGTTTTCCACATTTCTCTTTGCCAGGGAATGCTAGGGGGTGTTGCAGGAATTCCCAGTGACAGATGCTGCCTCTCCAAGGTCAGGGAAGATATTTATCAGACTTCCCCGAGCAGGGAACACCTGTGACTGAAGAGAGCTGCGTGGAATTGTCTCTCGAGCTCCCACACTCAATGACAATGGTTCCGGAATCCTGAGCGTGGGGAGGTTCCACCAACGGTCGGCAGCGCGTTGGTTCGAAGGGAATGCCTGTGCTCGTCTCCCCTGAGTGTTTTCCTCATGTCTCTGTGCCTGGAAATACTAGGGGGGGTTGCAGGAAATCCCAGTGTCAGAGGCTTCCTCCCCAAGGACAGGGAAGTTATTTCTCGGACTTCCCCGAGCAGGGAACACCTGTGACTGAAGAGAGCTGCGTGGAATTGTCTCTCGAGCACCCCACTCAATGACAATGGTTCCGGAATCCTGAGCGTGCGGAGGTTCCACCAACGGTCGGCAGCGCGTGGTTTCTAAGGGAATGCCTGTGCTCGTCTCCCCTGAAGGTTTTCCTCATGTCTCTGTGCCAGGGAATGCTAGGGGGGGTTGCAGGAAATCCCAGTGACAGAGGCTTCTTCCCCATGGTCAGGGAAGGTATTTCTCGGACTTCCCCGTGCAGGGAACACCTGTGAATGAAGAGAGCTGCGTGGAGTTGTCTCTCGTGCTCCCCCACTGAATGACAATGTTTCCGGAATCCTGAGCGTGGGGAAGTTCCACCAACGGTCGGCAGCGCGTGGTTTCTAAGGGAATGCCTGTGCTCGTCTCCCCTGAGGGTTTTCCTCATGTCTCTCTGCCAGGGAATGCTAGGAGGGTTTGCAGGATATCCCAGTGACATAGGCTGCCTCCCCAAGTTCAGGGAAGGTATTTCTCGGACTTCCCCGAGCAGGGAACACCTGTGACTGAAGAGAGCTGCGTGGAGTTGTCTCTCGAGCTCCCCCACTCAATGGCTATGGTTCCGAAATCCTGAGCGTGGGGAGGTTCCACCAACGGTCGGCAGCGCGTGGATTCTAAGGGAATGCCTGTGCTCATTTCATCTGAGTGTTTTCCTCATGTCTCTGTGCCAGGGATTGCTAGGGGGTGTTGCAGGAAATCCCAGTGAGAGAGGCTGCCTCCCCACGGTCAGGGAAGTTATTTCTCGGACTTCCCCGAGCAGGGAACACCTGTGACTGAAGAGAGCTGCGTGGAGTTGTCTCTCGAGCTCCCCCTCTCAATGACAATGGTTCCAGAATCCTGAGCGTGGGGAGGTTCCACCAACGGTCGGCAAGGCGTGGGTGCTAAGGAAATGCCTCTGCTCGTCTCCCCTGAGGGTTTTCCTCATGTCTCTGTGCCAGGGAATGCTAGGGGGTGTTGCAGGAAATCCCAGTGACAGAGGCTGCCTCCCCATGGTCAGGGAAGGTATTTCTCGGACTTCCCCAAGCAGGGAACACCTGTGACTGAAGAGAGCTGCGTGGGGTTGTCTCTCGTGCTCCCCCACTATATGACAATGGTTCCGGAATCCTGAGCGTGGGGAAGTTCCACCAACGGTCGGCAGAGCGTGGTTTCTAAGGGAATGCCTGTGCTCGTCTCCCCTGAGGGTTTTCCTCATGTCTCTGTGCCAGGGAATGCTAGGGGGGTTGCAGGAAATTCCAGTGACAGAGGCTGCCTCCCCAAGGTCAGGGAAGGTATTTCACGGACTTCCCCGAACAGGGAACACCTGTGACTGAAGAGAGCTGCGTGGAGTTGTCTCTCGAGCTCCCCCTCTCAATGACAATGATTCCGGAATCCTGAGCGTGGGGAGGTTCCACCAACGGTCGGCAGCGCGTGGGTTCTAGGGAATGCCTGTGCTCGTCTCCCCTGAGGGTTTTCCTCATGTCTCTCTACCAGGGAATGCTAGGGGGTGTTGCAGGGAATCCCAGTGACATAGGCTGCCTCCCCAAGGTCAGGGAAGGTATTTCTCGCACTTCCCCGAGCAGGGAACACCTGTGACTGAAGAGAGCTGCGTGAAGATGTCTCTCGAGCTCCCCCTCTCAATGACAATGATTCCGGATTCCTGAGCGTGGGGAGGTTCCACCAATGGTCGGCAGCGCGTGGGTTCTAGGGAATGCCTGTGCTCGTCTCCCCTGAGGGTTTTCCTCATGTCTCTCTGCCAGGGAATGCTAGGAGGGTTTGCAGGATATCCCAGTGAAATAGGCTGCCTCCCCAAGTTCAGGGAAGGTATTTCTCGGACTTCCCCGAGCAGGGAACACCTGTGACTGAAGAGAGCTGCGTGGAGTTGTCTCTCGAGCTCCCCCACTCAATGGCTATGGTTCCGAAATCCTGAGCGTGGGGAGGTTCCACCAACGGTCGGCAGCGCGTGGATTCTAAGGGAATGCCTGTGCTCATTTCCCATGAGTGTTTTCCTCATGTCTCTGTGCCAGGGAATGCTAGGGGGTGTTGCAGGAAATCCCAGTGGCAGAGGCTGCCTCCCCATGGTCAGGGTAGGTATTTCTCGGACTTCCCCGAGCAGGGAACACCTGTGACTGAAGAGAGCTGCGTGGAGTTGTCTCTCGAGCTCCCCAACTCAATGACAATGGTTCCGGAATCCTGAGCGTGGGGAGGTTCCACCAACGGTCGGCAGCGCGTTGGTTCGAAGGGAATGCCTGTGCTCGTCTCCCCTGAGGGTTTTCCTCATGTCTCTGTGCCTGGAAATGCTAGGGGGGGTTGCAGGTTGCAGGAAATCCCAGTGTCAGAGGCTTCCTCCCCAAGGACAGGGAAGTTATTTCTCGGACTTCCCCGAGCAGGGAACACCTGTGACTGAAGAGAGCTGCGTGGAATTGTCTCTCGAGCACCCCACTCAATGACAATGGTTCCGGAATCCTGAGCGTGCGGAGGTTCCACCAACGGTCGGCAGCGCGTGTGTTCTAAGGGAATGCCTGTGCTCGACTCCCCTGAGGGTTTTCCTCATGTCTCTTTGCCAGGGAATGCTAGGGGGTGTTGCAGGAAATCCCAGTGACAGAGGCTGCCTCCCCATGGTCAGGGAAGGTATTTCTCGGACTTCCCCGAGCAGGGAACACCTGTGACTGAAGAGAGCTGCGTGGAGTTGTCTCTCGTGCTCCCCCACTCAATGACAATGGTTCCGGAATCCTGAGCGTGGGGAAGTTCCACCAACGGTCGGCAGCGCGTGGTTTCTAAGGGAATGCCTGTGCTCGTCTCCCCTGAGGGTTTTCCTCATGTCTCTGTGCCAGGGAATGCTAGGGGGGGTTGCAGGAATTCCCAGTGACAGAGGCTGCCTCCTCAAGGTCAGGGAAGGTATTTCTCGGACTTCCCCGAGCAGGGAACACCTGTGACTGAAGAGAGATGCGTGGAATTGTCTCTCGAGCTCCCCCACTCAATGACAATGGTTCCGGAATCCTGAGCGTGGGGAGGTTCCACCAACGGTCGGCAGCGCGTGGGTTCTAAGGAAATGCCTGTGCTCGTCTTCCCTGAGTGTTTTCCTCATTTGTATGTGCCAGGGAATGCTAGGGGTTTTGCAGGAAATCCCAGTGACAGAGGCTGCCTCCCCATGGTCAGGGAAGGTATTTCTCGGACTTCCCTGAGCAGGGAACACCTGTGACTGAAGAGAGCTGCGTGGAGTTGTCTCTCGTGCTCCCCCACTCAATGACAATGGTTCCGGAATCCTGAGCGTGGGGAAGTTCCACCAACGGTCGGCAGCGCGTGGTTTCTAAGGGAATGCCTGTGCTCGTCTCCCCTGAAGGTTTTCCTCATGTCTCTGTGCCAGGGAATGCTAGGGGGGGTTGCAGGAAATCCCAGTGACAGAGGCTTCTTCCCCATGGTCAGGGAAGGTATTTCTCGGACTTCCCCGAGCAGGGAACACCTGTGAATGAAGAGAGCTGCGTGGAGTTGTCTCTCGTGCTCCCCCACTGAATGACAATGTTTCCGGAATCCTGAGCGTGGGGAAGTTCCACCAACGGTCGGCAGCGCGTGGTTTCTAAGGGAATGCCTGTGCTCGTCTCCCCTGAGGGTTTTCCTCATATCTCTCTGCCAGGGAATGCTAGGAGGGTTTGCAGGATATCCCAGTGACATAGGCTGCCTCCCCAAGTTCAGGGAAGGTATTTCTCGGACTTCCCCGAGCAGGGAACACCTGTGACTGAAGAGAGCTGCGTGGAGTTGTCTCTCAAGCTCCCCCACTCAATGGCTATGGTTCCGAAATCCTGAGCGTGGGGAGGTTCCACCAACGGTCGGCAGCGCGTGGATTCTAAGGGAATGCCTGTGCTCATTTCCCCTGAGAGTTTTCCTCATGTATCTGTGCCAGGGAATGCTAGGGGTTGTTGCAGGAAATCCCAGTGACAGAGGCTGCCTCCCCATGGTCAGGGAAGGTATTTCTCGGACTTCCCCGAGCAGGGAACACCTGGGACTGAAGAGAGCTGCGTGGAGTTGTGTCTCGTGCTCCCCCAATCTATGACAATGGTTCCGGAATCCTGAGCGTGGGGAAGTTCCACCAACGGTCGGCAGAGCGTGGTTTCTAAGGGAATGCCTGTGCTCGACTCCCCTGAGGGTTTTCCTCATGTCTCTGTGCCAGGGAATGCTAGGGGGGGTTGCAGGAAATCCCAGTGACAGAGGCTGCCTCCCCAAGGTCAGGGAAGGTATTTCTCGGACTTCCCCGAACAGGGAACACCTGTGACTGAAGAGAGCTGCGTGGAGTTGTCTCTCGAGCTCCCCCTCTCAATGACAATGATTCCAGAATCCTGAGCGTGGGGAGGTTCCACCAACGGTCGGCAGCGCGTGGGTTCTAGGGAATGCCTGTGCTCGTCTCCCCTGAGGATTTTCCTCATGTCTCTCTGCCAGGGAATGCTAGGGGGTGTTGCAGGGAATCCCAGTGACATAGGCTGCCTCCCCAAGGTCAGGGAAGGTATTTCTCGGACTTCCCCGAGCAGGGAACACCTGTGACTGAAGAGAGCTGCGTGAAGATGTCTCTCGAGCTCCCCCTCTCAATGACAATGATTCCGGATTCCTGAGCGTGGGGAGGTTCCACCAATGGTCGGCAGCGCGTGCGTTCTAGGGAATGCCTGTGCTCGTCTCCCCTGAGGGTTTTCCTCATGTCTCTCTGCCAGGGAATGCTAGGAGGGTTTGCAGGATATCCCAGTGACATAGGCTGCCTCCCCAAGTTCAGGGAAGGTATTTCTCGGACTTCCCAGAGCAGGGAACACCTGTGATTGAAGAGAGCTGCGTGGAGTTGTCTCTCGAGCTCCCCCACTCAATGGCTATGGTTCCGAAATCCTGAGCGTGGGGAGGTTCCACCAACGGTCGGCAGCGCGTGGATTCTAAGGGAATGCCTGTGCTCATTTCCCCTGAGTGTTTTCCTCATGTCTCTGTGCCAGGGAATGCTAGGGGGTGTTGCAGGAAATCCCAGTGACAGAGGCTGCCTCCCCATGGTCAGGGAAGTTATTTCTCGGACTTCCCCGAGCAGGGAACACCTGTGACTGAAGAGAGCTGCGTGGAGTTGTCTCTCGAGCTCCCCAACTCAATGACAATGTTTCCGGAATCCTGAGCGTGGGGAGGTTCCACCAACGGTCGGCAGCGCGTGGTTTCTAAGGGAATGCCTGTGCTCGTCTCCCCTGAGGGTTTTCCCCATGTCTCTGTGCCAGGGAATGCTAGGAGTGTTTGCAGGAAATCCCAGTGACAGAGGCTGCATTTCCAAGATCAGGGAAGATATTTCTCGGACTTCCCCGAGCAGGGAACACCTGTGACTGAAGAGAGCTGCGTGGAGTTGTCTCTCGAGCTCCCCCTCTCAATGACAATGGTTCCAGAATCCTGAGCGTGGGGAGGTTCCACCAACGGTCGGCAGGGCGTGGGTGCTAAGGGAATGCCTGTGCTCGTCTCCCCTGAGGGTTTTCCTCATGTCTCTGTGCCAGGGAATGCTAGGGGGTGTTGCAGGAAATCCCAGTAACAGAGGCTGCCTCCCCATGGTCAGGGAACGTATTTCTCGGACTTCCCCGAGCAGGGAACACCTGTGACTGAAGAGAGCTGCGTGGGGTTGTCTCTCGTGCTCCCCCACTCTATGACAATGGTTCCGGAATCCTGAGCGTGGGGAAGTTCCACCAACGGTCGGCAGAGCGTGGTTTCTAAGGGAATGCCTGTGCTCGTCTCCCCTGAGGGTTTTCCTCATGTCTCTGTGCCAGGGAATGCTAGGGGGTGTTGCAGGAAATCCCAGTGACAGAGGCTGCCTCCCCAAGGTCAGGGAAGGTATTTCTCGGACTTCCCCGAACAGGGAACACCTGTGACTGAAGAGAGCTGCGTGGAGTTGTCTCTCGAGCTCCCCCTCTCAATGACAATGATTCCGGAATCCTGAGCGTGGGGAGGTTCCACCAACGGTCGGCAGCGCGTGGGTTCTAGGGAATGCCTGTGCTCGTCTCCCCTGAGGGTTTTCCTCATGTCTCTCTGCCAGGGAATGCTAGGGGGTGTTGCAGGGAATCCCAGTGACATAGGCTGCCTCCCCAAGGTCAGGGAATGTATTTCTCGAACTTCCCCGAGCAGGGAACACCTGTGACTGAAGAGAGCTGCGTGAAGATGTCTCTCGAGCTCCCCCTCTCAATGACAATGATTCCGGATTCCTGAGCGTGGGGAGGTTCCACCAATGGTCGGCAGCGCGTGGGTTCTAGGGAATGCCTGTGCTCGTCTCCCCTGAGGGTTTTCCTCATGTCTCTGTGCCAGGGAATGCTAGGGGGTGTTGCAGGAAATCCCAGTGACAGAGGCTGCCTCCCCAAGGTCAGGGAAGGTATTTCTCGGACTTCCCCGAACAGGGAACACCTGTGACTGAAGAGAGCTGCGTGGAGTTGTCTCTCGAGCTCCCCCTCTCAATGACAATGATTCGGGAATCCTGAGCGTGGGGAGGTTCCACCAACGGTCGGCAGCGCGTGGGTTCTAGGGAATGCATGTGCTCGTCTCCCCTGAGGGTTTTCCTCATGTCTCTGTGCCAGGGAATGCTAGGAGGGTTTGCAGGAAATCCCAGTGACAGAGGCTGCCTCCCCAAGGTCAGGGAACGTATTTCTCAAACTTCCCCAAGCAGGGAACACCTGTGACTGAAGACAGCTGCGTGGATTTGTCTCTCGAGCTCCCCCACTCAATGACAATGTTTCCGGAATCCTGAGCGTGGGGAGGTTCCACCAACGGTCGGCAGCGCGTGGTTTCTATGGGAATGCCTGTGCTCGTCTCCCCTGAGGGTTTTCCCCATGTCTCTGTGCCAGGGAATGCTAGGAGGGTTTGCAGGAAATCCCAGTGACAGAGGCTGCCTCCCCAAGGTCAAGGAAGATATTTCTCGGACTTCCCCGAGCAGGGAACACCTGTGACTGAAGAGAGCTGCGTGGAGTTGTCTCCCGAGTTCCCCCACTCAATGACTATGTTTCCGGAATCCTGAGCGTGGGGAGGTTCCACCAACGGTTGGCAGCGCGTGGGTTCTAACGGAATGCCTGTGCTCGTCTCCCCTGAGGGTTTTCCTCATGTCTCTGTGCCAGGGAATGCTAGGGGGTGTTGCAGGAAATCCCAGTGACATAGGCTGCCTCCCCATGGTCAGGGAAGGTATTTCTCGGACTTCCCCGAGCAGGGAACACCTGTGACTGAAGAGAGCTGCGTGAAGATGTCTCTCGAGCTCCCCCTCTCAATGACAATGATTCCGGATTCCTGAGCGTGGGGAGGTTCCAACAATGGTCGGCAGCGCGTGGGTTCTAGGGAATGCCTGTGCTCGTCTCCCCTGAGGGTTTTCCTCATGTCTCTGTGCCAGGGAATGCTAGGGGGTGTTGCAGGAAATCCCAGTGACAGAGGCTGCCTCCCCAAGGTCAGGGAAGGTATTTCTCGGACTTCCCCGAACAGGGAACACCTGTGACTGAAGAGAGCTGCGTGGAGTTGTCTCTCGAGCTCCCCCACTCAATGACAATGGTTCTGGAATCCTGAGCGTGGGGAGGTTCCACCAACGGTCGGCAGTGCGTGGTTTCTAAGGGAATGCCTGTGCTCGTCTCCCCTGAGTGTTTTCCTCATGTCTCTGTGCCAGGGAATACTAGGGGGGTTTGCAGGAATTCCCAGTGACAGAGGCTGCCTCCCCAAGGTCAGGGAAAGTATTTCTCAAACTTCCCCAAGCAGGGAACACCTGTGACTGAAGAGAGCTGCATGGAGTTGTCTCTCGAGCTCCCCCACTCAATGACAATGGTTACGGAATCCGGAGCGTGGGGAGGTTCCCCCAACGGTCGGCAGCGCGTGGGTTCTAAGGGAATGCCTGTGCTCGTCTCCCCTGAGTGTTTTCCTCATGTCTTAGTGCCAGGGAATGCTAGAGGGTGTTGCAGGAATTCCCAGTGACAGAGGCTGCCTCCCCAAGGTCAGGGAAGGTATTTCTCGGACTTCCCCGAGCAGGGAACACCTGTGAATGAAGAGAGCTGTGTGGAGTTGTCTCTCGAGCTCCCCCACTCAATGACAATGGTTCCGGAATCCTGAGCGTGGGGAGGTTCCACCAACGGTCGGCAGCGCGTGGTTTCTAAGGGAATGCCTCTGCTCATCTCCCCTGAGGGTTTTCCTCATTTCTCTGTGCCAGGGAATGCTAGGAGGGTTTGCAGGAAATCCCAGTGACAGAGGCTGCCTCCCCAAGGTCAGGGAAGATATTTCTCGGACTTCCCCGAGCAGGGAACACCTGTGACTGAAGAGAGCTGCGTGGAGTTGTCTCTCGAGTTCGCCCACTCAATGACTATGTTTCCGAAATCCTGAGCGTGGGGAGGTTCCACCAACGGTCGGCAGCGCGTGGATTCTAAGGGAATGCCTGTGCTCGTCTCCCCTGAGTGTTTTCCTCATGTCTCTGTACCAGGGAATGCTAGGGGCTGTTGCAGGAAATCCCAGTGACAGAGGCTGTCTCCCCAAGGTCAGGGAAGGTATTTCTCGGACTTCCCCGAACAGGGAACACCTGTGACTGAAGAGAGCTGCGTGGAGTTGTCTCTCGTGCTCCCCCTCTCAATGACAATGATTCCGGAATCCTGAGCGTGGGGAGGTTCCACCAACGGTCGGCAGCGCGTGGGTTCTAGGGAATGCCTGTGCTCGTCTCCCCTGAGGGTTTTCCTCATGTCTCTGTGCCAGGGAATGCTAGGAGGGTTTGCAGGAAATCCCAGTGACAGAGGCTGCCTCCCCAAGGTCAGGGAAGTTATTTCTCGGACTTCCCCGAGCAGGGAACACCTGTGACTGAAGAGAGCTGCGTGGAGTTGTCTCTCGAGCTCCCCCACTCAATGACAATGTTTCCGGAATCCTGAGCGTGGGGAGGTACCACCAACGGTCGGCAGCGCGTGGATTCTAAGGGAATGCCTGTGCTCGTCTCCCCTGAGGGTTTTCCTCATGTCTCTGTGCCAGGGAATGCTAGGGGGTGTTGCAGGAAATCCCTGTGACAGAGGCTGCCTCCTCAAGGTGAGGGAAGGTATTTCTCGGACTTCCCCGAGCAGGGAACACCTGTGACTGAAGAGAGCTGCGTGGAGTTGTCTCTCGAGTTCCCCCACTCAATGACTATGGTTCCGAAATCCTGAGCGTGGGGAGGTTCCACCAACGGTCGGCAGCGCGTGGATTCTAAGGGAATGCCTGTGCTCGTCTCCCCTGAGGATTTTCCTCATATCTCTGTGCCAGGGAATGCTAGGGAGGTTTGCAGGAAATCCCAGTGACAGAGGCTGCATCCCCATGGTCAGGGAAGGTATTTCTCGGACTTCCCCGAGCAGGGAACACCTGTGAATTAAGAGAGCTGCGTGGAGCTCTCTCTCGTGCTCCCCCACTCAATGACAATATTTCCGGAATCCTGAGCGTGGGGAAGTTCCACCAACGGTCGGCAGCGCGTGGTTTCTAAGGGAATGCCTGTGCTCGTCTCCCCTGAGGGTTTTCCTCATGTCTCTGTGCCAGGGAATGCTAGGGGGCGTTGCAGGAAATCCCAGTGACAGAGGCTGCCTCCCCAAGGTCAGGGAAGGTATTTCTCGGACTTCCCCGAGCAGGGAACACCTGTGAATGAAGAGAGCTGCGTGGAGTTGTCTCTCGAGCTCCCCCACTCAATGACAATGTCTCCGGAATCCTGAGCGTGGGGAGGTTCCAGCAACGGTCGGCAGCGCGTGGGTTCTAACGGAATGCCTGTGCTTGTCTCCCCTGAGGGTTTTCCTCATGTCTCTGTGCCAGGGAATGCTAGGGGATGTTGCAGGAAATCCCAGTGACAGAGGCTGCCTCCACAAGGTCAGGGAAGGTATTTCTCGGACTTCCCCGAGCAGGGAACACCTGTGACAGAAGAGAGCTGCGTGGAGTTGTCTCTCGAGCTCCCCCACTCAATGACAATGGTTCCGGAATCCTGAGCGTGGGGAGGTTCCACCAACGGTCGGCAGCGCGTGGGTTCTAAGGGAAGGACTGTGCTTGTCTCCCCTGAGGGTTTTCCTCATATCTCTGTGCCAGGGAATGCTAGGGAGGTTTTCAGGAAATCCCAGTGACAGAGGCTGCCTCCCCAAGGTCAGGGAAGGTATTTCTCGGACTTCCCCGAGCAGGGAACACCTGTGACTGAAGAGAGCTGCGTGGAGTTGTCTCTCGAGCTCCCCCACTCAATGACTATGGTTCCGAAATCCTCAGCGTGGGGAGGTTCCACCAACGGTCGGCAGCGCGTGGATTCTAAGGGAATGCCTGTGCTCGTCTCCCCTGAGGGTTTTCCTCATGTCTCTGTGCCAGGGAATGCTAGGTGGTGTTGCAGGAAATCCCAGTGACCGAGGCTGCCTCCCCAAGGTCAGGGACGGTATTTCTCGGACTTCCCCGAGCAGGGAACACCTGTGACTGAAGAGAGCTGCGTGGAGTTGTCTCTCGTGCTCCCCCACTCAGTGACAATGATTCCGGAATCATGAGCGTGGGGAGGTTCCAACAACGGTCGGCAACGCGTGGTTTCTAAGGGAATGCCTGTGCTCGTCTCCCCTGAGAGTTTTCCTCATGTCTCTGTGCCAGGTAATGCTAGGAGTGTTTGCAGGAAATCCCAGTATCAGAGGCTTCCTCCCCAAGGACAGGGAAGTTATTTCTCTGACTTCCCCGAGCAGGGAACACCTGTGACTGAAGAGAGCTGCATGGAGTTGTCTCTCGAGCTCCCCCACTCAATGACAATGGTTCCGGAATCCTGAGCGTGGGGAGGTTCCAGCAACAGTCGGCAGCGCGTGGGTTCTAACGGAATGCCTGTGCTCGTCTCCCCTGAGGTTTTTCCTCATGTCTCTGTGCCAGGGAATGCTAGGGGATGTTGTAGGAAATCCCAGTGACAGAGGCTGCCTCCACAAGGTCAGGGAAGGTATTTCTCAAACTTCCCCGAGCAGGGAACACCTGTGACTGAAGAGAGCTGCGTGGAGTTGTCTCTCGAGCTCCCCCACTCAATGACAATGTTTCCGGAATCCTGAGATTGGGGAGGTTCCACCAACGGTCGGCAGCGCGTGGGTTCTAAAGGAATGCCTGTGCTCGACTCCCCTGATTGTTTTCCTCATGTCTCTCTGCCAGGGAATGCTAGTGGGGGTTGCAGGAATTCCCAGTGACAGAGGCTGCCTCCCCAAGGTCAGGGAAGGTATTTCTCGGACTTCCCCGAGCAGGGAACACCTGTGACTGAAAAGAGCTGCGTGGGGTTTTCTCTCGAGCTCCCCCACTCAATGACAATGGTTCCGGAATCCTGAGCGTGGGGAGGTTCCACCAACGGTCGGCAGCGCTTGGGTTCTAACGGAATGCCTGTGCTCGTCTCCCCTGAGTGTTTTCCTCATGTCTCTGTGCCAGGGAATGCTAGGGGGGTTTGCAGGAAATCCCAGTGTCAGAGGCTGCCACCCCAAGGTCAGGGAAGTTATTTCTCGGACTTCCCCGATCAGGGAACACCTGTGACTGAAGAGAGCTTCGTGGAGTTGTGTCTCGAGCTCCCCCACTCAATGACAATGGTTCCGGAATCCTGAGCGTGGGGAGGTTCCACCAGCGGTCGGCAGCGCGTGGGTTCTAAGGATATGCCTGTTCTAGTCTCCCCTGAGGGTTTTCCTCATGTCTCTGTGCCAGGGAATGCTAGGGGGTGTTGCAGGAAATCCCAGTGACAGAGGCTGCCTCCCCAAGGGCAGGGAAGTTATTTCTCGGACTTCCCCTAGCAGGGTACACCTGTGACTGAAGAGAGCTGCGTTGAGTTGTCTCTCGAGCTCCCCCACTCAATGACAATGGTTCCGGAATCCTGAGCGTGGGGAGGTTCCTCCAACGGTCGGCAGCGCTTGGGTTTGAACGGAATGCCTGTGCTCGTCTCCCCTGAGGGTTTTCCTCATGTCTCTGTGCCAGGGAATGCTAGGGGGGTTTGCAGGAAATCCCAGTGACAGAGGCTGCCTCCCCAAGGTCAGGGAAGTTATTTCTCGGACTTCACCGATCAGGGAACACCTGTGACTGAAGAGAGCTGCGTGGAGTTGTCTCTCGAGCTCCCCCACTCAATGACAATGGTTACGGAATCCTGAGCGTGGGAAGTTCCACCAACGGTCGGCAGCGCGTGGTTTCTAAGGGAATGCCTGTGCTCGTCTCCCCTGAGGGTTTTCCCCATGTCTCTGTGCCAGGGAATGCTATGAGGGTTTCCAGGAAATCCCAGTGACAGAGGCTGCCTCCCCAAGGTCAGGGAAGTTATTTCTCGGACTTCCCCGAGCAGGGAACACCTGTGACTGAAGAGAGCTGCGTGGAGTTGTCTCTCGATATCCCCCACTCAATGACTATGGTTCCGGAATCCTGAGCGTGGGGAGGTTCCACCAACTGTCGGCAGCGCGTGGGTTCTAAGGGAGTGCCTGTTCTCGTCTCCCCTGACGGTTTTCCTCATGTCTCTCTGCCAGGGAATGCTAGGAGTTGTTGCAGGAAATCCCAGTTACAGAGGCTGCCTCCCCAAGGTCAGGGAAGTTATTTCTCGCACTTCCCCAAGCAGGGAACACCTGTGACTGAAGAGAGCTTCGTCGAGTTGTCTCTCGAACTCCCCCACTCAATGACAATGGTTCCAGAATCCTGAGCGTGGGGAGGTCCCACCAACGGTCGGCAGCGCGTGGGTTCTAACGGAATGCCTGTGCTCGTCTCCCCTGAGGGTTTTCCTCATGTCTCTGTGCCAGGGAATGCTAGGGCTTGTTGCAGGAAATCCCAGTGACAGAGGCTGCCTCCCCAAGGTCAGGAAAGGTATTTCTCGGACTTCCCCGAGCAGGGAACACCTGTGACTGAAGAGAGCTTCGTGGAGTTGTCTCTCGAGATCCCCCACTCAATGAAAATGGTTCCGGAATCCTGAGCGTGGGGAGGTTGCACCAACGGTCGGCAGTGCGTGGTTTCTAAGGGAGTGCCTGTGCTCGTCTCCCCTGATGGTTTTCCTCATGTCTCTGTGCCAGGGAATGCTAGGGGTGGTTGCAGGAAATCCCAGTGAGAGAGGCTGCCTCTCCAAGGTCAGGGAAGTTATTTCTCGCACTTCCCCAAGCAGGGAACACCTGTGACTGAAGAGAGCTGCGTGGAGTTGTCTCTCGAGCTCCCCTACTCAATGACAATGTTTCCGGAATCCTGAGCGTGGGGAGGTTGCACCAACGGTCGTCAGGGCGTGGTTTCTAAGGGAATGACTGTGCTCGTCTCCCCTGAGGGTTTTCCTCATGTCTCTGTGCCAGGGAATGCTAGGAGGGTTTGCAGGAAATCCCAGTGACAGAGGCTGCCTCCCCAAGATCAGGGAAGCTATTTCTCGGACTTCCCCGAGCAGGGAACACCTGTAACTGAAGAGAGCTGCGTGGAGTTGTCTCTCGAGATCCCCCACTCAATGACTATGGTTCCGGAATCCTGAGCGTGGGGAGGTTCCACCAACGGTCGGCAGCGCTTGGGTTCTAAGGGAGTGCCTGTTCTCGTCTCCCCTGACGGTTTTCCTCATGTCTCTGTGCCAGGGAATGCTAGGGGTTGTTGCAGGAAATCCCAGTGACAGAGGCTGCCTCCCCAAGGTCAGGGAAGGTATTTCTCGGACTTCCCCGATCAGGGAACACCTGTGACTGAAGAGAGCTTCGTGGAGTTGTGTCTAGCTCCACCACTCAATGACAATATTTCCGGAATCCTGAGCGTGGGGAGGTTCCACCAGCGGTCGGCAGCGCGTGGGTTCTAAGGGAATGCCTGTGCTCGTCTCCCATGAGGGTTTTCCTCATGTCTCTGTGCCAGGGAATGCTAGGGGGGTTTGCAGGAAATCCCAGTGACAGAGGCTGCCTCCCCAAGGTCAGGGAAGTTTTTTCTCGGACGTCCCCGATCAGGGAACACCTGTGATTGAAGAGAGCTTCGTGGAGTTGTCTCTTGAGCTCCCCCACTCAATGACAATGGTTCCGGAATCCTGAGAGTGGGGAGGTTCCACCAACTGTCGGCAGCGCGTGGGTTCTACGTGAATGCCTGTGCTCGTCTCCCCTGAGGGTTTTCCTCATGTCTCTGTGCCAGGGAATGCTTGGGGGGGTTGCAGGAAATCCCAGTGACAGAGGCTGCCTCCCCAAGGTCAGGGAAGGTTTTTCTCGGACTTCCCCGAGCAGGGAACACCTGTGACTGAAGAGAGCTGCGTGGAGTTGTCTCTCGAGCTCCCCCACTCAATGACAATGGTTCCGGAATTCTGAGCGTGGGGAGGTTCCACCAACGGTCGGCAGCGCTTCGGTTCTAACGGAATGCCTGTGCTCGTCTCCCCTGAGTGTTTTCCTCATATCTCTGTGCCAGGGAATGCTAGGGGGGTTTGCAGGAAATCCCAGTGACAGAGGCTGCCTCCCCAAGGTCAGGGAAGTTATTTCTCGGACTTCCCCGTGCAGGGAACACCTGTGACTGAAGAGAGCTGCGTGGAGTTTTCTCTCGAGCTCCCCCACTCAATGACAATGGTTCCGGAACCTGAGCGTGGGAAGGTTCCACCAACGGTCGGCAGCGCGTTGGTTCGAAGGGAATGCCTATGCTCGTCTCCCCTGAGGGTTTTCCTCATGTCTCTGGGCCAAGGAATGCTAGGGGGGGTTGCAGGAAATCCCAGTGACAGAGGCTGTCTCCCCAAGTTCAGGGAAGGTATTTCTTGGACTTCCCCGAGCAGGGAACACCTGTGAATGAAGAGAGCTGCGTGGAGTTGTCTCTCGAGCTCCCACACTCAATGAAAATGGTTCCGGAATCCTGAGCGTGGGGAGGTTCCACCAACGGTCGGCAGCGCGTGGGTTCTAAGGGAATGCCTGTGCTCGTCTCCCCTAAGAGTTTTCCTCATGTCTCTGTGCCAGGGAATGCTAGTGGGGTTTGCAGGAAATCCCAGTGACAGAGGCTGCCTCCCCAAGTCAGGGAAGGTATTTCTCAAACTTCCCCTGGCAGGGTACACCTGTGACTGAAGAGAGCTGCGTTGAGTTGTCTCTCGAGCTCCCCCACTCAATGACAATGGTTCCGGAATCCTGAGCGTGGGGAGGTTCCTGCAACGGTCGGCAGCACTTGGGTTCGAACGGAATGCCTGTGCTCGTCTCCCCTGAGGGTTTTCCTCATGTCTCTGTGCCAGGGAATGCTAGGGGGGTTTGCAGGAAATCCCAGTGACAGCGGCTGGCTCCCCAAGGTCAGGGAAGTTATTTCTCGGACTTCCCCGATCAGGGAACACCTGTGACTGAAGAGAGCTTCGTGGAGTTGTCTCTTGAGCTCCCCCTCTCAATTACTATGGTTCCGGAATCCTGAGCGTGGGGAGGTTCCACCAACGGTCGGCAGCGCTTGGGTTCTAAGGGAGTGCATGTGCTCATCTCCCCTGATGGTTTTCCTCATATCTCTGTGCCAGGGAATGCTTGGAGGTTTTCCAGGAAATCCCAGTGACAGAGGCTGCCTCCCCAATGTCAGGGAAGGTATTTCTCGCACTTCCCTGAGCAGGGAACTCCTGTGATTGAAGAGAGCTGCGTCGAGTTGTCTCTCGAACTCCCCCACTCAATGACAATTGTTCCGGAATCCTGAGCGTGGGGAGGATCCACCGACGGTCGGCAGCGCGTGGTTTCTAAGGGAATGCCTGTGCTCGTCTCCCCTGATGGTTTTCCTCATGTCTCTGTGCCAGGGAATGCAAGGGGTTGTTTCAGGAAATCCCAGTGACAAAGGCTGCCTCCCCAACGGCAGGGAAGTAATTTCTCGGACTTCCCCGTGCAGGGAACACCTGTGACTGAAGAGAGCTGCGTGGAGTTGTCTCTAGAGATCCCCCACTCAATGACAATGGTTCCGGAATCCTGAGCGTGAAGAGGTTCCACCAACGGTCGGCAGCGCGTGGGTTCTAAGGGAGTGCATGTGCTCGTCTCCCCTGAGGGTTTTTTTCATGTCTCTGTGCCAGGGAATGCTAGGGGGGGTTGCAGGAAATCCCAGTGACAGAGGATGCCTCCCTAAGGGCAGGGAAGATATTTCTCGAACTTCCCCGAGCAGGGAACACCTGTGACTGAAGAGAGCTGCGTGGAGTTGTCTCTCGAGCTCCCCCACTCAATGACAATGGTTCCGGAATCCTGAGCGTGGGGAGGTTCCACCAAAGGTCGGCAGCGCGTTGGTTCGAAGGGAGTGCCTGTGATCGTCTACCCTGAGGGTTTCCCTCATGTCTCTGTGCCAGGAAATGCTAGGGGCGGTTGCAGTAAATCCCAGTGACACAAGTTGCCTCCCCAAATTCAGGGAAGATATTTCTCGGACTTCCCAGAGCAGGGAACACCTGTGACTGAAGAGAGCTGCGTGGAGTTGTCTCTCGAGCTCCCCTACTCAATGACAATGTTTCCGGAATCCTGAGCGTGGGGAGGTTACACAAACGGTCGGCAGCGCGTGGTTTCTAAGGGAATGCCGGTGCTCGTCTCCCCTGAGGGTTTTCCTCATGTCTCTGTGCCAGGGAATGCTAGGAGGGTTTACAGGAAATCCCAGTGATAAAGGCTGCCTCCCCAAGGTCAGGGAAGCTATTTCTCGGACTTCCCCGAGCAGGGAACACCTGTGACTGAAGAGAGCTGCGTGGAGTTGTCTCTCGATATCCCCCACTCAATGACTATGGTTCCGGAATCCTGAGCGTGGGGAGGTTCCACCAACGGTCGGCAGCGCGTGGGTTCTAAGGGAGTGCCTGTTCTCGTCTCCCCTGACGGTTTTCCTCATGTCTCTGTGCCAGGGAATGCTAGGGGTTGTTGCAGGAAACCCCAGTGACAGAGGCTGCCTCCCCAAGGTCAGGGAAGGTATTTCTCGCACTTCCCCAAGCAGGGAACACCTGTGACTGAAGAGAGCTGCGTCGAGTTGTCTCTCGAACTCCCCCACTCAATGAAAATGGTTCCAGAATCCTGACCGTGGGGAGGTCCCACCAACGGTCGGCAGCGCGTGGGTTCTAAGGGAAGGACTGTGCTTGTCTCCCCTGAGGGTTTTCCTCATATCTCTGTGCCAGGGAATGCTAGGGAGGTTTTCAGGAAATCCCAGTGACAGAGGCTGCCTCCCCAAGGTCAGGGAAGGTATTTCTCGGACTTCCCCGAGCAGGGAACACCTGTGACTGAAGAGAGCTGCGTGGAGTTGTCTCTCGAGCTCCCCCACTCAATGACTATGGTTCCGAAATCCTCAGCGTGGGGAGGTTCCACCAACGGTCGGCAGCGCGTGGATTCTAAGGGAATGCCTGTGCTCGTCTCCCCTGAGGGTTTTCCTCATGTCTCTGTGCCAGGGAATGCTAGGTGGTGTTGCAGGAAATCCCAGTGACCGAGGCTGCCTCCCCAAGGTCAGGGACGGTATTTCTCGGACTTCCCCGAGCAGGGAACACCTGTGACTGAAGAGAGCTGCGTGGAGTTGTCTCTCGTGCTCCCCCACTCAGTGACAATGATTCCGGAATCATGAGCGTGGGGAGGTTCCAACAACGGTCGGCAACGCGTGGTTTCTAAGGGAATGCCTGTGCTCGTCTCCCCTGAGAGTTTTCCTCATGTCTCTGTGCCAGGTAATGCTAGGAGTGTTTGCAGGAAATCCCAGTATCAGAGGCTTCCTCCCCAAGGACAGGGAAGTTATTTCTCGGACTTCCCCGAGCAGGGAACACCTGTGACTGAAGAGAGCTGCATGGAGTTGTCTCTCGAGCTCCCCCACTCAATGACAATGGTTCCGGAATCCTGAGCGTGGGGAGGTTCCAGCAACGGTCGGCAGCGCGTGGGTTCTAACGGAATGCCTGTGCTCGTCTCCCCTGAGGTTTTTCCTCATGTCTCTGTGCCAGGGAATGCTAGGGGATGTTGTAGGAAATCCCAGTGACAGAGGCTGCCTCCACAAGGTCAGGGAAGGTATTTCTCAAACTTCCCCGAGCAGGGAACACCTGTGACTGAAGAGAGCTGCGTGGAGTTGTCTCTCGAGCTCCCCCACTCAATGACAATGTTTCCGGAATCCTGAGATTGGGGAGGTTCCACCAACGGTCGGCAGCGCGTGGGTTCTAAAGGAATGCCTGTGCTCGACTCCCCTGATTGTTTTCCTCATGTCTCTCTGCCAGGGAATGCTAGTGGGGGTTGCAGGAATTCCCAGTGACAGAGGCTGCCTCCCCAAGGTCAGGGAAGGTATTTCTCGGACTTCCCCGAGCAGGGAACACCTGTGACTGAAAAGAGCTGCGTGGGGTTTTCTCTCGAGCTCCCCCACTCAATGACAATGGTTCCGGAATCCTGAGCGTGGGGAGGTTCCACCAACGGTCGGCAGCGCTTGGGTTCTAACGGAATGCCTGTGCTCGTCTCCCCTGAGTGTTTTCCTCATGTCTCTGTGCCAGGGAATGCTAGGGGGGTTTGCAGGAAATCCCAGTGTCAGAGGCTGCCACCCCAAGGTCAGGGAAGTTATTTCTCGGACTTCCCCGATCAGGGAACACCTGTGACTGAAGAGAGCTTCGTGGAGTTGTGTCTCGAGCTCCCCCACTCAATGACAATGGTTCCGGAATCCTGAGCGTGGGGAGGTTCCACCAGCGGTCGGCAGCGCGTGGGTTCTAAGGAAATGCCTGTTCTAGTCTCCCCTGAGGGTTTTCCTCATGTCTCTGTGCCAGGGAATGCTAGGGGGTGTTGCAGGAAATCCCAGTGACAGAGGCTGCCTCCCCAAGGGCAGGGAAGTTATTTCTCGGACTTCCCCTAGCAGGGTACACCTGTGACTGAAGAGAGCTGCGTTGAGTTGTCTCTCGAGCTCCCCCACTCAATGACAATGGTTCCGGAATCCTGAGCGTGGGGAGGTTCCTCCAACGGTCGGCAGCGCTTGGGTTTGAACGGAATGCCTGTGCTCGTCTCCCCTGAGGGTTTTCCTCATGTCTCTGTGCCAGGGAATGCTAGGGGGGTTTGCAGGAAATCCCAGTGACAGAGGCTGCCTCCCCAAGGTCAGGGAAGTTATTTCTCGGACTTCACCGTTCAGGGAACACCTGTGACTGAAGAGAGCTGCGTGGAGTTGTCTCTCGAGCTCCCCCACTCAATGACAATGGTTACGGAATCCTGAGCGTGGGAAGTTCCACCAACGGTCGGCAGCGCGTGGTTTCTAAGGGAATGCCTGTGCTCGTCTCCCCTGAGGGTTTTCCTCATGTCTCTGTGCCAGGGAATGCTATGAGGGTTTCCAGGAAATCCCAGTGACAGAGGCTGCCTCCCCAAGGTCAGGGAAGTTATTTCTCGGACTTCCCCGAGCAGGGAACACCTGTGACTGAAGAGAGCTGCGTGGAGTTGTCTCTCGATATCCCCCACTCAATGACTATGGTTCCGGAATCCTGAGCGTGGGGAGGTTCCACCAACTGTCGGCAGCGCGTGGGTTCTAAGGGAGTGCCTGTTCTCGTCTCCCCTGACGGTTTTCCTCATGTCTCTCTGCCAGGGAATGCTAGGAGTTGTTGCAGGAAATCCCAGTGACAGAGGCTGCCTCCCCAAGGTCAGGGAAGTTATTTCTCGCACTTCCCCAAGCAGGGAACACCTGTGACTGAAGAGAGCTTCGTCGAGTTGTCTCTCGAACTCCCCCACTCAATGACAATGGTTCCAGAATCCTGAGCGTGGGGAGGTCCCACCAACGGTCGGCAGCGCGTGGGTTCTAACGGAATGCCTGTGCTCGTCTCCCCTGAGCGTTTTCCTCATGTCTCTGTGCCAGGGAATGCTAGGGCTTGTTGCAGGAAATCCCAGTGACAGAGGCTGCCTCCCCAAGGTCAGGAAAGGTATTTCTCGGACTTCCCCGAGCAGGGAACACCTGTGACTGAAGAGAGCTTCGTGGAGTTGTCTCTCGAGATCCCCCACTCAATGACAATGGTTCCGGAATCCTGAGCGTGGGGAGGTTGCACCAACGGTCGGCAGTGCGTGGTTTCTAAGGGAGTGCCTGTGCTCGTCTCCCCTGATGGTTTTCCTCATGTCTCTGTGCCAGGGAATGCTAGGGGTGGTTGCAGGAAATCCCAGTGAGAGAGGCTGCCTCTCCAAGGTCAGGGAAGGTATTTCTCGCACTTCCCCAAGCAGGGAACACCTGTGACTGAAGAGAGCTGCGTGGAGTTGTCTCTCGAGCTCCCCTACTCAATGACAATGTTTCCGGAATCCTGAGCGTGGGGAGGTTGCACCAACGGTCGGCAGGGCGTGCTTTCTAAGGGAATGACTGTGCTCGTCTCCCCTGAGGGTTTTCCTCATGTCTCTGTGCCAGGGAATGCTAGGAGGGTTTGCAGGAAATCCCAGTGACAGAGGCTGCCTCCCCAATGTCAGGGAAGGTATTTCTCGCACTTCCCTGAGCAGGGAACTCCTGTGATTGAAGAGAGCTGCGTCGAGTTGTCTCTCGAACTCCCCCACTCAATGACAATTGTTCCGGAATCCTGAGCGTGGGGAGGATCCACCGACGGTCGGCAGCGCGTGGTTTCTAAGGGAATGCCTGTGCTCGTCTCCCCTGAGGGTTTTCCTCATGTCTCTGTGCCAGGGAATGCAAGGGTTTGTTTCAGGAAATCCCAGTGACAAAGGCTGCCTCCCCAACGGCAGGGAAGTAATTTCTCGGACTTCCCCGTGCAGGGAACACCTGTGACTGAAGAGAGCTGCGTGGAGTTGTCTCTAGAGATCCCCCACTCAATGACAATGGTTCCGGAATCCTGAGCGTGGGGAGGTTCCACCAATGGTCGGCAGCGCGTGGGTTCTAATGGAATGACTGTGCTCGTCTCCCCTGAGGGTTTTCCTCATGTCTCTGTGCCAGGGAATGCTAGGGGGTGTTGCAGGAAATCCCAGTGACAGAGGCTGCCTCCCCAAGGTCAGGGAAGGTATTTCTCGGACTTCCCCGATCAGGGAACACCTGTGACTGAAGGGAGCTTCGTGGAGTTGTCTCTCGAGCTCCCCCACTCAATGACAATTGTTCCGGAATCCTGAGCGTGGGGAGGTTCCACCAACGGTCGGCAGCGCTTGGGTTCTAAGGGAATGCCTGTGATAGTCTCCCCTGAGGGTTTTCCTCATGTCTCTGTGCCAGGGAATGCTAGGGTGTGTTGCAGGAAATCCCAGTGACAGAGGCTGCCTCCCCAAGGTCAGGAAAGTTATTTCTCGGACTTCCCCGAGCAGGGAACACCTGTGACTGAAGAGAGCTGCGTGGAGTTGTCTCTCGAGATCCCCCACTCATTGAATATGGTTCCGGAATCATGAGCGTGAAGAGGTTCCACCAACGTTCGGCAGCGCGTGGGTTCTAAGGGAGTGCATGTGCTCGTCTCCCCTGAGGGTTTTTTTCATGTCTCTGTGCCAGGGAATGCTAGGGGGGGTTGCAGGAAATCCCAGTGACAGAGGATGCCTCCCTAAGGGCAGGGAAGATATTTCTCGAACTTCCCCGAGCAGGGAACACCTGTGACTGAAGAGAGCTGCGTGGAGTTGTCTCTCGAGCTCCCCCACTCAATGACAATGGTTCCGGAATCCTGAGGGTGGGGAGGTTCCACCAACGGTCGGCAGCGCGTTGGTTCGAAGGGAGTGCCTGTGATCGTCTACCCTGAGGGTTTTCCTCATGTCTCTGTGCCAGGAAATGCTAGGGGCGGTTGCAGTAAATCCCAGTGACACAAGTTGCCTCCCCAAATTCAGGGAAGATATTTCTCGGACTTCCCAGAGCAGGGAACACCTGTGACTGAAGAGAGCTGCGTGGAGTTGTCTCTCGAGCTCCCCTACTCAATGACAATGTTTCCGGAATCCTGAGCGTGGGGAGGTTACACCAGCGGTCGGCAGCGCGTGGTTTCTAAGGGAATGCCGGTGCTCGTCTCCCCTGAGCGTTTTCCTCATGTCTCTGTGCCAGGGAATGCTAGGAGGGTTTACAGGAAATCCCAGTGATAAAGGCTGCCTCCCCAAGTTCAGGGAAGCTATTTCTCGGACTTCCCCGAGCAGGGAACACCTGTGACTGAAGAGAGCTGCGTGGAGTTGTCTCTCGATATCCCCCACTCAATGACTATGGTTCCGGAATCCTGAGCGTGGGGAGGTTCCACCAACGGTCGGCAGCGCGTGGGTTCTAAGGGAGTGCCTGTTCTCGTCTCCCCTGACGGTTTTCCTCATGTCTCTGTGCCAGGGAATGCTAGGGGTTGTTGCAGGAAACCCCAGTGACAGAGGCTGCCTCCCCAAGGTCAGGGAAGGTATTTCTCGCACTTCCCCAAGCAGGGAACACCTGTGACTGAAGAGAGCTGCGTCGAGTTGTCTCTCGAACTCCCCCACTCAATGAAAATGGTTCCAGAATCCTGACCGTGGGGAGGTCCCACCAACGGTCGGCAGCGCGTGGGTTCTAACGGAATGCCTGTGCTCGTCTCCCCTGAGGGTTTTCCTCATGTCTCTGTGCCAGGGAATGCTAGGGCTTGTTGCAGGAAATCCCAGTGACAGAGGCTGCCTCCCCAAGGTCAGGAAAGGAATTTCTCGGACTTCCCCGAGCAGGGAACACCTGTGACTGAAGAGAGCTTCGTGGATTTGTCTCTCGAGATCCCCAACTCAATGACTATGGTTCCGGAATCTTGAGCGTGGGGAGGTTCCACCAACGGTCGGCAGCGCGTGGTTTCTAAGGGAGTGCCTGTGCTCGTCTCCCCTGAGGGTTTTCCTCATTTCTCTGTGCCAGGGAATGCTAGGGGTGGTTGCAGGAAATCCCAGTGACAGAGGCTGCCTCCCCAAGGTCAGGGAAGGTATTTCTCGCACTTCCCCAAGCAGGGAACACCTGTGACTGAAGAGAGCTTTGTCGAGTTTTCTCTCGATCTCCCCCACTCAATGACAATGGTTCCGGAATCCTGAGCGTGGGGAAGTTCCACCAACGGTCGGCAGCGCGTGGTTTCTAAGGGAATGCCTGTGCTCGTCTCCCTTATGGGTTTTCCTCATTTCTCTGTGCCAGGGAATGCTAGGAGTGTTTGCAGGAATTCCCAGTGACAGAGGCTGCCTTCCCAAGGTCAGGGAAGGTATTTCTCGGACTTCCCCGAGCAGGGAACACCTGTGACTGAAGAGAGCTTCGTGGAGTTCTCTCTCGAGCTCCCCCACTCAATGACTATGGTTCCGAAATCCTGAGCGTGGGGAGGTTCCACCAACGGTCGGCAGCGCGTGGATTCTAAGGGAATGCCTGTGCTCATCTCCCCTGAGTGTTTTCCTCATGTCTCTGTGCCAGGGAATGCTAGGAGGTGTTGCAGGAAATCCCAGTGACAGAGGCTGCCTCCCCAAGTTCAGGGAAGGTATTTCTCGGACTTCCCCGAGCAGGGAACACCTGTGACTGAAGAGAGCTGCGTGGAGTTGTCTCTCGAGCTCCCCCACTCAGTGACAATGTTTCCGGAATCATGAGCGTGGGGAGGTTCCACCAACGGTCGGCAGCGCGTGGGTTCTAAGGAAATGCATGTGCTCGACTCCCCTGAGGTTTTTCCTCATGTCTCTGTGCCAGGGAATGATAGGGGTGTTTGCAGGAATTCCCAGTGACAGAGGCTGCCTCCCCAAGGTCAGGGAAGGTATTTCTCAAACTTTCCCGAGCAGGGAACACCTGTGAATGAAGAGAGCTGCGTGGAGTTTTCTCTCGAGTTCCCACACTCAATGACAATGGTTCCGGAATCCTGAGCGTGGGGAGGTTCCACCAACGGTCGGCAGCGCGTGGGTCCTAAGGGAATGCCTGTGCCCGTCTCCCCTGAGGGTTTTTCTCATGTCTCTGTGCCAGGGAATACTAGGGGGGTTTGCAGGAAATGCCAGTGACAGAGGCTGCCTCCCCAAGGTCAGGGAAGGTATTTCTCAAACTTCCCCGAGCAGGGAACACCTGTGACTGAAGAGAGCTGCGTGGAGTTGTCTCTCGAGCTCCCCCACTCAATGACAATGTTTCCGGAATCCTGAGCGTGGGGAGGTTCCACCAACGGTCGGCAGCGCGTGGGTTCTAAGGGAATGCCTGTGCTCGACTCCCCTGAGTGTTTTCCACATGTCTCTCTGCCAGGGAATGCTAGTGGGGTTTGCAGGAATTCCCAGTGACAGAGGCTGCCTCCCCAAGGTCAGGGAAGGTATTTCTCGGACTTCCCCGAGCAGGGAACACCTGTGACTGAAGAGAGCTGCGTGGGGTTGTCTCTCGAGCTCCCCCACTCAATGACAATGGTTCCGGAATCCTGAGCGTGGGGAGGTTCCACCAACGGTCGGCAGCGCTTGGGTTCTAACGGAATGCCTGTGCTCGTCTCCCCTGAGGGTTTTCCTCATGTCTCTGTGCCAGGGAATGCTAGGGGGGTTTGCAGGAATTCCCAGTGACAGAGGCTGCCTCCCCAAGGTCAGGGAAGTTATTTCTCAGACTTCCCCGATCAGGGAACCCCTGTGACTGAAGAGAGCTTCGTGGAGTTGTGTCTCGAGCTCCACCACTCAATGACAATGGCTCCGGAATCCTGAGCGTGGGGAGGTTCCACCAACGGTCGGCAGCGCGTGGTTTCTAAGGAAATGCCTGTGCTCGTCTCCCTTATGGATTTTCCTCATTTCTCTGTGCCAGGGAATGCTAGGAGGGTTTCCAGGAAATCCCAGTGACAGAGGCTGCCTCCCCAAGGTCAGGGAAGGTATTTCTCGGACTTCCCCGAGCAGGGAACACCTGTGACTGAAGAGAGCTGCGTGGAGTTCTCTCTCGAGCTCCCCCACTCAATGACAATGGTTCCGAAATCCTGAGCGTGGGGAGGTTCCACCAACGGTCGGCAGCGCGTGGGTTCTAAGGGAATGCCTGTGCTCGACTCCCCTGAGTGTTTTCCACATGTCTCTCTGCCAGGGAATGCTAGTGGGGTTTGCAGGAATTCCCAGTGACAGAGGCTGCCTCCCCAAGGTCAGGGAAGGTATTTCTCGGACTTCCCCGAGCAGGGAACACCTGTGACTGAAGAGAGCTGCGTGGGGTTGTCTCTCGAGCTCCCCCACTCAATGACAATGGTTCCGGAATCCTGAGCGTGGGGAGGTTCCACCAACGGTCGGCAGCGCTTGGGTTCTAACGGAATGCCTGTGCTCGTCTCCCCTGAGGGTTTTCCTCATGTCTCTGTGCCAGGGAATGCTAGGGGGGTTTGCAGGAAATCCCAGTGACAGAGGCTGCCTCCCCAAGGTCAGGGAAGTTATTTCTCGGACTTCCCCGATCAGGGAACCCCTGTGACTGAAGAGAGCTTCGTGGAGTTGTGTCTCGAGCTCCACCACTCAATGACAATGGCTCCGGAATCCTGAGCGTGGGGAGGTTCCACCAACGGTCGGCAGCGCGTGGTTTCTAAGGAAATGCCTGTGCTCGTCTCCCCTGAGGGTTTTCCTCATGTCTCTATGCCAGGGAATGCTAGGAGGGTTTCCAGGAAATCCCAGTGACAGAGGCTGCCTCCCCAAGGTCAGGGAAGTTTTTTCTCGGACGTCCCCGATCAGGGAACACCTGTGACTGAAGAGAGCTGCGTGGAGTTGTCTCTCGAGATCCCCCACTCAATGACTATGGTTCCGGAATCCTGAGCGTGGGGCGGTTCCACCAACGGTCGGCAGCGCGTGGGTTCTAACGGAATGCCTAAGCTAGACTCCCCTGGGTTTTTTCCTAATGTCTCTGTGCCAGGGAATGCTAGGGGGGTTTCCAGGAAATCCCAGTGACAGAGCCGGCCTCCCCAAGGTCAAGGAAGGTAGTTCTCAGAATTCCCCCGAGCAGGTAACACCTGTGACTGAAGAGAGCTGCGTGGAGTTGTCTCTCTAGCTCCCCACGCACTGACAATTGTTCCGGAATCCTGAACGTGCGGAGGTTCCACCATCGGTCGACAGCGCGTGGTTTCTAAGGGAATGCCTGTGCTCATCTCCCCTGAGGGTTTTCCTCATGTCTCTGTGCCAGGGAATGCTAGGAGGGTTTGCAGGAAATCCCAGTGACAGAGGCTGCCTCCCCAAGGTCAGGGAAGGTGTTTCTCGGACTTCCCCGAGCAGGGAACACCTGTGACTGAAGAGAGCTGCGTGGAGTTGTCTCTCGAACTCCCCCACTCAATGACAATAGTTCCGGAATCCTGAGCGTCGGGAGGTTCCACGAACGGTCGGCATCGCGTGGGTTCTAACGGAATGCCTGTGCTCGTCTCCCCTGAGGGTTTTCCTCATTTGTATGTGCCAGGGAATGCTAGGGCTTGTTGCAGGAAATCCCAGTGACAGAGGCTGCCTCCCCAAGGTCAGGAAAGGTATTTCTCGGACTTCCCCGAGCAGGGAACACCTGTGACTGAAGAGAGCTGCGTGGAGTTGTCTCTCGAGATCCCCCACTCATTGAATATGGTTCCGGAATCATGAGCGTGGGGAGGTTCCACCAACGGTCGGCAGCGCGTGGATTCTAAGGGAGTCCATGTGCTCGTCTCCCCTGAGGGTTTTTTTCATGTCTCTGTGCCAGGGAATGCTAGGGGGGGTTGCAGGAAATCCCAGTGACAGAGGATGCCTCCCTAAGGGCAGGGAAGATATTTCTCGGACTTCCCAGAGCAGGGAACACCTGTGACTAAAGAGAGCTGCGTGGAGTTGTCTCTCGAGCTCCCCTACTCAATGACAATGTTTCCGGAATCCTGAGCGTGGGGAGGTTACACCAACGGTCGGCAGCGCGTGGTTTCTAACAGAATGCCTGTGCTCGTCTCCCCTGAGGGTTTTCCTCATGTCTCTGTGCCAGGGAATGCTAGGAGGGTTTACAGGAAATCCCAGTGATAAAGGCTGCCTCCCCAAGGTCAGGGAAGCTATTTCTCGGACTTCCCCGAGCAGGGAACACCTGTGACTGAAGAGAGCTGCGTGGAGTTGTCTCTCGATATCCCCCACTCAATGACTATGGTTCCGGAATCCTGAGCGTGGGGAGGTTCCACCAACGGTCGGCAGCGCGTGGGTTCTAAGGGAGTGCCTGTTCTCGTCTCCCCTGACGGTTTTCCTCATGTCTCTGTGCCAGGGAATGCTAGGGGTTGTTGCAGGAAACCCCAGTGACAGAGGCTGCCTCCCCAAGTTCAGGGAAGGTATTTCTCGCACTTCCCCAAGCAGGGAACACCTGTGACTGAAGAGAGCTGCGTCGAGTTGTCTCTCGAACTCCCCCACTCAATGAAAATGGTTCCAGAATCCTGACCGTGGGGAGGTCCCACCAACGGTCGGCAGCGCGTGGGTTCTAACGGAATGCCTGTGCTCGTCTCCCCTGAGGGTTTTCCTCATGTCTCTGTGCCAGGGAATGCTAGGGCTTGTTGCAGGAAATCCCAGTGACAGAGGCTGCCTCCCCAAGGTCAGGAAAGTAATTTCTCGGACTTCCCCGAGCAGGGAACACCTGTGACTGAAGAGAGTTTCGTGGATTTGTCTCTCGAGATCCCCCACTCAATGACAATGGTTCCGGAATCCTGAGCGTGGGGAGGTTCCACCAACGGTCGGCAGCGCTTGGTTTCTAAGGGAGTGCCTGTGCTCGTCTCCCCTGAGGGTTTTCCTCATGTCTCTGTGCCAGGGAATGCTAGGGGGGGTTGCAGGAAATCCCAGTGACAGAGGCTGCCTCCCCAAGGTCAGGGAAGGTATTTCTCGCACTTCCCCAAGCAGGGAACACCTGTGACTGAAGAGAGCTTTGTCGAGTTTTCTCTCGATCTCCCCCACTCAATGACAATGGTTCCGGAATCCTGAGCGTGGGGATGTTCCACCAACGGTCGGCAGCGCGTGGTTTCTAAGGGAATGACTGTGCTCGTCTCCCTTATGGATTTTCCTCATTTCTCTGTGCCAGGGAATGCTAGGAGGGTTTGCAGGAAATCCCAGTGACAGAGGCTGCCTCCCCAAGTTCAGGGAAGGTATTTCTCGGACTTCCCCGAGCAGGGAACACCTGTGACTGAAGAGAGCTGCGTGGAGTTGTCTCTCGAGCTCCCCCACTCAATGACAATGTTTCCGGAATCCTGAGCGTGGGGAGGTTCCACCAACGGTCGGCAGCGCGTGGGTTCTAAGGGAATGCATGTGCTCGACTCCCCTGAGTGTTTTCCTCATATCTCTGTCCCAGGGAATGCTAGGGGGGTTTGCAGGAAATCCCAGTGACCGAGGCTGCATCCCCAAGGTCAGGGAAGTTATTTCCCGGACTTCCCCGAGCAGGGAACACCTGTGAATGAAGAGAGCTGCGTGGAGTTGTCTCTCGAGCTCCCCCACTCAATGACAATGGTTCCGGAATCCTGAGCGTGGGGAGGTTCCACCAACGGTCGGCAGCGCGTTGGTTCGAAGGGAGTGCTGGTGCTCGTCTCCCCTGAGGGTTTTCCTCATGTCTCTGTGCCAGGAAATGCTAGGGGGGGGTTGCAGGAAATCCCAGTGACAGAGGTTGCCTCCCCAAGGTCAGGGAAGTTATTTCTCGGACTTCCCAGAGCAGGGAACACCTGTGACTGAAGAGAGCTGCGTGGAGTTGTCTCTCGAGCTCCCCTACTCAATGACAATGTTTCCGGAATCCTGAGCGTGGGGAGGTTACACCAACGGTCGGCAGCGCGTGGGTTCTAACGGAATGCCTGTGCTCGTCTCCCCTGAGGGTTTTCCTCATTTCTCTGTGCCAGGGAATGCTAGGGCTTGTTGCAGGAAATCCCAGTGACAGAGGCTGCCTCCCCAAGGTCAGGAAAGGTATTTCTCGGACTTCCCCGGGCAGGGAACACCTGTGACTGAAGAGAGCTGCGTGGAGTTGTCTCTCGAGATCCCCCACTCAATGACTATGGTTCCGGAATCCTGAGCGTGGGGAGGTTCCACCAACGGTCGGCAGCGCGTGGTTTCTAAAGGAGTGCCTGTGCTCGTCTCCCCTGAGGGTTTTCCTCATGTCTCTGTGCCAGGGAATGCTAGGGTGGGTTGCAGGAAATCCCAGTGACAGAGGCTGCCTCCCCAAGGTCAGGGAAGTTATTTCTCGGACTTCCCCGAGCAGGGAACACCTGTGACTGAAGAGAGCTGCGTGGAGTTTTCTCTCGAGCTCCCCCACTCAATGACAATGGTTCCGGTATCCTGAGCGTGGGGAAGTTCCACCAACGGTCGGCAGCGCGTGGTTTCTAAGGGAATGCCTGTGCTCGTCTCCCCTAAGGGTTTTCCTCATTTCTCTGTGCCAGGGAATGCTAGGAGGGTTTGCAGGAAATCCCAGTGACAGAGGCTGCCTCCCCAAGGTCAGGGAATGTATTTCTCGGACTTCCCCGAGCAGGGAACACCTGTGATTGAAGAGAGCTGCGTGGAGTTGTCTCTCGAGCTCCCCTACTCAATGACTATTGTTCCGGAATCCTGAGCGTGGGGTGGTTCCACCAACGGTCGGCAGCGCGTGGATTCTAAGGGAATGCCTGTGCTCGTCTCCCCTGAGTGTTTTCCTCATGTCTCTGTGCCAGGGAATGCTAGGTGGTGTTGCAGGAAAACCCAGTGACAGAGGCTGCCTCCCCAAGGTCAGGGAAGGTATTTCTCGGACTTCCCCGATCAGGGAACACCTGTGACAGAAGAGAGCTGCGTGGAGTTGTCTCTCGAGCTCCCCCACTCAATGACAATGGTTCCGGAATCCTGAGCGTGGGGAGGTTCCACCAACGGTCGGCAGCGCGTGGGTTCTAAGGGAATGCCTGTGCTCGTCTCCCCTGAGGTTTTTCCTCATGTCTCTGTGCCAGGGAATGCTAGGGGGGTTTGCAGGAATTCCCAGTGACAGAGGCTGCCTCCCCAAGGTCAGGGAAGGTGTTTCTCAAACTTCCCCGAGCAGGGAACACCTGTGAATGAAGAGAGCTGCGTGGAGTTTTCTCTCGAGTTCCCACACTCAATGACAATGGTTCCGGAATCCTGAGCGTGGGGAGGTTCCACCAACGGTCGGCAGCGCGTGGGTCCTAAGGGAATGCCTGTGCTCGCCTCCCCTGAGTGTTTTCCTCATGTCTCTGTGCCAGGGAATACTAGGGGGGTTTGCAGGAAATGCCAGTGACAGAGGCTGCCTCCCCAAGGTCAGGGAAGGTATTTCTCAAACTTCCCCGAGCAGGGAACACCTGTGACTGAAGAGAGCTGCGTGGAGTTGTCTCTCGAGCTCCCCCACTCAATGACAATGTTTCCGGAATCCTGAGCGTGGGGAGGTTCCACCAACGGTCAGCAGCGCGTGGGTTCTAAGGGAATGCCTGTGCTCGACTCCCCTGAGTGTTTTCCACATGTCTCTCTGCCAGGGAATGCTAGTGGGGTTTGCAGGAATTCCCAGTGACAGAGGCTGCCTCCCCAAGGTCAGGGAAGTTATTTCTCGGACTTCCCCGAGCAGGGAACACCTGTGACTGAAGAGAGCTGCGTGGGGTTGTCTCTCGAGCTCCCCCACTCAATGACAATGGTTCCGGAATCCTGAGCGTGGGGAGGTTCCACCAACGGTCGGCAGCGCTTGGGTTCTAACGGAATGCCTGTGCTCATCTCCCCTGAGGGTTTTCCTCATGTCTCTGTGCCAGGGAATGCTAGGGGTGTTTGCAGGAAATCCCAGTGACAGAGGCTGACTCCCCAAGGTCAGGGAAGTTATTTCTCGGACTTCCCCGATCAGGGAACCCCTGTGACTGAAGAGAGATTCGTGGAGTTGTGTCTCGAGCTCCACCACTCAATGACAATGGCTCCGGAATCCTGAGCGTGGGGAGGTTCCACCAACGGTCGGCAGCGCGTGGTTTCTAAGGGAGTGCCTGTGCTCGTCTCCCCTGAGGGTTTTCCTCATGTCTCTGTGTCAGGGAATGCTAGGGGGGGTTGCAGGAAATCCCAGTGTCAGAGGCTGCCTCCCCAAGGTCAGGGAAGCTATTTCTCGGACTTCCCCGAGCAGGGAACACCTGTGACTGAAGAGAGCTGCGTGGAGTTGTCTCTCGAGATCCCCCACTCAATGACTATGGTTCCGGAATCCTGAGCATGGGGAGGTTCCAGCAACGGTCAGCAGCGCGTGGGTTCTAAGGGAGTGCCTGTTCTCGTCTCCCCTGACGGTTTTCTTCATGTCTCTGTGCCAGGGAATGCTAGGGGTTGTTGCAGGAAATCCCAGTGACAGAGGCTGCCTCCACAAGGTCAGGGATGGTATTTCTCGCACTTCCCCAAGCAGGGAACACCTGTGACTGAAGAGAGCTGCGTGGAGTTGTCTCTCGAACTCCCCCACTCAATGACAATATTTCCGGAATCCTGAGCTTGGGGAGGTTCCACCAACGGTCGGCAGCGCGTGGGTTCTAACGGAATGCCTGTGCTCGCCTCCCCTGAGGGTTTTCCTCATGTCTCTGTGCCAGGGAATGCTAGGGGGGTTTGCAGGAAATCCCAGTGACAGAGTCTGCTTCCCCAAGGTCAGGGAAGGTTTTTCTCGCACTTCCCCGAGCAGGGAACACCTGTGAGTGAAGCGAGCTGCGTGGAGTTGTCTCTCGAGCTCCCCCACTCAATGACAATGTTTCCGGAATCCTGAGAGTGGGGAGGTTCCACCAACGGTCGGCAGCGCGTGGGTTCTAACAGAATGCCTAAGCTAGACTCCCCTGGGTTTTTTCCTAACGTCTCTGTGCCAGGGAATGCTAGGGGGGTTTCCAGGAAATCCCAGTGACAGAGCCGGCCTCCCCAAGGTCAAGGAAGGTAGTTCTCAGAATTCCCCCGAGCAGGTAACACCTGTGACTGAAGAGAGCTGCGTGGAGTTGTCTCTCTAGCTCCCCACGCCCTGACAATTGTTCCGGAATCCTGAACGTGCGGAGGTTCCACCATCGGTCGACAGCGCGTGGTTTCTAAGGGAATGCCTGTGCTCATCTCCCCTGAGGGTTTTCCTCATGTCTCTGGGCCAGGGAATGCTAGGAGGGTTTGCAGGAAATCCCAGTGACAGAGGCTGCCTCCCCAAGGTCAGGGAAGTTGTTTCTCGGACTTCCCCGAGCAGGGAACACCTGTGACTGGAGAGAGCTGCGTGGAGTTGTCTCTCGAACTCCCCCACTCAATGACAATAGTTCCGGAATCCTGAGCGTCGGGAGGTTCCACGAACGGTCGGCATCGCGTGGGTTCTAACGGAATGCATGTGCTCGTCTCCCCTGAGGGTTTTCTTCATGTCTCTGTGCCAGGGAATGCTAGGGCTTGTTGCAGGAAATCCCAGTGACAGAGGCTGCCTCCCCAAGGTCAGGAAAGGTATTTCTCGGACTTCCCCGAGCAGGGAACACCTGTGAATGAAGAGAGCTGCGTGGAGTTGTCTCTCGAGCTCCCACACTCAATGACAATGGTTCCGGAATCCTGAGCGTGGGGAGGTTCCACCAACGGTCGGCAGCGCGTGGGTCCTAAGTGAATGCCTGTGCTCGTCTCCCCTGAGTGTTTTCCTCATGTCTCTGTTCCAGGGAATGCTAGGGGGGTTTGCAGGAAATGCCAGTGACAGAGGCTGCCTCCCCAAAGTCAGGGAAGGTATTTCTCAAACTTCCCCGAGCAGGGAACACCTGTGACTGAAGAGAGCTTCGTGGAGTTGTGTCTCGAGCTCCACCACTCAATGACAATGGCTCCGGAATCCTGAGCGTGGGGAGGTTCCAACAACGGTCGGCAGCGCGTGGTTTCTAAGGAAATGCCTGTGCTCGTCTCCCCTGAGGGTTTTCCTCATGTCTCTGTGCCAGGGAATGCTATGAGGGTTTCCAGGAAATCCCAGTGACAGAGGCTGCCTCCCCAAGGTCAGGGAAGTTTTTTCTCGGACGTCCCCGATCAGGGAACACCTGTGACTGAAGAGAGCTGCGTGGAGTTGTCTCTCGAGATCCCCCACTCAATGACTATGGTTCCGGAATCCTGAGCGTGGGGAGGTTCCACCAACGGTCGGCAGCGCGTGGTTTCTAAGGGAGTGCCTGTGCTCGTCTCCCCTGAGGGTTTTCCTCATGTCTCTGTGCCAGGGAATGCTAGGGGGGGTTGCAGGAAATCCCAGTGTCAGAGGCTGCCTCCCCAAGGTCAGGGAAGCTATTTCTCGGACTTCCCCGAGCAGGGAACACCTGTGACTGAAGAGAGCTTCGTGGAGTTGTCTCTCGAGATCCCCCACTCAATGACTATGGTTCCGGAATCCTGAGCATGGGGAGGTTCCAGCAACGGTCAGCAGCGCGTGGGTTCTAAGGGAGTGCCTGTTCTCGTCTCCCCTGACGGTTTTCCTCATGTCTCTGTGCCAGGGAATGCTAGGGGTTGTTGCAGGAAATCCCAGTGACAGAGGCTGCCTCCACAAGGTCAGGGATGGTATTTCTCGCACTTCCCCAAGCAGGGAACACCTGTGACTGAAGAGAGCTGCGTGGAGTTGTCTCTCGAACTCCCCCACTCAATGACAATATTTCCGGAATCCTGAGCTTGGGGAGGTTCCACCAACGGTCGGCAGCGCTTGGGTTCGAACGGAATGCCTGTGCTCGTCTCCCCTGAGGGTTTTCCTCATGTCTCTGTGCCAGAGAATGCTAGGGGGGTTTGCAGGAAATCCCAGTGACAGAGGCTGCCTCCCCAAGGTCAGGGAAGTTTTTTCTCGGACGTCCCCGATCAGGGAACACCTGTGATTGAAGAGAGCTTCGTGGAGTTGTCTCTTGAGCTCCCCCACTCAATTACAATGGTTCCGGAATCCTGAGCGTGGGGAGGTTCCACCAACTGTCGGCAGCACGTGGGTTCTACGTGAATGCCTGTGCTCGTCTCCCCTGAGGGTTTTCCTCATGTCTCTGTGCCAGGGAATGCTAGGGCTTGTTGCAGGAAATCCCAGTGACAGAGGCTGCCTCCCCAAGGTCAGGAAAGTTATTTCTCGGACTTCCCCGAGTAGGGAACACCTGTGAATGAGGAGAGCTGCGTGGAGTTGTCTCTCGAGCTCCCACACTCAATGACAATGGTTCCGGAATCCTGAGCGTGGGGAGGTTCCACCAACGGTCGGCAGCGCGTGGGTCTTAAGGGAATGCCTGTGCTCGTCTCCCCTGAGTGTTTTCCTCATGTCTCTGTGCCAGGGAATGCTAGGGGGGTTTGCAGGAAATGCCAGTGACAGATGCTGCCTCCCCAAGGTCAGGGAAGGTATTTCTCAAACTTCCCCGAGCAGGGAACACCTGTGACTGAAGAGAGCTGCGTGGAGTTGTCTCTCGAGCTCCCCCACTCAATGACAATGTTTCCGGAATCCTGAGCGTGGGGAGGTTCCACCAACGGTCGGCAGCGCGTGGGTTCTTAGGGAATGCCTGTGCTCGACTCCCCTGAGTGTTTTCCACATGTCTCTCTGCCAGGGAATGCTAGTGGGGTTTGCAGGAATTCCCAGTGACAGAGGCTGCCTCCCCAAGGTCAGGGAAGGTATTTCTCGGACTTCCCCGAGCAGGGAACACCTGTCACTGAAGAGAGCTGCGTGGGGTTGTCTCTCGAGCTCCCCCACTCAATGACAATGGTTCCGGAATCCTGAGCGTGGGGAGGTTCCACCAACGGTCGGCAGCGCTTGGGTTCTAACGGAATGCCTGTGCTCGTCTCCCCTGAGGGTTTTCCTCATGTCTCTGTGCCAGGGAATGCTTGGGGGGTTTGCAGGAAATCCCAGTGACAGAGGCTGCCTCCCCAAGGTCAGGGAAGTTATTTCTCGGACTTCCCCGATCAGGGAACCCCTGTGACTGAAGAGAGCTTCGTGGAGTTGTGTCTCGAGCTCCACCACTCAATGACAATGGCTCCGGAATCCTGAGCGTGGGGAGGTTCCACCAGCGGTCGGCAGCGCGTGGGTTCTAAGGGAATGCGTGTTCTAGTTTCCCCTGAGAGTTTTCCTCATGTCTCTGTGCCAGGGAATGCTAGGGGGTGTTGCAGGAAATCCCAGTGACAGAGGCTGCCTCCCCAAGGGCAGTGAAGTTATTTCTCGGACTTCCCCTGGCAGGGTACACCTGTGAATGAAGAGAGCTGCGTGGAGTTGTCTCTCGAGCTACCCCACTCAATGACAATGGTTCCGGAATCCTGAGCGTGGGTAGGTTCCTCCAACGGTCGGCAGCGCTTGGGTTCGAACGGAATGCCTGTGCTCGTCTCCCCTGAGGGTTTTCCTCATGTCTCTGTGCCAGAGAATGCTAGGGGGGTTTGCAGGAAATCCCAGTGACAGAGGCTGCCTCCCCAAGGTCAGGGAATTTTTTTCTCGGACGTCCCCGATCAGGGAACACCTGTGATTGAAGAGAGCTTCGTGGAGTTGTCTCTTGAGCTCCCCCACTCAATTACAATGGTTCCGGAATCCTGAGCGTGGGGAGGTTCCACCAACTGTCGGCAGCACGTGGGTTCTACGTGAATGCCTGTGCTCGTCTCCCCTGAGGGTTTTCCTCATGTCTCTGTGCCAGGGAATGCTAGGGCTTGTTGCAGGAAATCCCAGTGACAGAGGCTGCCTCCCCAAGGTCAGGAAAGGCTTTTCTCGGACTTCCCCGAGCAGGGAACACCTGTGACTGAAGAGAACTTCGTGGAGTTGTCTCTCGAGATCCCCCACTCAATGACTATGGTTCCGGAATCCTGAGCGTGGGGAGGTTCCACCAACGGTCGGCAGCTCGTGGTTTCTAAAGGAGTGCCTGTGCTCGTCTCCCCTGAGGGTTTTCCTCATGTCTCTGTGCCAGGGAATGCTAGGGGGGGTTGCAGGAAATCCCAGTGACAGAGGATGCCTCCCCAAGTTCAGGGAAGTTATTTCTGAAACTTCCCCGAGCAGGGAACTCCTGTGAATGAAGAGAGCTGCGTGGAGTTGTCTCTCGAGCTCCCACACTCAATGACAATGGTTCCGGAATCCTGAGCGTGGGGAGGTTCCACCAACGGTCGGCAGCGCGTGGGTCCTAAGGGAATGCCTGTGCTCGTCTATCCTGAGTGTTTTCCTCATGTCTCTGTGCCAGGGAATGCTAGGGGGGTTTGCAGGAAATGCCAGTGACAGAGGCTGCCTCCCCAAGGTCAGGGAAGGTTTTTCTCAAACTTCCCCGAGCAGGGAACACCTGTGACTGAAGAGAGCTGCGTGGAGTTGTCTCTCGAGCTCCCCCACTCAATGACAATGTTTCCGGAATCCTGAGCGTGGGGAGGTTCCACCAACGGTCGGCAGCGCGTGGGTTCAAAGGGAATGCCTGTGCTCGACTCCCCTGAGGATTTTCCTAATGTCTCTGTGCCAGGGAATGCTAGGGGGGTTTGCAGGAAATCCCAGTGACAGAGGCTGCCTCCCCAAGGTCAGGGAATTTTTTTCTCGGACGTCCCCGATCAGGGAACACCTGTGATTGAAGAGAGCTTCGTGGAGTTGTCTCTTGAGCTCCCCCACTCAATTACAATGGTTCCGGAATCCTGAGCGTGGGGAGGTTCCACCAACTGTCGGCAGCACGTGGGTTCTACGTGAATGCCTGTGCTCGTCTCCCCTGAGGGTTTTCCTCATGTCTCTGTGCCAGGGAATGCTAGGGCTTGTTGCAGGAAATCCCAGTGACAGAGGCTGCCTCCCCAAGGTCAGGAAAGGTTTTTCTCGGAGTTCCCCGAGCAGGGAACACCTGTGACTGAAGAGAACTTCGTGGAGTTGTCTCTCGAGATCCCCCACTCAATGACTATGGTTCCGGAATCCTGAGCGTTGGGAGGTTCCACCAACGGTCGGCAGCTCGTGGTTTCTAAAGGAGTGCCTGTGCTCGTCTCCCCTGAGGGTTTTCCTCATGTCTCTGTGCCAGGGAATGCTAGGGGGGGTTGCAGGAAATCCCAGTGACAGAGGCTGCCTCCCCAAGTTCAGGGAAGGTATTTCTGAAACTTCCCCGAGCAGGGAACTCCTGTGAATGAAGAGAGCTGCGTGGAGTTGTCTCTCGACCTCCCACACTCAATGACAATGGTTCCGGAATCCTGAGCGTGGGGAGGTTCCACCAACGGTCGGCAGCGCGTGGGTCCTAAGGGAATGCCTGTGCTCGTCTATCCTGAGTGTTTTCCTCATGTCTCTGTGCCAGGGAATGCTAGGGGGGTTTGCAGGAAATGCCAGTGACAGAGGCTGCCTCCCCAAGGTCAGGGAAGGTATTTCTCAAACTTCCCCGAGCAGGGAACACCTGTGACTGAAGAGAGCTGCGTGGAGTTGTCTCTCGAGCTCCCCCACTCAATGACAATGTTTCCGGAATCCTGAGCGTGGGGAGGTTCCACCAACGGTCGGCAGCGCGTGGGTTCTAAGGGAATGCCTGTGCTCGACTCCCCTGAGTGTTTTCCGCATGTCTCTCTGCCAGGGAATGCTAGTGGGGTTTGCAGGAATTCCCAGTGACAGAGGCTGCCTCCCCAAGGTCAGGGAAGGTATTTCTCGGACTTCCCCGATCAGGGAACCCCTGTGACTGAAGAGAGCTTCGTGGAGTTGTGTCTCGAGCTCCACCACTCAATGACAATGGCTCCGGAATCCTGAGCGTGGGGAGGTTCCACCAGCGGTCGGCAGCGCGTGGGTTCTAAGGGAATGCGTGTTCTAGTCTCCCCTGAGAGTTTTCCTCATGTCTCTGTGCCAGGGAATGCTAGGGGGTGTTGCAGGAAATCCCAGTGACAGAGGCTGCCTCCCCAAGGGCAGTGAAGTTATTTCTCGGACTTCCCCTGGCAGGGTACACCTGTGAATGAAGAGAGCTGCGTGGAGTTGTCTCTCGAGCTACCCCACTCAATGACAATGGTTCCGGAATCCTGAGCGTGGGTAGGTTCCTCCAACGGTCGGCAGCGCTTGGGTTCGAACGGAATGCCTGTGCTCGTCTCCCCTGAGGGTTTTCCTCATGTCTCTGTGCCAGAGAATGCTAGGGGGGTTTGCAGGAAATCCCAGTGACAGAGGCTGCCTCCCCAAGGTCAGGGAATTTTTTTCTCGGACGTCCCCGATCAGGGAACACCTGTGATTGAAGAGAGCTTCGTGGAGTTGTCTCTTGAGCTCCCCCACTCAATTACAATGGTTCCGGAATCCTGAGCGTGGGGAGGTTCCACCAACTGTCGGCAGCACGTGGGTTCTACGTGAATGCCTGTGCTCGTCTCCCCTGAGGGTTTTCCTCATGTCTCTGTGCCAGGGAATGCTAGGGCTTGTTGCAGGAAATCCCAGTGACAGAGGCTGCCTCCCCAAGGTCAGGAAAGGCTTTTCTCGGACTTCCCCGAGCAGGGAACACCTGTGACTGAAGAGAACTTCGTGGAGTTGTCTCTCGAGATCCCCCACTCAATGACTATGGTTCCGGAATCCTGAGCGTGGGGAGGTTCCACCAACGGTCGGCAGCTCGTGGTTTCTAAAGGAGTGCCTGTGCTCGTCTCCCCTGAGGGTTTTCCTCATGTCTCTGTGCCAGGGAATGCTAGGGGGGGTTGCAGGAAATCCCAGTGACAGAGGCTGCCTCCCCAAGTTCAGGGAAGTTATTTCTGAAACTTCCCCGAGCAGGGAACTCCTGTGAATGAAGAGAGCTGCGTGGAGTTGTCTCTCGAGCTCCCACACTCAATGACAATGGTTCCGGAATCCTGAGCGTGGGGAGGTTCCACCAACGGTCGGCAGCGCGTGGGTCCTAAGGGAATGCCTGTGCTCGTCTATCCTGAGTGTTTTCCTCATGTCTCTGTGCCAGGGAATGCTAGGGGGGTTTGCAGGAAATGCCAGTGACAGAGGCTGCCTCCCCAAGGTCAGGGAAGGTTTTCCTCAAACTTCCCCGAGCAGGGAACACCTGTGACTGAAGAGAGCTGCGTGGAGTTGTCTCTCGAGCTCCCCCACTCAATGACAATGTTTCCGGAATCCTGAGCGTGGGGAGGTTCCACCAACGGTCGGCAGCGCGTGGGTTCAAAGGGAATGCCTGTGCTCGACTCCCCTGAGGATTTTCCTAATGTCTCTGTGCCAGGGAATGCTAGGGGGGTTTGCAGGAAATCCCAGTGACAGAGGCTGCCTCCCCAAGGTCAGGGAATTTTTTTCTCGGACGTCCCCGATCAGGGAACACCTGTGATTGAAGAGAGCTTCGTGGAGTTGTCTCTTGAGCTCCCCCACTGAATTACAATGGTTCCGGAATCCTGAGCGTGGGGAGGTTCCACCAACTGTCGGCAGCACGTGGGTTCTACGTGAATGCCTGTGCTCGTCTCCCCTGAGGGTTTTCCTCATGTCTCTGTGCCAGGGAATGCTAGGGCTTGTTGCAGGAAATCCCAGTGACAGAGGCTGCCTCCCCAAGGTCAGGAAAGGTTTTTCTCGGACTTCCCCGAGCAGGGAACACCTGTGACTGAAGAGAACTTCGTGGAGTTGTCTCTCGAGATCCCCCACTCAATGACTATGGTTCCGGAATCCTGAGCGTTGGGAGGTTCCACCAAAGGTCGGCAGCTCGTGGTTTCTAAAGGAGTGCCTGTGCTCGTCTCCCCTGAGGGTTTTCCTCATGTCTCTGTGCCAGGGAATGCTAGGGGGGGTTGCAGGAAATCCCAGTGACAGAGGCTGCCTCCCCAAGTTCAGGGAAGGTATTTCTGAAACTTCCCCGAGCAGGGAACTCCTGTGAATGAAGAGAGCTGCGTGGAGTTGTCTCTCGAGCTCCCACACTCAATGACAATGGTTCCGGAATCCTGAGCGTGGGGAGGTTCCACCAACGGTCGGCAGCGCGTGGGTCCTAAGGGAATGCCTGTGCTCGTCTATCCTGAGTGTTTTCCTCATGTCTCTGTGCCAGGGAATGCTAGGGGGGTTTGCAGGAAATGCCAGTGACAGAGGCTGCCTCCCCAAGGTCAGGGAAGGTATTTCTCAAACTTCCCCGAGCAGGGAACACCTGTGACTGAAGAGAGCTGCGTGGAGTTTTCTCTCGAGCTCCCCCACTCAATGACAATGTTTCCGGAATCCTGAGCGTGGGGAGGTTCCACCAACGGTCGGCAGCGCGTGGGTTCTAAGGGAATGCCTGTGCTCGACTCCCCTGAGTGTTTTCCGCATGTCTCTCTGCCAGGGAATGCTAGTGGGGTTTGCAGGAATTCTCAGTGACAGAGGCTGCCTCCCCAAGGTCAGGGAAGGTATTTCTCGGACTTCCCCGAGCAGGGAACACCTGTGACTGAAGAGAGCTGCGTGGGGTTGTCTCTCGAGCTCCCCCACTCAATGACAATTGTTCCGGAATCCTGAGCTTGGGGAGGTTCCACCAACGGTCGGCAGCGCTTGGGTTCTAACGGAATGCCTGTGCTCGTCTCCCCTGAGGGTTTTCCTCATGTCTCTGTGCCAGGGAATGCTTGGGGGGTTTGCAGGAAATCCCAGTGACAGAGGCTGCCTCCCCAAGGTCAGGGAAGTTATTTCTCGGACTTCCCCGATCAGGGAACCCCTGTGACTGAAGAGAGCTTCGTGGAGTTGTGTCTCGAGCTCCACCACTCAATGACAATGGCTCCGGAATCCTGAGCGTGGGGAGGTTCCACCAGCGGTCGGCAGCGCGTGGGTTCTAAGGGAATGCGTGTTCTAGTCTCCCCTGAGAGTTTTCCTCATGTCTCTGTGCCAGGGAATGTTAGGGGGTGTTGCAGGAAATCCCAGTGACAGAGGCTGCCTCCCCAAGGGCAGGGAAGTTATTTCTCGGACTTCCCCTGGCAGGGTACACCTGTGAATGAAGAGAGCTGCGTGGAGTTGTCTCTCGAGCTACCCCACTCAATGACAATGGTTCCGGAATCCTGAGCGTGGGGAGGTTCCTCCAACGGTCGGCAGCGCTTGGGTTCGAACGGAATGCCTGTGCTCGTCTCCCCTGAGGGTTTTCCTCATGTCTCTGTGCCAGAGAATGCTAGGGGGGTTTGCAGGAAATCCCAGTGACAGAGGCTGCCTCCCCAAGGTCAGGGAAGTTTTTTCTCGGACGTCCACGATCAGGGAACACCTGTGATTGAAGAGAGCTTCGTGGAGTTGTCTCTTGAGCTCCCCCACTCAATTACAATGGTTCCGGAATCCTGAGCGTGGGGAGGTTCCACCAACTGTCGGCAGCACGTGGGTTCTACGTGAATGCCTGTGCTCGTCTCCCCTGAGGGTTTTCCTCATGTCTCTGTGCCAGGGAATGCTAGGGCTTGTTGCAGGAAATCCCAGTGACAGAGGCTGCCTCCCCAAGGTCAGGGAAGTTATTTCTCGGACTTCCCCGATCAGGGAACCCCTGTGACTGAAGAGAGCTTCGTGGAGTTGTGTCTCGAGCTCCACCACTCAATGACAATGGCTCCGGAATCCTGAGCGTGGGGAGGTTCCACCAGCGGTCGGCAGCGCGTGGGTTCTAAGGGAATGCGTGTTCTAGTCTCCCCTGAGAGTTTTCCTCATGTCTCAGTGCCAGGGAATGCTAGGGGGTGTTGCAGGAAATCCCAGTGACAGAGGCTGCCTCCCCAAGGGCAGTGAAGTTATTTCTCGGACTTCCCCTGGCAGGGTACACCTGTGAATGAAGAGAGCTGCGTGGAGTTGTCTCTCGAGCTACCCCACTCAATGACAATGGTTCCGGAATCCTGAGCGTGGGGAGGTTCCTCCAACGGTCGGCAGCGCTTGGGTTCGAACGGAATGCCTGTGCTCGTCTCCCCTGAGGGTTTTCCTCATGTCTCTGTGCCAGAGAATGCTAGGGGGGTTTGCAGGAAATCCCAGTGACAGAGGCTGCCTCCCCAAGGTCAGGGAATTTTTTTCTCGGACGTCCCCGATCAGGGAACACCTGTGATTGAAGAGAGCTTCGTGGAGTTGTCTCTTGAGCTCCCCCACTCAATTACAATGGTTCCGGAATCCTGAGCGTGGGGAGGTTCCACCAACTGTCGGCAGCACGTGGGTTCTACGTGAATGCCTGTGCTCGTCTCCCCTGAGGGTTTTCCTCATGTCTCTGTGCCAGGGAATGCTAGGGCTTGTTGCAGGAAATCCCAGTGACAGAGGCTGCCTCCCCAAGGTCAGGAAAGGCTTTTCTCGGACTTCCCCGAGCAGGGAACACCTGTGACTGAAGAGAACTTCGTGGAGTTGTCTCTCGAGATCCCCCACTCAATGACTATGGTTCCGGAATCCTGAGCGTGGGGAGGTTCCACCAACGGTCGGCAGCTCGTGGTTTCTAAAGGAGTGCCTGTGCTCGTCTCCCCTGAGGGTTTTCCTCATGTCTCTGTGCCAGGGAATGCTAGGGGGGGTTGCAGGAAATCCCAGTGACAGAGGCTGCCTCCCCAAGTTCAGGGAAGGTATTTCTGAAACTTCCCCGAGCAGGGAACTCCTGTGAATGAAGAGAGCTGCGTGGAGTTGTCTCTCGAGCTCCCACACTCAATGACAATGGTTCCGGAATCCTGAGCGTGGGGAGGTTCCACCAACGGTCGGCAGCGCGTGGGTCCTAAGGGAATGCCTGTGCTCGTCTATCCTGAGTGTTTTCCTCATGTCTCTGTGCCAGGGAATGCTAGGGGGGTTTGCAGGAAATGCCAGTGACAGAGGCTGCCTCCCCAAGGTCAGGGAAGGTTTTTCTCAAACTTCCCCGAGCAGGGAACACCTGTGACTGAAGAGAGCTGCGTGGAGTTGTCTCTCGAGCTCCCCCACTCAATGACAATGTTTCCGGAATCCTGAGCGTGGGGAGGTTCCACCAACGGTCGGCAGCGCGTGGGTTCTAAGGGAATGCCTGTGCTCGACTCCCCTGAGGATTTTCCTAATGTCTCTGTGCCAGGGAATGCTAGGGGGGTTTGCAGGAAATCCCAGTGACAGAGGCTGCCTCCCCAAGGTCAGGGAATTTTTTTCTCGGACGTCCCCGATCAGGGAACACCTGTGATTGAAGAGAGCTTCGTGGAGTTGTCTCTTGAGCTCCCCCACTGAATTACAATGGTTCCGGAATCCTGAGCGTGGGGAGGTTCCACCAACTGTCGGCAGCACGTGGGTTCTACGTGAATGCCTGTGCTCGTCTCCCCTGAGGGTTTTCCTCATGTCTCTGTGCCAGGGAATGCTAGGGCTTGTTGCAGGAAATCCCAGAGACAGAGGCTGCCTCCCCATGGTCAGGAAAGGTTTTTCTCGGACTTCCCCGAGCAGGGAACACCTGTGACTGAAGAGAACTTCGTGGAGTTGTCTCTCGAGATCCCCCACTCAATGACTATGGTTCCGGAATCCTGAGCGTGGGGAGGTTCCACCAACGGTCGGCAGCTCGTGGTTTCTAAAGGAGTGCCTGTGCTCGTCTCCCCTGAGGGTTTTCCTCATGTCTCTGTGCCAGGGAATGCTTGGGGGGTTTGCAGGAAATCCCAGTGACAGAGGCTGCCTCCCCAAGGTCAGGGAAGTTATTTCTCGGACTTCCCCGATCAGGGAACCCCTGTGACTGAAGAGAGCTTCGTGGAGTTGTGTCTCGAGCTCCACCACTCAATGACAATGGCTCCGGAATCCTGAGCGTGGGGAGGATCCACCAGCGGTCGGCAGCGCGTGGGTTCTAAGGGAATGCGTGTTCTATTCTCCCCTGAGAGTTTTCCTCATGTCTCTGTGCCAGGGAATGCTAGGGGGTGTTGCAGGAAATCCCAGTGACAGAGGCTGCCTCCCCAAGGGCAGGGAAGTTATTTCTCGGACTTCCCCTGGCAGGGTACACCTGTGAATGAAGAGAGCTGCGTGGAGTTGTCTCTCGAGCTACCCCACTCAATGACAATCGTTCCGGAATCCTGAGCGTGGGGAGGTTCCTCCAACGGTCGGCAGCGCTTGGGTTCGAACGGAATGCCTGTGCTCGTCTCCCCTGAGGGTTTTCCTCATGTCTCTGTGCCAGAGAATGCTAGGGGGGTTTGCAGGAAATCCCAGTGACAGAGGCTGCCTCCCCAAGGTCAGGGAAGTTTTTTCTCGGACGTCCACGATCAGGGAACACCTGTGATTGAAGAGAGCTTCGTGGAGTTGTCTCTTGAGCTCCCCCACTCAATTACAATGGTTCCGGAATCCTGAGCGTGGGGAGGTTCCACCAACTGTCGGCAGCACGTGGGTTCTACGTGAATGCCTGTGCTCGTCTCCCCTGAGGGTTTTCCTCATGTCTCTGTGCCAGGGAATGCTAGGGCTTGTTGCAGGAAATCCCAGTGACAGAGGCTGCCTCCCCAAGGTCAGGAAAGGTTTTTCTCGGTCTTCCCCGAGCAGGGAACACCTGTGACTGAAGAGAACTTCGTGGAGTTGTCTCTCGAGATCCCCCACTCAATGACTATGGTTCCGGAATCCTGAGCGTGGGGAGGTTCCACCAACGGTCGGCAGCGCGTGGTTTCTAAAGGAGTGCCTGTGCTCGTCTCCCCTGAGGGTTTTCCTCATGTCTCTGTGCCAGGGAATGCTAGGGGGGGTTGCAGGAAATCCCAGTGACAGAGGCTGCCTCCCCAAGGTCAGGGAAGGTATTTCTGAAACTTCCCCGAGCAGGGAACTCCTGTGAATGAAGAGAGCTGCGTGGAGTTGTCTCTCGAGCTCCCACACTCAATGACAATGGTTCCGGAATCCTGAGCGTGGGGAGGTTCCACCAACGGTCGGCAGCGCGTGGGTCCTAAGGGAATGCCTGTGCTCGTCTATCCTGAGGGTTTTCCTCATGTCTCTGTGCCAGGGAATGCTAGGGGGGTTTGCAGGAAATGCCAGTGACAGAGGCTGCCTCCCCAAGGTCAGGGAAGGTATTTCTCAAACTTCCCCGAGCAGGGAACACCTGTGACTGAAGAGAGCTGCGTGGAGTTGTCTCTCGAGCTCCCCCACTCAATGACAATGTTTCCGGAATCCTGAGCGTGGGGAGGTTCCACCAACGGTCGGCAGCGCGTGGGTTCTAAGGGAATGCCTGTGCTCGACTCCCCTGAGTGTTTTCCGCATGTCTCTCTGCCAGGGAATGCTAGTGGGGTTTGCAGGAATTCCCAGTGACAGAGGCTGCCTCCCCAAGGTCAGGGAAGGTATTTCTCGGACTTCCCCGAGCAGGGAACACCTGTGACTGAAGAGAGCTGCGTGGGGTTGTCTCTCGAGCTCCCCCACTCAATGACAATGGTTCCGGAATCCTGAGCGTGGGGAGGTTCCACCAACGGTCGGCAGCGCTTGGGTTCTAACGGAATGCCTGTGCTCGTCTCCCCTGAGGGTTTTCCTCATGTCTCTGTGCCAGGGAATGCTTGGGGGGTTTGCAGGAAATCCCAGTGATAGAGGCTGCCTCCCCAAGGTCAGGGAAGTTATTTCTCGGACTTCCCCGATCAGGGAACCCCTGTGACTGAAGAGAGCTTCGTGGAGTTGTGTCTCGAGCTCCACCACTCAGTGACAATGGCTCCGGAATCCTGAGCGTGGGGAGGTTCCACCAGCGGTCGGCAGCGCGTGGGTTCTAAGGGAATGCGTGTTCTAGTCTCCCCTGAGAGTTTTCCTCATGTCTCTGTGCCAGGGAATGCTAGGGGGTGTTGCAGGAAATCCCAGTGACAGAGGCTGCCTCCCCTAGGGCAGGGAAGTTATTTCTCGGACTTCCCCAGGCAGGGTACACCTGTGAATGAAGAGAGCTGCGTGGAGTTGTCTCTCGAGCTACCCCACTCAATGACAATGGTTCCGGAATCCTGAGCGTGGGGAGGTTCCTCCAACGGTCGGCAGCGCTTGGGTTCGAACGGAATGCCTGTGCTCGTCTCCCCTGAGGGTTTTCCTCATGTCTCTGTGCCAGAGAATGCTAGGGGGGTTTGCAGGAAATCCCAGTGACAGAGGCTGACTCCCCAAGGTCAGGGAAGTTTTTTCTCGGACGTCCCCGATCAGGGAACACCTGTGATTGAAGAGAGCTTCGTGGAGTTGTCTCTTGGGCTCCCCCACTCAATTACAATGGTTCCGGAATCCTGAGCGTGGGGAGGTTCCACCAACTGTCGGCAGCGCGTGGGTTCTACGTGAATGCCTGTGCTCGTCTCCCCTGAGGGTTTTCCTCATGTCTCTGTGCCAGGGAATGCTAGGGCTTGTTGCAGGAAATCCCAGTGACAGAGGCTGCCTCCCCAAGGTCAGGGAAGGTATTTCTCGGACTTCCCCGATCAGGGAACACCTGTGACTGAAGAGAGCTGCGTGGAGTTGTCTCTCGAGCTCCCCCACTCAATGACAATGGTTACGGAATCCTGAGCGTGGGGAGGTTCCACCAACGGTCGGCAGCGCGTGGTTTCTAAGGAAATGCCTGTGCTCGTCTCCCCTGAGGGTTTTCCTCATGTCTCTGTGCCAGGGAATGCTAGGAGGGTTTCCAGGAAATCCCAGTGACAGAGGCTGCCTCCCCAAGGTCAGGGAAGTTTTTTCTCGGACGTCCCCGATCAGGGAACACCTGTGACTGAAGAGAGCTGCGTGGAGTTGTCTCTCGAGATCCCCCACTCAATGACTATGGTTCCGGAATCCTGAGCGTGGGGAGGTTCCACCAACGGTCGGCAGCGCGTGGTTTCTAAGGGAGTGCCTGTGCTCGTCTCCCCTGAGGGTTTTCCTCATGTCTCTGTGCCAGGGAATGCTAGGGGGGGTTGCAGGAAATCCCAGTGTCAGAGGCTGCCTCCCCAAGGTCAGGGAAGCTATTTCTCGGACTTCCCCGAGCAGGGAACACCTGTGACTGAAGAGAGCTGCGTGGAGTTGTCTCTCGAGATCCCCCACTCAATGACTATGGTTCCGGAATCCTGAGCATGGGGAGGTTCCAGCAACGGTCAGCAGCGCGTGGGTTCTAAGGGAGTGCCTGTTCTCGTCTCCCCTGACGGTTTTCCTCATGTCTCTGTGCCAGGGAATGCTAGGGGTTATTGCAGGAAATCCCAGTGACAGAGTCTGCTTCCCCAAGGTCAGGGAAGGTTTTTCTCGCACTTCCCCGAGCAGGGAACACCTGTGAGTGAAGCGAGCTGCGTGGAGTTGTCTCTCGAGCTCCCCCACTCAATGACAATGTTTCCGGAATCCTGAGCGTGGGGAGGTTCCATCAACGGTCGGCAGCGCGTGGGTTCTAACGGAATGCCTAAGCTAGACTCCCCTGGGTTTTTTCCTAATGTCTCTGTGCCAGGGAATGCTAGGGGGGTTTCCAGGAAATCCCAGTGACAGAGCCGGCCTCCCCAAGGTCAAGGAAAGTAGTTCTCAGAATTCCCCCGAGCAGGTAACACCTGTGACTGAAGAGAGCTGCGTGGAGTTGTCTCTCTAGCTCCCCACGCACTGACAATTGTTCCGGAATCCTGAACGTGCGGAGGTTCCACCATCGGTCGACAGCGCGTGGTTTCTAAGGGAATGCCTGTGCTCATCTCCCCTGAGGGTTTTCCTCATGTCTCTGTGCCAGGGAATGCTAGGAGGGTTTGCAGGAAATCCCAGTGACAGAGGCTGCCTCCCCAAGGTCAGGGAAGGTGTTTCTCGGACTTCCCCGAGCAGGGAACACCTGTGACTGAAGAGAGCTGCGTGGAGTTGTCTCTCGAACTCCCCCACTCAATGACAATAGTTCTGGAATCCTGAGCGTCGGGAGGTTCCACGAACGGTCGGCATCGCGTGGGTTCTAACGGAATGCCTGTGCTCGTCTCCCCTGAGGGTTTTCCTCATGTCTCTGTGCCAGGGAATGCTAGGGCTTGTTGCAGGAAATCCCAGTGACAGAGGCTGCCTCCCCAAGGTCAGGAAAGGTATTTCTCGGACTTCCCCGAGCAGGGAACACCTGTGAATGAAGAGAGCTTCGTGGAGTTTTCTCTCGAGATCCCCCACTCAATGACTATGGTTCCGGAATCCTGAGCGTGGGGAGGTTCCACCAACGGTCGGCAGCGCGTGGTTTCTAAAGGAGTGCCTGTGCTCGTCTCCCCTGAGGGTTTTCCTCATGTCTCTGTGCCAGGGAATGCTAGGGGGGGTTGCAGGAAATCCCAGTGACAGAGGCTGCCTCCCCAAAGTCAGGGAAGGTATTTCTCGCACTTCCCCAAGCAGGGAACACCTGTGACTGAAGAGAGCTGCGTCGAGTTTTCTCTCGATCTCCCCCACTCAATGACAATGGTTCCGGAATCCTGAGCGTGGGGAGGTTCCACCAACGGTCGGCAGCGCGTGGGTTCTAAGGGAATGCCTGTGCTCGTCTCTCCTGAGGGTTTTCCTCATGTCTCTTTGCCAGGGAATGCTAGGGGGTGTTTCAGGAAATCCCAGTGACAGAGGCTGCCTCCCAAAGGTCAGGGAAGTTATTTCTCGGACTTCCCCGAGCAGGGAACACCTGTGACTGAAGAGAGCTGCGTGGAGTTGTCTCTCGAGCTCCCCCACTCAATGACAATGGTTCCGGAATCCTGAGCGTGGGGAGGTTCCACCAACGGTCGGCAGCGCTTGGGTTCTAAGGGAATGCCTGTGCTCGTCTCCCCTGAGTGTTTTCCTCATATCTCTGTGCCAGGGAATGCTAGGGGGGTTTGCAGGAAATTCCAGTGACAGAGGCTGCCTCCCCAAGGTCAGGGAAGTTATTTCTCGGACTTCCCCAAGCAGGGAACACCTGTGACAGAAGAGAGCTGCGTGGAGTTGTCTCTCGAGATCCCCCACTCATTGACTAAGTTTCCGGAATCCTGAGCGTGTGGAGGTTCCACCAACGGTCGGCAGCGCGTGGGTTCTAAGGGAGTGCCTGTGCTCGTCTCCCCTGAGGGTTTTTTTCATGTCTCTGTGCCAGGGAATGCTAGGGGGTGTTGCAGGAAATCCCAGTGACAGAGGCTGCCTCCCCAAGGTCAGGGAAGATATTTCTTGGACTTCCTCGAGCAGGGAACACCTGTGACTGAAGAGAGCTGCGTGGGTTGTCTCTCGAGCTCCCCCAATCAATGACAATGGTTCCGGAATCCTGAGCGTAGGGAGGTTCCACCAACGGTCGGCAGCGCTTGGGTTCTAACGGAATGCCTGTGCTCGTCTCCTCTAAGAGTTTTCCTCATGTCTCTGCCAGGAAATGCTAGGGGGGTTTGCAGGAAATCCCAGTGACAGAGGCTGCCTCCCCAAGGTCAAGGAAGGTAGTTCCCAAAATTCCCCCTAACAGGGAACACCTGTGACTGAAGAGAGCTGCGTGGAGTTGTCTCTCTAGCTCCCCACGCACTGACAATTGTTCCGGAATCCTGAGCGTGGGGACGTTCCACCAACGGTCGGCAGCGCGTGGTTTCAAAGGGAATGCCTGTGCTCGTCTCCCCTGAGGGTTGTCCTCATGTCTCTGTGCCAGGGAATGCTAGGGGGGTTTGCAGGAAATCCCAGTGACACAGGCTGCCTCCCCAAGGTCAGGAAAGGTATATCTCGGACTTCCCCGAGCAGGGAACACCTGTGAATGAAGAGAGCTGCGTGGAGTTCTCTCTCGAGATCCCCCACTCAATAACTATGGTTCCGGAATCCTGAGCGTGGGGAGGTTCCACCAACGGTCGGCAGCGCGTGGGTTCTAAGGGAGTGCCTGTGCTCGTCTCCCCTGAGGGTTTTCCTCATGTCTCTGTGCCAGGGAATGCTAGGGGGTGTTGCAGGAAATCCCAGTGACAGAGGCTGCCTCCCCAAGGTCAGGGAAGTTATTTCTCGCACTTCCCCAAGCAGGGAACACCTGTGACTGAAGAGAGCTGCGTGGAGTTTTCTCTCGAGCTCCCCCACTCAATGACAATGGTTCTGGAATCCTGAGCGTGGGGAGGTTCCAACAACTGTCGGCAGCGCGTGGGTTCTACGTGAATGCCTGTGCTCGTCTCCCCTGAGGATTTTCCTCATGTCTCTGTGCCAGGGAATGCTAGGGGGGGTTGCAGGAATTCCCAGTGACAGAGGCTGCCTCCCCAAGGTCAGGGAAGGTATTTCTCGGACTTCCCCGATCAGGGAACACCTGTGACTGAAGAGAGCTGCGTGGAGTTGTCTCTCGAGCTCCCCCACTCAATGACAATGGTTACGGAATCCTGAGCGTGGGGAGGTTCCACCAACGGTCGGCAGCGCGTGGTTTCTAAGGAAATGCCTGTGCTCGTCTCCCCTGAGGGTTTTCCTCATGTCTCTGTGCCAGGGAATGCTAGGAGGGTTTCCAGGAAATCCCAGTGACAGAGGCTGCCTCCCCAAGGTCAGGGAAGTTTTTTCTCGGACGTCCCCGATCAGGGAACACCTGTGACTGAAGAGAGCTGGGTGGAGTGTCTCTCGAGCTCCCCCAATCAATGATAATGGTTCCGGAATCCTGAGCGTAGGGAGGTTCCACCAACGGTCGGCAGCGCGTGGGTTCTAATGGAGTGCCTGTGCTCGTCTCCCCTGAGGGTTTTTTTCATGTCTCTGTGCCAGGGAATGCTAGGGGTTGTTGCAGGAAATCCCAGTGACAGAGGCTGCCTCCCCAATGTCAGGGAAGATATTTCTTGGACTTCCCCGAGCAGGGAACACCTGTGACTGAAGAGAGCTGCGTGGAGTGTCTCTCGAGCTCCCCCAATCAATGACAATGGTTCCGGAATCCTGAGCGTAGGGAGGTTCCACCAACGGTCGGCAGCGCTTGGGTTCTAACGGAATGCCTGTGCTCGTCTCCTCTAAGAGTTTTCCTCATGTCTCTGTGCCAGGGAATGCTAGGGGGGTTTGCAGGAATTCCCAGTGACAGAGGCTGCCTCCCCAAGGTCAAGGAAGGTAGTTCCCAAAATTCCCCCTAACAGGGAACACCTGTGACTGAAGAGAGCTGCGTGGTGTTGTCTCTCTAGCTCCCCACGCACTGACAATTGTTCCGGAATCCTGAGCGTGGGGACGTTCCACCAACGGTCGGCAGCGGGTGGTTTCAAAGGGAATGCCTGTGCTCGTCTCCCCTGAGGGTTGTCCTCATGTCTCTGTGCCAGGGAATGCTAGGGTGGTTTGCAGGAAATTCCAGTGACAGAGGCTGCCTCCCCAAGGTCAGGGAAGTTATTTCTCGGACTTCCCCAAGCAGGGAACACCTGTGACTGAAGAGAGCTGCGTGGAGTTGTCTCTCGAGCTCCCCCAATCAATGACAATGGTTCCGGAATCCTGAGCGTGGGGAGGTTCCACCAACGGTCGGCAGCGCGTGGGTTCTAAGGGAGTGCCTGTGCTCGTCTCCCCTGAGGGTTTTCCTCATGTCTCTGTGCCAGGGAATGCTAGGGGGTGTTGCAGGAAATCCCAGTGACAGAGGCTGCCTCCCCAAGGTCAGGGATGTTATTTCTCGCACTTCCCCAAGCAGGGAACACCTGTGACTGAAGAGAGCTGCGTGGAGATTTCTCTCGAGCTCCCCCACTCAATGACAATGGTTCCGGAATCCTGAGCGTGGGGAGGTTCCACCAACTGTCGGCAGCGCGTGGGTTCCACGTGAATGCCTGTGCTCGTCTCCCCTGAGGGTTTTCCTCATGTCTCTGTGCCAGGGAATGCTAGGGGGGGTTGCAGGAAATCCCAGTGACAGAGGCTGCCTCCCCAAGGTCAGGGAAGGTATTTCTCGGACTTCCCCGATCAGGGAACACCTGTGACTGAAGAGAGCTGCGTGGAGTTGTCTCTCGAGATCCCCCACTCAATGACTATGGTTCCGGAATCCTGAGCGTGGGGAGGTTCCACCAACGGTCGGCAGCGCGTGGTTTCTAAGGGAGTGCCTGTGCTCGTCTCCCCTGAGGGTTTTCCTCATGTCTCTGTGCCAGGGAATGCTAGGGGGGGTTGCAGGAAATCCCAGTGTCAGAGGCTGCCTCCCCAAGGTCAGGGAAGCTATTTCTCGGACTTCCCCGAGCAGGGAACACCTGTGACTGAAGAGAGCTGCGTGGAGTTGTCTCTCGAGATCCCCCACTCAATGACTCTGGTTCCGGAATCCTGAGCATGGGGAGGTTCCAGCAACGGTCAGCAGCGCGTGGGTTCTAAGGGAGTGCCTGTTCTCGTCTCCCCTGACTGTTTTACTCATGTCTCTGTGCCAGGGAATGCTAGGGGTTGTTGCAGGAAATCCCAGTGACAGAGGCTGCCTCCACAAAGTCAGGGATGGTATTTCTCGCACTTCCCCAAGCAGGGAACACCTGTGACTGAAGAGAGCTGCGTGGAGTTGTCTCTCGAACTCCCCCACTCAATGACAATATTTCCGGAATCCTGAGCTTGGGGAGGTTCCACCAACGGTCGGCAGCGCGTGGGTTCTAACGGAATGCCTGTGCTCGCCTCCCCTGAGGGTTTTCCTCATGTCTCTGTGCCAGGGAATGCTAGGGGGGTTTGCAGGAAATCCCAGTGACAGTGTCTGCTTCCCCAAGGTCAGGGAAGGTTTTTCTCGCACTTCCCCGAGCAGGGAACACCTGTGAGTGAAGCGAGCTGCGTGGAGTTGTCTCTCGAGCTCCCCCACTCAATGACAATGTTTCCAGAATCCTGAGCGTGGGGAGGTTCCACCAACGGTCGGCAGCGCGTGGGTTCTAACGGAATGCCTAAGCTAGACTCCCCTGGGTTTTTTCCTAATGTCTCTGTGCCAGGGAATGCTAGGGGGGTTTCCAGGAAATCCCAGTGACAGAGCCGGCCTCCCCAAGGTCAAGGAAGGTAGTTCTCAGAATTCCCCCGAGCAGGTAACACCTGTGACTGAAGAGAGCTGCGTGGAGTTGTCTCTCTAGCTCCCCACGCACTGACAATTGTTCCGGAATCCTGAACGTGCGGAGGTTCCACCATCGGTCGACAGCGCGTGGTTTCTAAGGGAATGCCTGTGCTCATCTCCCCTGAGGGTTTTCCTCATGTCTCTGTGCCAGGGAATGCTAGGAGGGATTGCAGGAAATCCCAGTGACAGAGGCTGCCTCCCCAAGGTCAGGGAAGGTGTTTCTCGGACTTCCCCGAGCAGGGAACACCTGTGACTGAAGAGAGCTGCGTGGAGTTGTCTCTCGAACTCCCCCACTCAATGACAATAGTTCCGGAATCCTGAGCGTCGGGAGGTTCCACGAACGGTCGGCATCGCGTGGGTTCTAACGGAATGCCTCTGCTCGTCTCCCTTGAGGGTTTTCCTCATGTCTCTGTGCCAGGGAATGCTAGGGCTTGTTGCAGGAAATCCCAGTGACAGAGGCTGCCTCCCCAAGGTCAAGGAAAGTAGTTTCCAAAATTCCCCCTAACAGGGAACACCTGTGACTGAAGAGAGCTGCGTGGAGTTGTCTCTCTAGCTCCCCACGCACTGACAATTGTTCCGGAATCCTGAGCGTGGGGACGTTCCACCAACGGTCGGCAGCGCGTGGTTTCAAAGGGAATGCCTGTGCTCGTCTCCCCTGAGGGTTGTCCTCATGTCTCTGTGCCAGGGAATGCTAGGGCTTGTTGCAGGAAATCCCAGTGACAGAGGCTGCCTCCCCTAGGTCAGGAAAGGTATATCTCGGACTTCCCCGAGCAGGGAACACCTGTGAATGAAGAGAGCTGCGTGGAGTTCTCTCTCGAGATCCCCCACTCAATGACTATGGTTCCGGAATCCTGAGCGTGGGGAGGTTCCACCAACGGTCGGCAGCGCGTGGTTTCTAAGGGAGTGCCTGTGCTCGTCTCCCCTGAGGGTTTTCCTCATGTCTCTGTGCCAGGGAATGCTAGGGGGGGTTGCAGGAAATCCCAGTGTCAGAGGCTGCCTCCCCAAGGTCAGGGAAGCTATTTCTCGGACTTCCCCGAGCAGGGAACACCTGTGACTGAAGAGAGCTGCGTGGAGTTGTCTCTCGAGATCCCCCACTCAATGACTATGGTTCCGGAATCCTGAGCATGGGGAGGTTCCAGCAACGGTCAGCAGCGCGTGGGTTCTAAGGGAGTGCCTGTTCTCGTCTCCCCTGACGGTTTTCCTCATGTCTCTGTGCCAGGGAATGCTAGGGGTTGTTGCAGGAAATCCCAGTGACAGAGGCTGCCTCCACAAGGTCAGGGATGGTATTTCTCGCACTTCCCCAAGCAGGGAACACCTGTGACTGAAGAGAGCTGCGTGGAGTTGTCTCTCGAACTCCCCCACTCAATGACAATATTTCCGGAATCCTGAGCTTGGGGAGGTTCCACCAACGGTCGGCAGCGCGTGGGTTCTAACGGAATGCCTGTGCTCGCCTCCCCTGAGGGTTTTCCTCATGTCTCTGTGCCAGGGAATGCTAGGGGGGTTTGCAGGAAATCCCAGTGACAGTGTCTGCTTCCCCACGGTCAGGGAAGGTTTTTCTCGCACTTCCCCGTGCAGGGAACACCTGTGAGTGAAGCGAGCTGCGTGGAGTTGTCTCTCGAGCTCCCCCACTCAATGACAATGTTTCCGGAATCCTGAGCGTGGGGAGGTTCCACCAACGGTCGGCAGCGCGTGGGTTCTAACGGAATGCCTAAGCTAGACTCCCCTGGGTTTTTTCCTAATGTCTCTGTGCCAGGGAATGCTAGGGGGGTTTCCAGGAAATCCCAGTGACAGAGGCGGCCTCCCCAAGGTCAAGGAAGGTAGTTCTCAGAATTCCCCCGAGCAGGTAACACCTGTGACTGAAGAGAGCTGCGTGGAGTTGTCTCTCTAGCTCCCCACGCACTGACAATTGTTCCGGAATCCTGAACGTGCGGAGGTTCCACCATCGGTCGACAGCGCGTGGTTTCTAAGGGAATGCCTGTGCTCATCTCCCCTGAGGGTTTTCCTCATGTCTCTGTGCCAGGGAATGCTAGGAGGGATTGCAGGAAATCCCAGTGACAGAGGCTGCCTCCCCAAGGTCAGGGAAGGTGTTTCTCGGACTTCCCCGAGCAGGGAACACCTGTGACTGAAGAGAGCTGCGTGGAGTTGTCTCTCGAACTCCCCCACTCAATGACAATAGTTCCGGAATCCTGAGCGTCGGGAGGTTCCACGAACGGTCGGCATCGCGTGGGTTCTAACGGAATGCCTGTGCTCGTCTCCCTTGAGGGTTTTCCTAATGTCTCTGTGCCAGGGAATGCTAGGGCTTGTTGCAGGAAATCCCAGTGACAGAGGCTGCCTCCCCAAGGTCAGGAAAGATATTTCTCGGACTTCCCCGAGCAGGGAACACCTGTGACTGAAGAGAGCTTCGTGGAGTTGTCTCTCGAGATCCCCCACTCAATGACAATAGTTCCGGAATCCTGAGCGTGGGGAGGTTCCAACAACGGTCGGCAGCGCGTGGTTTCTAAAGGAGTGCCTGTGCTCGTCTCCCCTGAGGGTTTTCCTCATGTCTCTGTGCCAGGGAATGCTAGGGGGGGTTGCAGGAAATCCCAGTTACAGAGGCTGCCTCCCCATGGTCAGGGAAGGTATTTCTCGCACTTCCCCAAGCAGGGAACACCTGTGACTGAAGAGAGCTGCGTCGAGTTTTCTCTCGATCTCCCCCACTCAATGACAAAGTTTCCGGAATCCTGAGCGTGGGGAGGTTCCACCAACGGTCGGCAGCGCGTGGGTTCTAAGGGAATGCCTGTGCTCGTCTCTCCTGAGGGTTTTCCTCATGTCTCTGTGCCAGGGAATGCTAGGGGGTGTTTCAGGAAATCCCAGTGACAGAGGCTGCCTCCCAAAGGTCAGGGAAGTTATTTCTCGGACTTCCCCGAGCAGGGAACACCTGTGACTGAAGAGAGCTGCGTGGAGTTGTCTCTCGAGCTCCCCCACTCAATGACAATTGTTCCGGAATCCTGAGCGTGGGGAGGTTCCACCAACGGTCGGCAGCGCTTGGGTTCTAACGGAATGCCTGTGCTCGTCTCCCCTGAGTGTTTTCCTCATATCTCTGTGCCAGGGAATTCTAGGGGGGTTTGCAGGAAATTCCAGTGACAGAGGCTGCCTCCCCAAGGTCAGGGAAGGTATTTCTCGGACTTCCCCAAGCAGGGAACACCTGTGACAGAAGAGAGCTGCGTGGAGTTGTCTCTCGAGATCCCCCACTCATTGACTAAGTTTCCGGAATCCTGAGCGTGTGGAGGTTCCACCAACGGTCGGCAGCGCGTGGGTTCTAAGGGAGTGCCTGTGCTCGTCTCCCCTGAGGGTTTTTTTCATGTCTCTGTGCCAGGGAATGCTAGGGGGTGTTGCAGGAAATCCCAGTGACAGAGGCTGCCTCCCCAAAGTCACGGAAGATATTTCTTGGACTTCCCCGAGCAGGGAACACCTGTGACTGAAGAGAGCTGCGTGGAGTGTCTCTCGAGCTGCCCCAATCAATGACAATGGTTCCGGAATCCTGAGCGTAGGGAGGTTCCACCAACGGTCGGCAGCGCTTGGGTTCTAACGGAATGCCTGTGCTCGCCTCCTCTAAGAGTTTTCCTCATGTCTCTGTGCCAGGGAATGCTAGGAGGGTTTGCAGGAAATCCCAGTGACAGAGGCTGCCTCCCCAAGGTCAAGGAAGGTAGTTCCCAAAATTCCCCCTAACAGGGAACACCTGTGACTGAAGAGAGCTGCGTGGAGTTGTCTCTCTAGCTCCCCACGCACTGACAATTTTTCCGGAATCCTGAGCGTGGGGACGTTCCACCAACGGTCGGCAGCGCGTGGTTTCAAAGGGAATGCCTGTGCTCGTCTCCCCTGAGGATTGTCCTCATGTCTCTGTGCCAGGGAATGCTAGGGGGGTTTGCAGGAAATCCCAGTGACAGAGGCTGCCTCCCCAAGGTCAGGAAAGTTATATCTCGGACTTCCCCGAGCAGGGAACACCTGTGAATGAAGAGAGCTGCGTGGAATTCTCTCTCGAGATCCCCCACTCAATCACTATGGTTCCGGAATCCTGAGCGTGGGGAGGTTCCACCAACGGTCGGCAGCGCGTGGGTTCTAAGGGAGTGCCTGTGCTCGTCTCCCCTGAGGGTTTTCCTCATGTCTCTGTGCCAGGGAATGCTAGGGGGTGTTGCAGGAAATCCCAGTGACAGAGGCTGCCTCCCCAAGGTCAGGGAAGTTATTTCTCGCACTTCCCCAAGCAGGGAACACCTGTGACTGAAGAGAGCTGCGTGGAGTTTTCTCTCGAGCTCCCCCACTCAATGACAATGGTTCCGGAATCCTGAGCGTGGGGAGGTTCCACCAACGGTCGGCAGAGCGTGGGTTCTAAGGGAATGCCTGTGCTCGTCTCCCCTGAGGATTTTCCTCATTTCTCTGTGCCAGGGAATGCTAGGGGGGGTTGCAGGAAATCCCAGTGACAGAGGCTGCCTCCCCAAGGTCAGGGAAGGTATTTCTCGGACTTCCCCGTGCAGGGAACACCTGTGACTGAAGAGAGCTGCGTGGAGTTGTCTCTCGAGCTCCCCCACTCAATGACAATGGTTCCGGAATCCTGAGCGTGGGGAGGTTCCACCAACGGTCGGCAGAGCATGGGTTCTAACGGAATGCCTGTGCTCGTCTCCCCTGAGGGTTTTCCTCATGTCTCTGTGCCAGGGAATGCTAGGGGGGTTTGCAGGAAATCCCAGTGACAGAGGCTGCCTCCCCAAGGTCAGGGAATGTATTTCTCGGACTTCCCCGATCAGGGAACACCTGTGACTGAAGAGAGCTTCGTGGAGTGGTCTCTCGAGCTCCCCCACTCAATGACAATGGTTCCGGAATCCTGAGCGTGGGGAGGTTCCACCAACGGTCGGCAGCGCGTGGTTTCTAAGGGAATGCCTGTGCTCGTCTCCCCTGAGGGTTTTCCTCATGTCTCTGTGCCAGGGAATGCTAGGGGGGGTTTCAGGAAATCCCAGTGACAGAGGCTGCCTCCCAAAGGTCAGGGAAGTTATTTCTCGGACTTCCCCGAGCAGGGAACACCTGTGACTGAAGAGAGCTGCGTGGAGTTGTCTCTCGAGCTCCCCCACTCAATGACAATGATTCCGGAATCCTGAGCGTGGGGAGGTTCCACCAACGGTCGGCAGCGCTTCGGTTCTAACGGAATGCCTGTGCTCGTCTCCCCTGAGTGTTTTCCTCATATCTCTGTGCCAGGGAATGCTAGGGGGGTTTGCAGGAAATCCCAGTGACAGAGGCTGCCTCCCCAAGGTCAGGGAAGGTATTTCTCGGACTTCCCCAAGCAGGGAACACCTGTGACAGAAGAGAGCTGCGTGGAGTTGTCTCTCGAGATCCCCCACTCATTGACTAAGTTTCCGGAATCCTGAGCCTGTGGAGGTTCCACCAACGGTCGGCAGCGCGTGGGTTCTAAGGGACTGCCTGTGCTCGTCTCCCCTGAGGGTTTTTTTCATGTCTCTGTGCCAGGGAATGCTAGGGGGTGTTGCAGGAAATCCCAGTGACAGAGGCTGCCTCCCCAAAGTCACGGAAGATATTTCTTGGACTTCCCCGAGCAGGGAACACCTGTGACTGAAGAGAGCTGCGTGGAGTGTCTCTCGAGCTGCCCCAATCAATGACAATGGTTCCGGAATCCTGAGCGTAGGGAGGTTCCACCAACCGTCGGCAGCGCTTGGGTTCTAACGGAATGCCTGTGCTCGCCTCCTCTAAGAGTTTTCCTCATGTCTCTGTGCCAGGGAATGCTAGGGGGGTTTGCAGGAAATCCCAGTGACAGAGGCTGCCTCCCCAAGGTCAAGGAAAGTAGTTCCCAAAATTCCCCCTAACAGGGAACACCTGTGACTGAAGAGAGCTGCGTGGAGTTGTCTCTCTAGCTCCCCACGCACTGACAATTTTTCCGGAATCCTGAGCGTGGGGACGTTCCACCAACGGTCGGCAGCGCGTGGTTTCAAAGGGAATGCCTGTGCTCGTCTCCCCTGAGGATTGTCCTCATGTCTCTGTGCCAGGGAATGCTAGGGGGGTTTGCAGGAAATCCCAGTGACAGAGGCTGCCTCCCCAAGGTCAGGAAAGGTATATCTCGGACTTCCCCGAGCAGGGAACACCTGTGAATGAAGAGAGCTGCGTGGAGTTCTCTCTCGAGATCCCCCACTCAATCACTATGGTTCCGGAATCCTGAGCGTGGGGAGGTTCCACCAACGGTCGGCAGCGCGTGGGTTCTAAGGGAGTGCCTGTGCTCGTCTCCCCTGAGGGTTTTCCTCATGTCTCTGTGCCAGGGAATGCTAGGGGGTGTTGCAGGAAATCCCAGTGACAGAGGCTGCCTCCCCAAGGTCAGGGAAGTTATTTCTCGCACTTCCCCAAGCAGGGAACACCTGTGACTGAAGAGAGCTGCGTGGAGTTTTCTCTCGAGCTCCCCCACTCAATGACAATGGTTCCGGAATCCTGAGCGTGGGGAGGTTCCACCAACGGTCGGCAGAGCGTGGGTTCTAAGGGAATGCCTGTGCTCGTCTCCCCTGAGGATTTTCCTCATTTCTCTGTGCCAGGGAATGCTAGGGGGGGTTGCAGGAAATCCCAGTGACAGAGGCTGCCTCCCCAAGGTCAGGGAAGTTATTTCTCGGACTTCCCCGTGCAGGGAACACCTGTGACTGAAGAGAGCTGCGTGGAGTTGTCTCTCGAGCTCCCCCACTCAATGACAATGGTTCCGGAATCCTGAGCGTGGGGAGGTTCCACCAACGGTCGGCAGAGCGTGGGTTCTAACGGAATGCCTGTGCTCGTCTCCCCTGAGGGTTTTCCTCATGTCTCTGTGCCAGGGAATGCTAGGGGGGTTTGCAGGAAATCCCAGTGACAGAGGCTGCCTCCCCAAGGTCAAGGAATGTATTTCTCGGACTTCCCCGATCAGGGAACACCTGTGACTGAAGAGAGCTTCGTGGAGTGGTCTCTCGAGCTCCCCCACTCAATGACAATGTTTCCGGAATCCTGAGCGTGGGGAGGTTCCACCAACGGTCGGCAGCGCGTGGTTTCTTAGGGAATGCCTGTGCTCGTCTCCCCTGAGGGTTTTCCTCATGTCTCTGTGCCAGGGAATGCTAGGGGGGTTTGCAGGAAATCCCAGTGACAGAGGCTACCTCCCCAAGGTCAGGGAAAGTATTTCTCAAACTTCCCCAAGCAGGGAACACCTGTGACTGAAGAGAGCTGCGTGGAGTTGTCTCTCGAGCTCCCCCACCCAATGACAATGGTTCCGGAATCCTGAGCTTGGGGAGGTTCCACCAAGGGTCGGCAGCGCGTGGGTTCTAAGGGAATGCCTGTGCTCGTCTCCCCTGAGTGTTTTCCTCATGTCTCTGTGCCAGGGAATGCTAGGGGGGGTTGCAGGAATTCCCAGTGACAGAGGCTGCCTCCCCAAGTT